>NW_017729000.1:612165-614319 GCF_001723915.1 Gavialis gangeticus | reverse complement strand
CCCGGCTCCCCGGAGTTGGGCTGCTGCTCCCGCGGCCCGGCCCCGGCCCCGGCCCGCCCGGACAGCGGCAAGGGCTGCTGTCACCGGCCCGCTCGCGTCGCTCCCTCCACACACCCACCAGCCAGCCTTGTGCCTCGAGGGGGCTCGTTGTTGCTGGGCATCGCGCAACCCTCTCCGGGGCCAAACCTGGGCAATGCCAGAGCCGGGAGCAAAACTCCCCAAGTTTCCCACAAGTCCACGAGCGCTAGCGCCTCGCCTCGATGCTCCCACACAGTCTGGTCAACGTGCCGCCCCCCCCATGCCGCAGGGGGTCGCTGTGGCCATGTCCGTCGCCTCGTGCCTCGGGGAGGGTTAGCTTTGCCTCTGTCAGGGCATCTCAGAGTCTGAGGCACTGCCTTGGGCCCCGCCAAGAGGAACCGCCACCAGACGCTGACGTCTGAGCACGGACGCAGGCCGCACAAACGAGGCGCCACTCGCCAGAAGCGTCGTGCGGGCTATTTTCAATCTCCCTGTTGCCAAACAGTCAATCGGACGCACACCAAGTACACCCGCCTGCCTGTGCTTCCCCAGGCTTTGCCTGTGCGTGCTGCTCTGGGGATGTCTTGACAAGGATCAGTGGGGTGGGTGTCCATGGGTGCTGACAGCGGCTCTCATCTCAGACAGACAGCGCTCTCCCGGCTGAGGGCCGGGCTGGGCCTTGTGGGGCTCTGTCCACATCTGGCTGCCTGGGATTGACAAGAAAATTCAGACAGGATCACTGTCTGGCTGCCAGAAGCGCTTTATTTTGCATGGCCATGGGAGAAAAAGCAAGGGGCAGCTGGTTCTCAACGAGAGCAAAACAGACTCCTTGATATACTGATAAGTCACATACAGGTCAACCTGCCCTGTAACACACTCTTGGCAGTCTGACAGTGACTCATCTTGTTGTCTTGCTGAACCAAGCATGTTTTCTCAAGCCGTCTCCCGATAAGCTTGTCCTGAAGGCCGTCTTGTTATTCCCACTCGGCCTTCACCCACATCCCCCATCCTGCCTCGACACATATACACTTCTTTCAGTACTTTTCCATTCCTCATCAGGATGAGACCTGGTCCCGATCCCAGTCGAGTCCGGGCCTGGCACCACTTAGTGGCAGTTTGGAGATGCTTGACGCTGTGGGTTAAGCCCCTGCTGTGGAGAGCATCTCTGTCTCCAGCCATTGGCACCTGGGAGAAGTCAGCGCGGTCTGAATGCCTCGAACCAAGTGGCTGGGAAGAAAGCCCCAGGTTATGGCGTCTGTCTGCAGCCTGCTCCAGATACGAACGCCGGCAGCGAAGGGGCTGGGTTTCGTATCGAGAGAGGACAGAGGGTGACCATACTGTGTCCATCTAAAAAGGCCCCACTGGATAAAAATAATCCACGAAAATGGAAATTTTAAGATGAACAATTGTTATTTCTGCACAAATGTATGAACTCAACATGAATAACGACTGTGGAGCCGTAACCATGCGTATTCCTGTTATGGTTGGACACTCGTGGTAGAGGCAATCTCTTTGACTAGACCAGCAAGAAAATGCCTTTAATGGCAAGCTTTTTGCAAAACTCATGGTGCAGCCCAAGAGATTGCCTCTACTGCGAGTCCCAATCACCTTTTCCTCAGCCACAACCTGGAGAGCCGGCATGTTCAGAGCGTCGTTTCTCTACCTCGGCTTTATTTACCGACTGATTGTTATGAACCTGGATATGGAGGCCGTGTTCACTACATGTTCGGAGGTGCCTGGTGTAGCAGCCTCAGCCCAGCGCTGCGCCGGCATGGGCCTCGCCTGGCGCTGCCGGGACGGTGCCGTAGGGGCAGCCCAGGTCCCGGTCCTCCGCCCCTACAGCACCCCGCACCGTCTGTCCTCTGCTCGTCTCCCCAGCATGGGCGAGGGGTTTCGTGTTGTCAAGAGCAAGGTGGGGGACATGGGGCTCGGTGCTGGTGGAGCACACAGCACACGCGGCTGCCCCCGCTATCCCCGTGGAAACCCGGGGGGCGATGGGAGGGACGGACAGACAGACCCATTTTGCCCACGACCAAAATGGTCGCCGAGGACTCCTGGCGAGGGGGGGGCCACGTTAGAGCGGCGTGACGTTTGAGGCACGAAGTCTCGCGAGAGCGTTGCTGCAGGCAAGCCCCG
>NW_017729000.1:609570-611806 GCF_001723915.1 Gavialis gangeticus | reverse complement strand
ACGCCAACAAGGTGCGGCGCTACATGGCAATCCACGGCGAGGTGGAGCTCGCGCACGGCAAGAAGATGAAGCTGGAGAGCAAGCAGGTGCGGCGCGCGGGGGCTCGCTGGGCACCGTGACGGCCGCACGCTTTGGCCCCGGGGGGTGCGGCTCCCCTGAGCGCGTGGGGACGCCTCGCCGGCAGCACTCTCGGCACTGTCCCTCACGTCAGCCCCTGGCCCGGCCCTCGGCGCCTCGGGGCAGCGTGGTGGTGGTGGTCGGGCCAGGCGAGGGGGGCTCTAGAGCTGCCCCGCGGAGGCGCCAGCCGCCTGCCCTGAGCTCACGCCTTGAGCTGCCCGCTGTCTTGGTCTCGTCCGATGCGCAAACCTCAGTGTTCTTCTTGCAAACAGGAGAGCAGCAACGGCGAAGACAGGAACAAGTGCTGTGCCATCTGTAACATGACCTTTTCCTCTCCTGTTGTGGCCATGTCTCACTATCTAGGCAAGACACATGCCAAGAACCTGAAGCTGAAGCAGCAAGCCCCCAAAGCGGAAGGTACGGTGGGCCAGAGCACTGCTGAGGGGGCTGGGTGGGCACGGCCAAGCCAGGAGCCTTCCCCTCCAGCTCGCCCCAGGGTCCGTGCGTCTTGCGGCCCGGAGGCTTTGGGGCGTCCGGTGCTCCGTGAAGCCTTCTGATGGCACAAGCTGTCAGAAGTCGGGAGCCTTGTGGGCCAGCAAGACTCCGCTCCCTCTCTGCGCCTGGCCCTCATGGCTTGGCCAGAGCTTTCCCAGGAGGAGGAGTCATCGTGCAGAGCAACCAGATGGCCCAGGTCTTGTGCTTGTTGTGTCCTGGGAGAGAGCTGACTTTGCCAGCTCGTCCCCTCGCATTTGGGGCCTGGCCTTGGATCACCCGAGCAGAGGTAGAAAGGGATGCTGGCAGGGCCCATGGTGCATGGAGGGAACCCTTGAGGGTGCGGAGGCATGAGGTTTTACACCCAACCTCTGTTCTCTCTCGGAGCTGCCTGCTGAACAGCTGCTCTGTCTCCATCCCCCTCTCCTTTGCCCAGACCATGCTTGTGGCTGGAAGGCGACTTGTTCCCAGTGGCCTTTAAACATGCCTGTTGCTCGCTGCGGGGCCAGGTCTGTTGGAAGGAAGCTGCAGGTCTGACCCAGGAGAATCCCCTTGGCTGACTCGGAGGGGCACAGTGTGGCCATGCGAGTCTGACGTGGGGTGAGAGGAGGAGGCATGCAACCCCTGTACGGAGACTCTGGTCTGAGCTGCGCTGTGGGCATTCCCTGCCCCGGTAGCAGTGCCCGTGGGTACTGTTTAGTGTGGCGCAGCGGCTGTGCCAGCCATCGCTGACAGGGCTGGGCTTTGCTCCCCAGTTGCTACACCTTCACAGAAATGTCCCGCTCAGCTCCCTCCTGCCACAGTGCCCTCTAACGAGGAGACCAAGTGCACGGCTGACCCAGACAAGTTTTGCAGCCTCTGTCATGCTACCTTCAACAACCCACTCATGGCCAAGCAGCACTACACAGGCAAGAAGCACAGGAAGCAGGAGACCAAACTCAAGCTGATGGCGCACTATGGCCGTACTCCCGATGCTCCTGCCGCCACCTCTGCTGGTGAGTCCTTGCGAGCCGCGTCTGTGCCAGGGTTGGGGTAGGGACCTGTGGGCAGGCTGGGGACAGAATGGCCTGGAGAAAGACCTGCCTTGCACAGGGGAGTAGGATTGCCTGGTGGTTCTGTTAAAACCCCTCTTGCTGCTGGGTTTTGTGCCTGACGTAAGCCTCAGTTGGAGGCTGGTTTGCAGGTTGTCCATTTTGATGCCTGTTTCCCTTGCCTGCCTGGGTAACCTGAGCCCCTCAGTGCACTGAGCTCCCAGCTGAGGGGACCATTCCCAGTGCCAGCTGTGAAGATGCCACTTGATGCTGGAACGAGGCCCCAGGGAGGTGACCTGTGAGAAGAGGGAAAGCTGGGCTCGTGTACCCTTGCCACTCTGACCTGCGTGCGGGGACGGGTTTACAGAGTGCTTCCTGCCCCACTTTGCACTGGCAGTTCCACCACCAGTGGCCCAGCTCATGGGCAGATGTGAATAGGTTGGGTTTCAACACAGACAAGTGCAAGGTGATGCACCTGGGGAGGAACAACCGGCACCATACCTACAGATTGGGGAGCTCCCCTCTTGTCAGCACAGAGGCGGAAAAGGATGTTGGAGTCGTCATTGACTCCAAGATGAACATGGGTCGGCAGTGTG
>NW_017729000.1:604087-609448 GCF_001723915.1 Gavialis gangeticus | reverse complement strand
AGGGAGTTGGACTCAATGATCTGCTCAGGTCCCTTCCAACCCTAGAAACTATGAAACTCATGGCCCACAGGTGACACTCAGTACAGTTGGGAGGTACTTTCCTCAGCTAGCTGACAATCCTCTGAGTGCTTCTTTCTTTTGAAGTGCCCAGTGTGAGTAAAGAAGGTCTTGAGGGACCAGTGGAGCTGTTAAAATCTGGCAGTAAATTCTTGGGCCCCTGCTGCTCTTCCGTTCCGCCAGAGACATCACAGCTTCAGGTGCAAGGGAAAAGCAAGCAGCAAAGTCAGTCGAGAGCAGGAGTTCCCAACGTTTGTGTGCCCAAGGGCACATTCAAATTTAAAAGAAAAAGTAGTGGGCACCAATATGAATATTAAAGTTTAGAATTTAGATCAATCCATTACTTAAAATTGCATTAGATCCTCAACTTTAAAATGCAGCTTCCCTTTAGTTTGTATTCTTTTGAAGTTTTATCCATGGTGCCCATGGGCACCACGTTGGGAATCGCTGATCTAGAGAAACCCTCTCAAGTCCCTTCTCCATCCTAAAGAGACACAAATAGCCCAAGCAGGGTGGCAAATAGTTTTCAGAGCACCTTTTGAGGCACTGACAGCACTAGTGAGTGATGGGTGTCTTTTACACGGGGCAGCATTCTCTCTCCCCCCTGTGTGCAGTGTGGGAGGGGCTCTCGGGTGGGGAACAACTGAGCAGTCAAGGGGTTTCCTGAGCTGATGCCTGCTTCTTTCCTTGTACATTGATCCCTGGGTTAGTGTTGCAGTCTTACAGTTCAAGTGAAGATGGAGATGAGTTCCTTGCGCTCTGTCCCTGCCAGGTGCTGGGGTATGGGGTATAGCTGTCTAGTGCAACAGGGATCTCCCACGGTGCCCCACGTATGCAGCTTGCATCATATCAAGCACTGCAGGCAGGATTTTGGAGACGAGGATGTAGCTATCTAAAAGTGACCATCCAACATGGGTCACAGAAGGCCAGGCTGGATCACCCTGGTGCCCCTTTGGCCTTTCAAATCAGATGCTGGACCACGGTTGTCAGGGTGAAATGGCCCGGAGGAGTCTGAGCCCTCTGCAGTGCAGCCGCTAGATGGGAGCATCTGCTGCGTCCCATGTGTCCCCCTATGTGCACACAGAAAGAACATGCGTTCTGACTCGCAAGAGCTGGGAATAGCAGGGGCCCGTCTTGCCTCTTGTTGACTGTCTGCAGCGGTCCTCTGTGTGCCAGCTCTGCCACTGAGCCCCACTGAGGTTCAGTGCGTGCCCACCAAAGCTCTGTCCAGCTGGAGCTGCCATGTCACTCAGGGTGCTGATCTCTGGAGCAGTGGTGCTGGAGAAGCAGGGATGGTTGCAGAGAGCATGGACTGCTGTTGACATGCCAGAGGGCAGAGCTCATTGCTCCAGATGAGCACTGATCCAAGTGGGAGATGTGTTGCAGCCTGCTGTTATGCTGCTTCTTCAGCAGCTGCCTGCCCAAGCGCTTCGAGCGATACGTGTGTGGGTTCCTCTGCTCTGGTAGGAAGGTGCACAAGTCAGGAGGGCAGATGGAGGATTTAGAGAGCAGGGACCTGTGGAAGCAGGGCATGATCAGCCTGGCTTGCAAGTGCTCGGAGCTCGCTGGAGGAGCATGAGCTCAGCTGCGTTGCCGTAACGGTGGCATCTCATAGCTGAGGTGCAGGCTGCTCAGCTGCCTTGGCTGACCTCCTGGCCCATATGGAGGCTCAGTGGGAGCAGGGGGCAGAGTACAGGCCTGTGAGGCCCTTGGCTGGGCAGAATGCCAGGCCTTTCCTTGGTGCTTTTTGTTTAGCAGCTGTTTAATTAGCAAGTCAAGCGACTGCTTCTCTCACCTCTTTTTACCGGAGGCCCCATGCTGTCGGCTAGCATGTGCACTAACATTGCTGTCTGTTTCAGCTGGGAAGGGGTACCCCTGCAGCACCTGTAACATCGTGCTCAACTCCATAGAGCAGTACCAGGCTCACATCAGTGGCTTCAAACACAAGAACCAGTAAGTGACCTGTGGTGTTGGGGCCATTCCAGGGGAGGAGTCGCAGTGCTTTTTCATTCATGCCATTGGCTCGCAGTAGTTTCACTGGGATTGTGACCCAGATGATCCTGTTCCTGCCAGTCAGCTCTGCTGTTCTCAAGCTGCGATCCCTGGCACTGCTCTCTGCTCAGTCCATGCAGTTCAAGCAGCCTGGGATGCCACATGAAAGCACTGTTTGCCAGCCCTGTCCTAAAACCACCAAGCAGCCAACTGGGAACAGGGACAGAGGCGATGTCAAAGCCAGACCATGCTAACAGAGCCTGCTGGGACCAGCACAGTTTCACTGTCATGGAGCTGCAGTTCTGCAGCAGCAAATCTGCAGCACAGACGCAGTCAGCAGGAGATGGGGCTGGGGCTGCAGCTCAAGCTCCAGCTCTTTCCACCACTTGTCCTGCGAGATTCTCTCTCTGGTGTCAACATGCCCCACAGGCGCGGGCAGCAGGCCAAAGTCTGGTAGAGCCTAAGCCTGCACGTCTTCAGGAGCCTGCCACTGGGTTGCTCTGTTGCTGACCTGTGAGGTGCAAGTACATTTTTGGTGTTGCCTCAGAAACAGCTGGGCTGGACCTGGCTGAGGTTGGGGCCTCACTCTCCAGAGCCTAGATCAGTTGGGTAAGAACATGCACCCAGCCTGGTGACCCAGAGTCACCCAAGACGGGGAAATGATTGACCTTTTCTTTCCCTGGTCCCATGGTGGTTTTGCACACGCAGCACCCTCCTGTCCCAGCAGGCTGGAAGAATGCCAGAACCTCCCAACATCTGTTCTGAGCTGTGGGCTGTGCAACCTCGCTGACGGAGGTCACTTGCTTTGCAGAGCCGCGAGTGTGCCAAGAAAATGCCTGAGTCAGGACCCACACCCCCAGTGCCTGACAACCTGCGTCCTTACATGCACGGACACTGTCTGCTAACGGTGCAATGCCTGGCTCCACAATGGTGTCTGCCCACACTGGAGCCTTGCTCTGGCCATGCCAGCCCCTTCTAGAGCAACTCTGGGAGCAGAGAGCTGAGCTCTGAGCAGCCTGCGGTACCTGTGGACACAAATGAAGCTTTCCACATCTTGCAGCCAAGCTTGCGCTTGCTGATGTAGTTTTGGGGGCCTGGCCCTCGGTGCAGTATGTGCTGGACTCCAGCCTGACCCAGAAGAGAACCCCCACACAGGGCATGACAGGCCTGCTCACGTCCCCGGGGCCAGCAGCGCCACTCGGAGCTCAGGTGGATCGGCATGGAGGCGGCAGCAGGTCACTGAAAGCTGTTGCAGTCCATGAGTTCCACACACGTGCACACGTGGCATGTTCCATGACGACAGCGTGCACGCAGTGGGAGACAGTGGACTCCAGACAGTTCTGACACGCCATTTCCTCCCTTGTCCCTCCCTCCAACCTGCAGGATGCCAGGAGCAGTGCCGGTCGTGGGCCGGTTCCCGAGGCAGCAGTACGTCCGGGAAGAGTCGACTGGCCCGGGGGGCTACAGCTACTTCAGCCAAGACTTCTAGAGCCGGCTGCAACACTACCCTGGACCCAGCTGGTGCTCCAAGAACAAACATCCCTTGCCAACCCCACGATTTCCTTGTCCCCAGGATGGGCAGGACCTGACGAGCAGAACCAGCACTGCCCATGCCTTGGGAGAGGGGCTGGCCGGAGCAGACTCCAGACGGCCTAACTCAGCCCTTAGTCTGTCTAGCCATCACTCGGCATTTCTTCTTGTGGTGGGGGAGGGGAAGGAGGCAGGGGCTGTTGGGCCAGGAGAGTCTTGCCTGCAAGCAGCCTGTCTCCAATCCCCTCCCAACCCCCACAACACGCTGCAGCAAGTTCCTGTAGACGCCTGGGCCAAGGCTCCGGGAGCTGCGGTGGATTGCACCCTTGGTGGCACATATGGACCCAGCCTTTCAGGGCTCCACTTGTCCAGCCCTTCCCTGCTGCTGGGATGCTATCATCACGCTGGAGCCCTGGCCCGTCACCCCCAGTTGCAGCATGTGCTGTGCAACCCCTAGGTGCAGCGATGGAGCTGCCTGGCTCTGGAGGTTGCTGCATACTTGCTGCCCTTCCAACTTGGAAGTTCGGGGGTGGCCTAGCCTTCTCTGCCAGTGCTCCCCCTGCACTGCGCTTGCCCCTCCAGCTGCTGGCAGGGCAGGGCTCTGCTGGAGGAGGCCCCTGCAGGAAGAATGGGCAGCACAGCCCCCTTGTTGCATTTTGAATCCAGTTTGTATGCGCCCTGTCCTCCCCCTGTGGTATCCCCCTCCCTGCCAGGGCAGTGCCTGCGCCAGGCTGAGCTGAGCAGGCAGGTCATGAAGGGCCATGGCTCCTCCCTGCTGCTCCCTGTCTCTCATGAGGCCTGTACTGTGGGTCCTGGGGCAGCCTCAGCCATACGCGTGTGTGATGCTGCTTCCCCTGCTTGGCAGGAAGCCCCTGCTAAGGAGGGAGACATGCCTCTGGGCTCCAGCTTGCCCAGCACAGGCAAGGGGCATGACAGCTGAGTGGGCAAAGCAAGTGGCTGTCCAGACCCACCTGCGTGCTGCTGTGCCTGGCCTGGATGAGGCACTGCCATGCCATTGGCACTGGCTGTGCCCTTGCAGTGAAGGCCCTAGGCAGGGGCTGGAGCTAGATGCTGCCTCTGGCTGCGCTGGTGCCCTCCGCCATCACAGAGCAGGTATCCAGCGTCTCCCTTGGCACCTGCTTCCCTCCCCTGTGCGGGCGCCTGCTGCTCTGAGCCTTGCCGTGTGTCTGATGTCTGGGCTTGGCACCTTCTGGGGGAGTCCTTGAGCCCTCACAACCCGATGAATTAGGTGCTGCTGACCCAGAGAGAGCACTAATGTGTGGCAGGCTATGCCCTAGCCCATAGCTCCTGTCTCAGCTGTGCTTCTGGCACCCTGCAAGGGCCTGGGCTCTGCCCCAGGCTGCGCAGCTCACTCCACGTGTGTCCCCACTGCTCTGTTCCACCTCCTTGGAGGCCGCCTGCCCGCGTCCACGTCCCCAGGCGTCAGTTCTCAGAATAGAGCCTGTTTGTTACAAGCTGCGTGCGTGTGTTTGCGGCACTGGGCACAGCCGAGGCGTGTTGATGGTATCCCTGTATAGCCTCACCCCAGGGACAGCCAGGCACCACTGCTCTGCTGAGTGGGAAACCCACGGCCCGCATTTTTGGGGTGGCTCCCACAGCCAAGCCATGGAAGAGCAGGGGCAGAGACACTGCTCGCAGGCCGAAGCTGGGCCCTGCTGTCAGCCCCACCAAGGTGAAGGTTCCCCAGCCCCGAGAGGCTGCAGGCCAGGAGGCGCAGCCTGCTCGTGCTCACTGCAAGGTGCCAGCCCCAGCCTGAGCCCA
>NW_017729000.1:602117-603585 GCF_001723915.1 Gavialis gangeticus | reverse complement strand
CTGCCCGGGGAGGCTGCGGGCTGCCAGTGCCCCCGGGCGGAGCGAGGGGCTCGAGGGGAGTGGCGCGGGGCTGCTGCGGGCACCAGCTGGCGGTAGCCCTGGCCAGCGGCGAGGGCTCGGGGGCTGCGCTGGGCATGGGGGCCGCAGCGTCGTCCCTCCTGCCCCTGCGCTGCGGTGCACAGTGCTGGGAAACTGCCCCTGCCAGGCAGCAGCTTGATACCCTGGGGCCCTTCGTTGCAGACTCCCTGGCGTCAGGCGACGACGATGAGGACGGCGACGGGGACGTCCCTCTGGGGGATTCGCGCGAGGAGCTCCAGCACGTCCGCAGAGGTCAGTGCTGCGGCCAGGCTGCCCCAGGCCAGGTGGCCAGGGAGTCCCCCTTGCCTGCAGCCTGGCCCCACCACACGCTTCCCCAGGCCCTTTGCGCTCCACCGTGGCTGCCCCGAGCCAGCCGGCCGGATCGGGCCCTGGCTGGGGAGCACTGAGCGTGCACAGTGCCCCTCCCTGCACGCTGTGCCTGCGCCTGCCCTGCAGCACAGCCCCGAGCGCAGGCCGCCTGCCCGGGCAGAGCCCCCCCGCCCACACGCACCCTGTTCCCGTGGCGCCATCGCTGGAGCTCCCGTGTCGTCCTCAGCGCCCTACTGGACGCACCCCCACCGCATGGACAAGAAGCTGTACGCGGTGCCCGCGGGCAACACCGTCAAGTTTCGCTGCCCGGCGTCGGGGAGCCCCAGCCCCGGCATCCGCTGGCTGAAGAATGGGCACGAGTTTCGGGGAGAGCATCGCATCGGCGGCATCCGGGTGAGGGAGCGGGGCTGCCCCTGCCTTCTCCAGGGGCCTCCGGGCTGAGTTTGCAGCAGAGGCCCTCCGGTAGAGACCCCCCCTGCCAGGCCAGGCACCAGCTCCAGGAGCCGGTGCCCTGCAGGGAGCTCTGCCCAGGTGCCAGCTGCCCCTCACCGTGCTCTGTCCCGTCCTCCCCGCAGCTGCGGCACCAGCACTGGAGCCTGGTCATGGAGAGCGTGGTGCCCTCCGACCGCGGCAACTACACCTGCCTGGTGGAGAACAAGTTCGGCAGGATCCGCTACAGCTACCTGCTGGACGTGCTGGGTGAGCCCCGCTGGCCGGCAGCACGGGGGGCTGATCCTGGAGTCCTCCCTCAGCAGGAAGCCTGCGAGGAAGGGGCCTCTCAGCTGGCGCAGACCCCCGGGGAAGGCTCTGCTCCCATGTGGGCTGCCTGAGTCGGGCCCCTCCCGCGCAGCTCCTGGCGCAGCATCAGGGCCAAGGCCCTTGGGAGCTGGGAGATAAGAGGTCGCTGATCCCTCGGCAAACTTCAAAGGGCCTCTGGGAGTGTCGGGGTTGTAAAGTCCAAAGCGAGGAGCCAGCATACCAGCGCCCCCCCCCCCCCCCTTTTTTCCTGATTGCTCCTTTTCAGGGCCGGGCGGGGGGGGGGGGGGCGGGGCGGGCGGGG
>NW_017729000.1:597419-601984 GCF_001723915.1 Gavialis gangeticus | reverse complement strand
CAGATGGGTGGGGAGGCTGGTTCTGTGGGGCAGGGGTTTCCCAGGCCACGGTGCCCCTGCTCCACGGGCGGGTGCCGGGGGGGCAGGGCCGTTGGCTGACGCAGCCGCGCCGCCGGCAGAGCGGTCCCCGCACAGGCCCATCCTGCAGGCCGGGCTGCCGGCCAACACCACGGCCCAGGCTGGCAGCGACGTGGAGTTCTTCTGCAAGGTGTACAGCGACGCGCAGCCCCACATCCAGTGGCTCAAGCACATCAAGCTGAACGGCAGCAGCTACGGCCCCGACGGCATCCCCTACGTCCAAGTGCTCAAGGTACCAGTGGAGGGGACGCGGCGGCGTCATGGGGACCCGGCCAGGCCTGATCGCTGCTGGGCAAGTCCCGTGATGCCCTGAGCAGCTGAGCCCACCTGAGGCAGGGCCCTGGGGAGCGGCAGGAGGCGGCTGGGCACCAGGGGAACAGGTGGAGCTGGGGGTCCCGGGAGAATCAGGGCTGCGCGTGTCCTGCCCCTGAGCAAGGCGAGAGCAGTGGGGGCCGGGGGCCAGGGAGACTTCCCTGGACCTGGGTCCCATTCGGGAGGGGGCTGACCCTGGAGCTCAGCCTGGCGCTGCTGCCCCCCAGACTGCCGACATCAACAGCTCGGGGATCGAGGTGCTGTATCTGCGCAACGTCTCCATGGAGGACGCCGGCGAGTACACCTGCCTGGCCGGGAACTCCATTGGCCTGTCCCACCAGTCGGCCTGGCTCACCGTGCTCCCAGGTACGGGCCGGCCGGCCTGGGCTGGGCCGGGCTGGGCCGGGCCGGGGCAGGGAGGTGGCGGCCATGGCCCAGGAGCCCAGGCTGACGGCAGGCTTGCTGTGCCCAGAGGAGGAGTGGGCCTGGGAGGTGGAGGCCCCGGAGGTCAAGTCCACCGACATCATCATCTACACGTCCGGCTCCCTGGCCGTCGTCATGGCGGCTGTCATCATGGTCCTGTGCCGGATGCAGACGCGGCCGAGCAAGCAGCCCCTGGAGCCCGTGCCCGTCCACAAGCTCTCCAAGTTCCCGCTCATGAGGCAGGTGCGTGCGGGCGCCCTGTGGGCATGGGGGGCTGGACCTGGCGGGGGGGGCAGGGCCTGCGCCTGCCCCAGGCCTGGCAGTAATGGGCTCCACGGTTGCCCTGCAGTTCTCGCTGGACTCGAGCTCCTCGGGGAAGTCCAGCACATCCTTGATGCGTGTCACCCGCCTGTCGTCCAGCTGCACCCCGATGCTGACCGGCGTCCTGGAGCTCGAGCTGCCCCTGGACTCCATGTGGGAGTTCCCCCGTGACAAGTATGGGGGGCCGCGGGGTGGGGGGAAGGGGATGCCCTGTCTGGGGCTGTGTCCAGGCCACGCTGGGGCCCTCTCCTTTGCCCCCAGGGCTCAGTCCCATGCTCTGTCCCACAGGCTGGCACTCAGCAAGCCCCTGGGGGAAGGCTGCTTCGGGCAGGTGGTGCGGGCAGAGGCCTACGGCATCGACCGTGACCAGCCCGAGAGAGCAGTCACGGTGGCCGTCAAGATGCTCAAAGGTACCGGTGCCCTCTGGGGTGCGTGCCTGTGTGCGCGCATGCATGTGTATGTGTGTGCATGCACATGGGGAGCTCAGGCTCTGCCCAGGCCTCCAGCCCAGGGACCCTCTTCTCACACCCCTCCAGACAGCGCCACGGACAAGGACTTGGCCGACCTGATCTCAGAGATGGAGATGATGAAGCTGATGGACAAACACAAGAACATCATCAACCTGCTGGGGGTCTGCACGCAGGACGGTGAGGGGCTCTGCGGGGCCGCTCCCCTGGCGTGGGCACTGCTGTGCGGAGGCTGGAGAGCACTACAGGCAGCTGCTCAGCGCTACGGGGTGGGGAGGGGCAGGGCTGTGCAGTCAGGCTGGCTGGAGCCCACGTGCCCAGCCTGGCCACGGCACTGACCGGTGCCCCCACGCCGCGCAGGGCCACTGTATGTCATCGTGGAGTTTGCCGCCAAGGGGAACCTGCGTGAGTTCCTGCGCGCCCGGCGCCCACCCACACCTGACTACGCCTTCGACGCCGCCCGCCCGCCTGACGAGCAGCTCTCCTTCAAGGACCTCGTGTCCTGCGTCTACCAGGTGGCCCGCGGCATGGAGTACCTGGAGTCCAAGCGGGTGAGGCCTGGTCTGGCTCGGGGGTGGCAGTGAGTCTGTGGGGTGGGGCCGGGCGCCATGCTCACGCCGCCCAATGAGGCGGGGGTGCACCAGGGGGCCGTCAGGCCTGGCTCCGCGCCCCTCATGATGCCAGGGCTATGGCCTGTCTCTTTGCGGGAGGCTTTTGGGCAGGGGCAGGGGCAGGGGTAGGGAGAGGCGCTGCTCTGGTGCCCCCCGCTCTGAGGGCCCATCTCGCTGCAGTGCATCCACCGAGACCTGGCCGCCCGCAACGTGCTGGTGACAGAGGAGAACGTGATGAAGATTGCTGACTTCGGGCTGGCCCGCGACGTCCACGACATCGACTACTACAAGAAGACAAGCAACGTGAGCGTGGGGGCCAGGGAGGGGTCTGGGAGCAGGCAGCGCTGGCGCACGGGGCTGAGGTCTGCCTGTCCCTGTAGGGCCGCCTGCCGGTGAAGTGGATGGCACCAGAGGCCCTGTTTGACCGTGTGTACACGCACCAGAGCGACGTGTGAGTGCCGTGGTGTGGGCAGCAATGGGGCCGGACGAGGCCTGGCGTGTGCTCAGGACTGCCCTGGCCGTAGGGGCCAAAGGCAGTGAGTGCCTGTCCAGGCGGGTGGGCTCAGAGGCTGTGGGACGGACACTGTCAGGCACGTCCCTCAGAGACCGAGTCCCCCCCACAAGCACCTGGGAGGCGCGCCTGGGCCATGGCCGTGGCCTCCCCCAGCCCTGATGGCGGGTGCATTGCAGGTGGTCATTTGGCATCCTGATGTGGGAGATCTTCACGCTGGGCGGGTCACCCTACCCTGGCATCCCCGTGGAGGAGCTCTTCAAGCTCCTGCGCGAAGGGCACCGCATGGACAAGCCGGCCAACTGCACGCACGAGCTGTGAGTAGCTCCGGGGCTGGGGTCCCCTGCAGCCGGGAGCAGGGGTGTGGGACCCCCAGGCTGATGGCTCCCCCCCGCAGGTACATGCTGATGCGGGAGTGCTGGCACGCCGTGCCCTCGCAGCGCCCTACCTTCAAGCAGCTGGTGGAGGCGCTGGACAAGATCTTGGCCGCTGTCTCCGAGGAGGTAGGGCTGGCTGGGCGGTGCGGGCGGCTTCTGGGGGCACAGGCGGGACCTGCTTGGCCCCGGGCGAGTGCGCGTGGTCCCAGCTCGGCCCCTCGGATGGGGGCAGTGGGGCTGCAGCTCCACCCGCACATTTATGCCCATCTCTCCCGCAGTACCTGGACCTGTCCATGCCCTTCGAGCAGTACTCGCCCTCCTGTGAGGACACCACCAGCACCTGCTCCTCCTCCGACTCCGTCTTCACCCACGATCCCCTGCCCCTGGCGCCCTGCCTCTTCACCTACCCGGGTGGCCGGACATGAGGCCCTGCAAGCACCTGGCAGAGCTGCTGATGGCACCAGGGCCCGGTGGTTGGTGCCACCCAGCGCTGGGGCCCAGCGCGCTCCCAGGAGGACTGCAAGCAGCTGCCCCAGGGACAGGACTTCTCCGCTGCTGCCCTGTGATGCCCCTGCTTCCTGCCCGGGCTGCCCCCCTGGGTACAGCAGAGGGAGCGGGTCCACGTGGGGCAGCGCCAGGCACCGGGGAGCTGCGTGCGGGCCCTGCGGGCTGCCTGCCCCCTCCACGGACTTTACAGAGCCTCTCCTCTCACTGGTGGGCCCAGGCCCCCTCTTCATGTCCCAGAGGATTTTTATATCTGTGTGCGTCCGGCAGCCTCGATAAATTATTTTTTGGAGTAAGACCCTCGTGCTGGCGGTTTTGGGGCCGCAGGCGCTGGAGGGCCTGACCCCAAAGCCCCTCTCCAAGGGGCAGCACGAACGTGTTTCCTTAAGGGCCTTGTAGCCTGGTGTCCCCCCTCCCCGTGGCAGGGGGTTGTGCTGCCCCTTGCTGCTGTGGGGCTGCCCCCACTCCCCCCATGCCCCAGGAAAGGGCTGGTCTCCAGGGCTGGTGCATGCATGTAGTGCGGCGCAGCCAAGGGCTGGGCCCTGTTCGCAGTCCTGGCGCTCGGGACAGGGTCTACACCCAGGCATGAGCGTGCTGTGCCCAGGCGTGTCGGCTGCGTGTGCACCTGTGCCCCCTCCTTGGCGCGGGGGCAGGGCTGGCCCGTGCACAAAGAGCCGCGCAGCTGTTGTGCATTAGCCGCTGCCCCGCTAAGCCACCGTGAACACCGCTGCCCGCATCGCCCTGAAACCGATCTGGCAACTGCTGTGGCCAGGGCTGGGAAAGGGCCTCTGCTCCCCCCCCCGCGCTGCCTGCCCACCTGCCGGCCGCAGCCCCCAGCCCAGGGGCCTGGGGCTGCTGCTCCGCTGCCAGGGCAGGGCCAGCGGGGAGGGGAAGGGGCCTGGGCCCTTGCTCTTACTCCAGGAGCTGGGCAGGCTCAGCCCCCCCCCCCCCCCCCCCCCCC
>NW_017729000.1:594736-597201 GCF_001723915.1 Gavialis gangeticus | reverse complement strand
GGGGCAGGGCGGGGGGGTTGCAGCTGTCCCTCACCCCCGCGCTCGGGGCTCAGCAGGGTTTAGGGTTTCTCCAGAGCGAGCGGAGCTCAGCTCTGGCCCAGGCAGGGGTTGGGTTTCGCGGGGGCCTTAGCCCCAGGATCCGGTTTCCTCCTCGTGCCCCAGCTGCAGCCGAAGGTGGGGGGTGGGCAACCCCCTCGCCTGCTGCCCGGGCCCCTGGCAGGAGCAGGCAGGTCAGGGAGCTCCAGCGTGCTCTAGGCCGTCTCCTATCCCAGCCCTGGGCAAGACCTGCCACGCAGGCGGCTGCAGCTAGTCCCCCCACCCCAGACAACCTGCACGGGGCTCCAGTGGCGCGCTGCAGCCCGAGGGCTCGTGCCTGAACCAGCCTGGCATGGCCCCCACCCCGGCTCCAGCAGCCACTGCTGCGAGTGGTGCAGCGCCCGGTGGGGCACGAGCCCAGCCTAGTGATGGAGCTGGAGCAGGCGGCACCAGGTCAGCCCCAGCCTTTGCCCTGAGACAACGCAAAGCTGCTTCCACCGTGGCCTCCGCCGGTGCCAGGGACCCGCCAAAGCGCGACAGGCCCACGCAGGGCTCCCAGCTCCGGGTCTGGAGCCTCCTGGCCCCACCACCTGCCTGGCATGTCCCGCGCGGGCTCACGCGCCTGCATTCGGGGTGCCTGCCCCGTGCAGCTGCTCGCAAACACCCCCATGCTCCGGGCGCGCGGGGCCAGGCCGAGCCGAGCCGAGCCGAGCCGAGCCGCCCCCTCGTGCCGACCGCTGCGGGGCTGAGCGGAGGCAGAGCAGCTCCCTGCAGGCAGTGGCTTGGAGGCTGCTCCCAGCCCGGGCCTGGCTCCAGCTCCCACAGCCCCTGCCCGGCCCCCTCCCCTGCCCGGGAAGGCAGACAGACCACCAGCAGGTGTGAAACCTGCCTGTCCCGCAGCCTCCGTGCCATGGAGAAGAAACCCAGCTGTCTGCTAATGTGCCAGAACCAATGCATTCATCACAGCCCGTGAATGGGGGCATTGAGCCCCCAGGAGGGGGAACACGGCCCCTCCCGTCCTGCCCCGGCTCTCCTGGCGAGAGGGCGGGGGGCGTTTGCTGAGGGTCTCGTCCCCCCCTCCGCCCCGCCAGATCCTGTCCAGGGAGTGAGAGCAGAAGGGGGGCAAGGCACCTCGGGGTGGGGGTTGTCCTCACTCCACCAGGGCCCCCCCAGCCTCTCTGGGTCCCCGTGGGTGGGGGAGGGCCCCGGTGAGGCCAGCGCGGAGCTGCTCGCACCGGGGAAGGATGTGGTTTCGGAAGCACGCGGCCACGGCGCCTGGCTCCCTGGTCCCTCTCTCCCTCCGCCTCTCTCCCTCCTCCCTCGTTCCTGTTTTCCCGGCCTGCTGGGCCCCCGGGAGGTGCCGCGGCCAATGGCCGGCGCGGGCCAGGAGGAGGTGCGCTCATGAATGCTTCAAGCGGCGCAGCCAGGTGGAGGAGACAAGGGGGGATTGTGTGTGGCGGCTGGCAGCCTCGCCACGCCACGCCACGCCACGCCACGCCACATCCCTGGATGCAGGCTGCGGCCAGCCAGGGCTGGGGCCTCTGTGCACAGGCCTGGCGGTAGCGGTGTCCCTGAGCCGAAGCATGGTGGGAAGAGACTTGCTAGCAAGGCCCACGTGGCAGGCGCTCTCACCCCCGGGCATGCCACGGCCTCGAGGCTGGGGCTTTGGCGGTGCCCGCTTGTGGGGAACGGCCGAGGGCCATGCACTGGCGTGAGAGTGGCCGGTGCCATGCTGCCAGCACAGGGGCCTCATCCTGGGAGGAACTGCCCCTGCTCAGGGTCCGCAGGAGGGCCAGGGCCTTGCTGTGGGGCGGGAGGCTGCGCGCGGTGCCTGGGGCTGGTGGACTGGGGCCTCCCCACTGTGCACGGATGGGCTGGTGCAGGGCACCTGTCCTCTGTCCCTCCTCATTTAGGTGACGCCCTAATTAGCCCACAGGAGCAGGAAATGAGGGGGGAACTGGTGCAGTGGAGAAGCCAGAGGCTGCAGCCCGTCCTCCATCCTCCATCCTCAGTGGTGGGAAGGGAAGGGGCTGCGGGTGCAGCTGAGGTCCGTGCCGGCAGGCTCCTCTGTGCTGCCCTCAAGCCAGGACCCCACATCCCTGCCTAGTCCCTCCCAAGCAGGACCCCTGGTCAGCAGGGTGGGGCTCGCCACTCCCCTTGCACACCCCAGGTCTCCAAGGGGGTCCATGCTCCCCACTTTGGGGCCCAGAGCCCTGCTCCTGCCTCGGGAGCGGGGGCAAGCAGCTCTGAGCAGCACCCACCCCCACACCAGGCACTGCTGGCGCCTTGGGGCCGAGAGCTGCCAGGCACCCGCAGCCCCCGGTCCAGGGAGGTGCCGACATCCCCCAGACCCAGTTGGCCCCAAGCTCCTCCCAGCCAAGGCCATGCGGGGCCGAGCCCAAGGGTCGCAGCCCTCGGCCCTGCCTGCT
>NW_017729000.1:593741-593973 GCF_001723915.1 Gavialis gangeticus | reverse complement strand
TGCAGCTGAGCGGGGCAGGGGCAGGGGCAGGGGCGGCTGTGGCGAGCCCCGCGGCCCTGACAACTGGCGGCGGTTTGACGGCAGAACATTCCTGATCCTTGCTGTCAGGGCTGAACCAATCGCCCCTAATCCGCCGGCTCTGCTGGCAGGACAAGTGCGGTCCAAGCGAACAGGCCCCTTTTGTGTGCCGGGATTTACAGCGCAGCCCAGGAAATCTCGCTCGCTTCCTGAG
>NW_017729000.1:588141-588741 GCF_001723915.1 Gavialis gangeticus | reverse complement strand
CAGGCCAAGTCTGGACCCTCTGCCCACACCAGGAGGGGCAGAGCTGAGTGTGGGGGCAGCCGGCTCCCTCGGGCAACCCCGTGGAACGAGGCCACGGTGCTGTCTGCTCCCAGCTCCTCAGGTGCGGGGCTGCCTCCCCTGCCGGGCCCTGGGCAGCGCAAGGGGTGGGGGTGGGCTTCTCGGGCTGGCTGGAGGGGAACAGGCAGAGACTGAAGATGCGTTGTGCCCCGGGCTCCCCTGGCACCAGCGCTGCGGCACGACTGTGCCCTTTCTCGAGCAAAGAGCTTCAGGCACAGCCGGCTGCTAGGCCCTGCCCTGTCCCCCAGCCCCGCGCCCACAGGGCATGAGTGGCAGCAAGGCAGGGCCCCGCTCCAGCCCCCAGCCCAGCACCTCTGCATCCGCCTCCCACGCTGCATCGGCTGGGGGCTGCGGGACCTGGGGCAGGGGCCAGAGAGCAGAGCTGGGGCTGGAGCGTGTCCTGCTCTCACTGGGGAATCGGTGCTGGAGCCCAGGCCCGGTGGCACACACACACAGGTGTGCACACCCCTGCACGCACATGCAAATACACACATGCATTCCTGGCCGGGCCGGGGGACGCAG
>NW_017729000.1:579023-583141 GCF_001723915.1 Gavialis gangeticus | reverse complement strand
CAGGTGTGCACACCCCTGCACGCACATGCAAATACACACATGCATTCCTGGCCGGGCCGGGGGGCGCAGACGTGCTGCGCACCGCAGGCTCCTGCCCTGGCGGGATCGCAGTGGGGGAGGGAGGGGTCGGCCAGGCCGGAGCCCTACTGCTGCAGCCACTGCTGGGCATGCAGGCTGCCAGCGCCCCCTGGTGGGGCCAGGCAGAGCTGCATGGCGCTGGCCATGGCTGTGGGGGCCGTGGCCCCCGCTTGCCTGGGCTGCCCCTCGGCCCCTGGGCTGTGTGTGGAGGCTGCTCTGCTCCTTGGTGCCTCTTTTCCAGGCCACCCCTGGGCCACGAATGGGGGCAAGTCTAGGGCCAGGGACCGTGGGCAGCGTGGGCACAGGAGCAGCCGCATCCGGCCTTGCCCCTCCACGTCCGGATCATACCGTGCCTGGGGGTCCCGGTGCGGCTGCAGTCCCACCGTGGCCTGGCCAGTGCCTGCAGGGAAGCCAGGCACAGCTCTGGAGCTGGAGGGGCTGGTCCCTGGCGGGTGTCCCCCCTTTGGATCCAGGACAGTGGGCAAGAGCCCCAGTGTGGGGCTGGCTCCTCCGGTGCCTGGGGCAGCCCCCATGATCTCACCTGGCCCTGCTCTGCTCTGCCATGCCCTGCAGCATGGGTGTCGGGGCTCTGGGGCAGGGGCTGGTCCCTGTGCCCGGTGGGGCAGGGAGGGGCTGGTCCAGGGCCCTCTGAGAGCCTGAGGGTGCAGGGGTTGGGGCCCCTCCGTGCTGCGGAGCTGCCTGGCGCAGGGTGTCTGGTCCTTGCATGGGCAGGGGGCCCTGCTGCCTCCCCGCTGGTGCTGGCCCTGGAGCCCCCTCCCAGGCTCTGAGCTGCCAGAAGCAGCCCTGGGCGCAGGCCTGAGAGGAGCAGGCCCTGGGCAGGGACGCAGCCTGTGTGGGCTGAGGCGGGCTGGTCCCAGGTTTGGGGCTGGCTGACCTGTGGGCTCGGGCCAGAGGCCTGAAGCAGGCAGGCAGCCGTTGGGGGTGGGCTAGATCCTGCCAGCCAGGAGCGGAGCTGGGGGCCGGGAGCTGCCCTGTGGCCTGAGCAGCCTGGCAGGAAGGCCACGAACCCCCTGGGCATGGTGCAGCGCCTTGGCCACGGATCTGGCATTGCAGGGGGCAGACCCCGAGGCGGCTCTTGGCTGTGGTGGAGCCACAGCTGTCCGTGGCTGGGGGTCCAGAGAGTCTGAGTGGCCCAGTGACGCCAGGGTGCTGTGGTCCTGCAGGGGAGGGTGCTTAGCTGGGGGATGCTGCCCTCAGCGGGGGAGCTCTGGCCCCTGCATCGGGGCTGCTCCTGGCCTTGCAGCCTGGTTCCCTGGCTGGGCGCTGGGACCCTGGGCTGCAGGGATCCCCTGGCCTGGGGAGCTCTGTCAGCCCCGGCGCTACCTGCAAGCAGCCCGGGGGGGTGGCTCAGCTGCGGACACGGGCCCTGGGAGCAGAGCAGGTCTCCCCTGCCTTGGGGCACTTGAGCCGTGGGGCCTGGCACAGGAAGGGCTGCAGGACTCCTTCCCCCTCCCTTCCTGCTGCTTCTGGCTGGCAGGGGCGGGGACAGCCCCAAGCCCGGCTCCTGCGGCCTGGGGTTGGGTGCTGAAGCCAGAGTGGTCCTCAGCATCGATGCCGACCCCCACCCCTCTCCCCAGCCGCAGGGCCTGCTGGGGGGTGCCAGGGCTCTGCGCCTGCAGTGCGGCGCGGGCACGGGGCGAGGGCTGCCTCCAGCGTTGTCTGGTTGGCAGGAAGCTGCCAGGCCCTGGGGCTGAGCAGGCTGGGCTGGCTCCTCCTGCCAGGGTGGGCTGGCCTCTGGAGGGAGCGGACTGGCCTCCACCCCTGCGTGGGCCGAGCCGAGCGCCCCCCTTTCCGCAGCCCCCCAGCCTGCAGCTGGCGGCGGAGTCGCAGCGCCCCCTGGTGGGCACACGCAGCCCAGCGAGGTGCCAGCCCAGGCCCCCCAGGCTGCAGCCCCCCGCCAGCACCCCAGCAGCGCCCTGCACCCTGCCCCACCCCACGGGCCTTCTGGGGCCGCCCGCCCCCCCAGCCCATGGCCCGGCCTGCCCGGGTGCCCGGTCTGCTGGGCCAGGCTCCTCCCCTCCTCTGCCCGGGCCTTCCAGAAACATCTCCGGCCCCTTCCCCTGGGAAGCGACTCCTGCAGCGGGTCCCCCCACCCGGGCAGGAAGCCTTCCTCCATGGTCCTCCCCACTTCCTTCCTCTGCAGCCAGTGGGGGGGCAGCCAGGGCCCTTCGGCCTCCCCAGCACAGCTGCTCCACGGAGCTTCCTGCCTTTAACCCCTTCATCCGCGGCCCCGGGCAGTGCCACCGCCCGAGCCCGGCTGATCCCCGCAGCTTCCTGGGAGGGGCCTGCCGCCCCCCAGCAGCACCCTCCATGCTGCCCAGTGCCAGCCCCGGGGCCTCCAAGCGTCTCTCCAGGGCTGGAGGGATTCACTTCTGCGCTTCCAGCCTGTGTCTGCACTGATCTGCTGCCCCCCGCCTGGCTGCCCATGGAAGCCCCCAGCCTGGGGGCAGCTAGCATGACCCCCCCCAGCCAAGGGTGAGGGTGAGAACACCATGCCCAGCGCTGCGGCCTCCTAGCAGAGCCGAGCACTCCTGGCGGGAGCTGCAGCGGGGAGCTCATGGGCCTGGGACTGGCTGGGGGACACACACTGCGTGCCACCCCGCGTCTCCCCCGTGTCGCAGCGGGCGCAGCTGGCAGGGCTGCAGGAACACAGCTGCACCTGTCTGGAGTGGCGTGGAGGCCTGCCCTGCACATCAGCCCCTGGGGCGGCGAGAGCCCAGGGCTTCCCTGCAGGGGAAATTCTTTGCATGTTCCCACCCGAGCACAGAGCGAGGCCTGTGCCCTGCCCTGGCAACACTGACCGCCGAGCGGGCTGAGCCGGTCATCAGGGCTGCCGGGGGGCCTGTGAAATGGCCGGGGACGGGGCCAGGCTGGTGGCAGCTCAAGGTGGGTGCCTGTGTGCCCGTGCCCATGCCCATGCCCATGCGCCGGCTGGGGAAGCTACTCGGTGGCAGCCGGAGGAGCCCCACTCCCTGCTGAGCTCCTGCGGCCCCTGCAGGAGGGGGGATGGGGTGGGAGTGAGGCACGACCCTCCCTTGTAGAGGCTTGCAGCAGGGTGCCGCACGCCATGAACGTGCTGTGTGCCGTCACTAGTGCTACGCATTATCCTGCTGGACAGGGGATCCTGCAGACCCTGGCACCCTTGTGGGCTCTGGCTGTTGCCAGGGATCCCGGGAGCTCAGGGGCTGCATGCCCGGCTGTGGGGGCACAGCACCCCCCTGCCGCCTGGGGGGCAGCGACCAGCAGAGGGCGTCTGGAGCAGGGCCCAGCAGCTGAGGCCTGGGCCTGGCACCTGCACCTAGGCCTAGCCAGGCCCAGGGCTCCCGCCACCTCAGTGCCCAGGCACCGCGGCCCCCGCCCCCACGGGCATCACCCCCAGACCAGAGCCGAGCAGCTGAGAAGAGCCTGGCTGCCGGCCACCTACCGTGTCCCACGGGCTGGGCTGTGGACAGGGACACGGGCCGAACCTTGACCCCCACCAACTGCCCTGTGGTCCAGATGCGGAGCACGGGGGGCGGGTGAGCCGCAGGCTGAAGCCGCCGGAACGGTCTGCACAGGGGCCCGGGGCACAGCGATTGGCGCCCTGCGGCGTGGCCCCAGTCACTAGCAGCAGGCATGTGGGCACCCAGCACACTCCTGGCGTGAGGCGCCGGAGCCGGCGAGCGGGCAGAACCGGGGCCGGGGCTGCAGCGTGCCAGGCGCCAAGACAGGACACGTGTGACCAGATGCTCCGCGGCACCATCCAGCTCGGAGGTCTCTCCCTGTGTGTCCTGGGAGGCAGGGAGGGGGCAGAGGCCTGGCAGGCAGGGGTTAACCTCTGCTCCCTGTGCCTGGCTGGGCAGCACCAGCACCCTGCAGGCCTGGCCCTGGCTGGCTGCCACAGAGCCCCTGCCCCCGCTGCCCCGGAGGATGGAGGGAAGCCGCGGGCTGGGGTGGGCCGGCGGGCGCAGTGAGCCCCGCGGGGCAGGCGGGCGCCGGCGGCAGAGGCTGGGCCTGCCTGAGTGTGCCGAGAGCCTGAG
>NW_017729000.1:575191-577958 GCF_001723915.1 Gavialis gangeticus | reverse complement strand
AGCCGCCCGGCCGGGGGTTTCTTCCCGCGGCTCCGAGGCCTCTCGGGGCCTGGCTCCAGCCTCCCCTGGCGCTCGTGCTGCACAAATTAACGGCTGTGACATCACCGACCTCTGGGGTTTTTTTACTTAATTCTTTTTTCACCCCACCCGGGTGGCGCGGCCTCGTGCGAGCAGCTCCTGTTCAGGCGTGTGCCGGGCGGACGAGGCCCCTCCGCGGGCCCGCCGGCGTTTCTGTGTGGCCTTCTCCGGAGGTGGGAGCAGCCGCATCCGCGCCCCCGAGCAGAGGGTGACCTTGGCAGGCGGCTGTGGTGCATGGGCGGCGGTGCCATCTTAGGCCCCGCGCTGGCCCGGGGATGCTTTCTGGGCAGGCGAGGCCAGAGGAGGCGGGACGCGGGGGAGATCGGGCTGCTGCTCCGCGTCTCTTGGATATTTACTGCAACTTTCTTTGTTTTGAAAGCCAAGCGGGTACCTTGCAGCAGCGACATGTGCTCGGTGATGCCGCGGTGGGAGGGCCGGGCTTTGTAAACAGAAGCCTGTGGAGGTGCTTTCACAACAGCCCTTGGCACGGAAGCACTTTGGCCGTGTGCTGACGTCACGGGGGCTGCAGGAGTCCAGGGCTCGTGGGCCGGCGGCTCCGAGGCTCGAGCCCGGCCTCCTGCCCCCCGCCGTGGAGCCGGCCCCGCCTGCCCTGTGGCAGCACCTGGCCGAATTGATATGGGGGAATCTCCTCTGGTCCATGGGCACCCCCCCGGTCACAGGGGCAATCCGCTGCCTGGCTGGCTTCGACCAAGCTCCCCCATTCCCCCCGAGTTTGGGGGGCGACAGCAGGTTTTCCTCGCAGAGCCGCTTGCTGCAGCGTGTCTGGCCCCGGCGGTGATGCAGTTGATCGAAAGAGCCAAGCTGGCTGGCCGGCCCCAAGTCCTGTGTGGAGCATTGGCACCCAGCCCCCACCCCTCCCCCAGCCCCTCTGACCTTTGTGCTTGGTTTGGGCCATTTTTTTAGAGGTTTCGGCAACACCAAATAAGAAACAGGAACTCTGCCGTGCTATTTTTAGAGCAGCTCTTCATAGTTGGGCAGCTCTTGAAAGCAAGGTCCTGGGGCCTGGCCGGGTGGGCGCAGGTAACTCCTGTCTGCCCCTGAGCAAAAGGCCCCGTGCCTGCCCAAAGGGGCCTTGGGCTGGAGCTCTCAGGAGCTGGCTTCCCTCCTGGCCCTGCCGCTCTGCAGGATCAGCTGGAAGGGATTAGGCTGGGGTGGAGAGAGGGACAGTGCATGCAAAGTGCCTCCATTGAGGTGGGATGCAAAGCCCATGCAGTTTGCCCGGATGTGTTAATTGCCCTCTGATCTCTGCATCTCCCGGAGAAGAGGGTGCTCGGGTCACGCTGAGCAGGGTCATGCCTGTGTCCCAGGCTGGTGTTTTTAAATGCTAAGCTGAGGGGAGCTCCAGCGGCAGGTCTCCCTTGATCCACAGAGCACCAAGCTGTAGCAGCTGCGTCTGGGTGCTGGGGTCCGGGTGGTGGCCGCTGCTGGCTGCAGTGGCGGTTTCCCCTCTGTCCGTGTTGGTGGTGGACTGCGGCTGATCATTCCAGGTCCAAATGACTGGGCCGCGCGAGCTTTTACTGTTGTGAAGGACGCCCGTCCTTAGCTCCTTACGGTTCTGGCCTTGGCAGGGGAAGGTGCAGCCCGGGCCGGCGGTGCCTGCATGCACTGCCAGGTGGCCGGTGCCCATGAAACGGCCCTGCTTAGAGCGTGTTTGGATGATGCGGTTTTGGTGGTTGTGCTAGTTTACTCCTTGCTCCAGTGTTTTGCTGACTTTAATTGTGTTGCTGGTGAATGAGCCTGGCTGATTGGAGCTGTCTGCGTGCTGGAGCCCTGCGCTGGGGAGGCAGGAGGTGCCGGGTTTCAGGTCAGCAGCGCAGTGTCAGAGCACGTCTGCCATGCGCCTGGCACTTGGTAATGACCCGGGTGTAGGCTAGTCCTTCCCGCAGGACTGTGCCTGGCTCTGGCTGCAGGGTGCTGCACGCCTAGGGAACGAGGCAGCTGTTCCACATCTCGCCCTTTCTTCTGCCCTGTCCCCTGAGGGAGCCTGGTGCAGTCCTGGTTTTCTGACGAGACGCTAAGGCGCCGGGAGGCCCTGGGTCCCAGGGTTTTTGACCTCCGTGCCGTGGCTGGGCCGGGAGCACGTGCAGCGTGAGCGGAGGGCGGCCAGGTTCTGCGCTGCCCAGAGCCCGCGGGGCGGCGGGAAGTGTGTGCGTGCAGTTGCCGTGTCTGAAGGGCTGTTATGGAGACCAACCTCAGCCTCGGGGTGCAGGGGCAGCCCCTGGGGCCTGCGAGCACTTCCAGGAACGTGCCCATCTGTCCTGGCGAGTGTCAGGCAGCTTCGAGGTAGGAGCTGCAGCTGCTGAGTCCTGGTAGGCAGCAGCTCGGCTTCTCCGACCTCCCTGTGTTGCTCCTTGGCTCTTTGCAGTCTGTTGCGAGGATGAAGATTTCCAGAAGGATCTTCAATGGCAACCCCCCTGTCCTGTGTAGCTTCAACCATTAAGGTTCCCCGTTGACTTGAGTTCAAACTGGTCTGGGTAACAGGAGATCCTGAGGTAGACGGGAAATGCTCAAGTACTTTTTAATGTATATTCAAGGAACACAAATTCCCAAGGTTGGGATCTTTTCTAGAGGGAAAGCAGGTGATGCGCTCTCTGTCTGTGCCTGGAGGAGAGAGCCTATCTGCATGCCCCAGGGCTATGGGAGGCTGTAGGGATGTTTTATCATTCAA
>NW_017729000.1:565215-570191 GCF_001723915.1 Gavialis gangeticus | reverse complement strand
CTGCCCTGTGTAGCTTCAACCATTAAGGTTCCCCGTTGACTTGAGTTCAAACTGGTCTGGGTAACAGGAGATCCTGAGGTAGACGGGAAATGCTCAAGTACTTTTTAATGTATATTCAAGGAACACAAATTCCCAAGGTTGGGATCTTTTCTAGAGGGAAAGCAGGTGATGCGCTCTCTGTCTGTGCCTGGAGGAGAGAGCCTATCTGCATGCCCCAGGGCTATGGGAGGCTGTAGGGATGTTTTATCATTCAAAGACCTCTCTTCAGTGCTGAAATTGGTTCTGTTTGGAGACCTTGCCTGGGGAGGGGACGGATAGCAGCTCTCAGTCGCTGAAAGCCTGCCATCAAGAAGAGGGGAGAACATTGCCGCACAGGTGAGGGCTTGAAACTGCAGCAAGGCAGACTTGGACTGAACCCCGGGAAGACCTGCCAGAGCAGCAAGGCGATGGGGCAAGCTGCCTGGGGAAGCGATAGAGTCTCCTTTGCTGGGGGGCATTTGAGAAGCATCTGGATCCATGTCTGTCAGGGCTGGTTCAGGAGCAGTGACTTCTGCCTCTCCGAGGAAGGCTGAGGGATGACCTCGGAGGTGCGACCAAGCCTCGGAGCCCTGTTTGGAGAGCGCTGTGATGCCGGGGAGCTGCAGAGGCAGGCATTGCCGATCCGCACGGCTGTGCCCAGCCCTCTTAAAGTGTGTTTCTTTTTCAAAATCGGAATTGACCTGCTGTGCCAAAGACTTCGAGTGCCAGGGCTGGTGGCTGGAGTCTCAGCTGGGCCTGGGCGTGCTGGGCTGGGTCCCTGCTCCATCAGAAACAACCCACGGGACCTTGGGCAGGCTGCTTCGTGCCTGTGGCTCCCGTGGAGGTGTGGCAGGGCAGCGTGCGAGGGGGCTTCTGAAGGGAGGTGCAGGGAAGCTTCTCGGCTGCTTGGAGCGCACCGCAGTGGGTCGGATGCTGGCCTTGGGTAGGGGCTGTGTGTGTTCGGGGTCTGCAGCTGTCTGAGTAGCTCTCTCAAGGCATTGAGATCTCTGGGGTCCTGCCCACATCTGCAATCTCAGGTGCTCTGTTTGTTCCCTCATTACCTGCGGTGACCTGAAGAGGAGGTGGGAGCTGTGCATTTGCCTCTGCATTTTGGCTGTAAACAACAGGGTTTCCTTAGTGAGGTGCATCCTTGGGCTACCTGTTGTGCAGCACGCGGCACCTGTATGACCACGGCTCTGCTCGTCACAAGGCCTCACGAGCATCTGAAGCTGCGGTTGTGCGTACCCAGACCTCCAGTGGGTCCTTGCCAGTCGGCAGAACAATGGGTCCTGGTCCCGAGAGCGAGGCCTGGCTCTGCCTTGCAACCAGGATTTGGAGTTGAAGGTCATGGCAAAGCATCCTCAGAGATTTCCATTCGCCGTTTGTCATGCTGGCTCAATGTTGAGGGAGAGGAACCGTGCTCGTCCCACGTCCTAACCTTTTCTTTTCTTTGCAGTTTGTCAGTTAACCACATATCGGTGATGTTAGAGAGACTTCCATTGAAACTGAGGATACAGCTAAACCAGGGCGGGCAGTTATTTTGGGCAGAGGGCCACTTACTGAGTTTTGACAAGCCATCAAGGGCCGCATGACAGGCAACCCAGGGCAGATTAATATTAATTTTGTAAATTTTTTAAGGGCCCCGCGGGCCAGATAGAATGGCTTGGCAGGCCGCATCTGGCCCCCGGGCTGCATTTTGCCCACCCCTGAGCTAAACAGTTATATTAAGTACAGGGGAGCTGAGCGGAGCTTGTGTTTCCCTATAAAGACATGAAAAAAACGGTGGTAGGCCACAGCCTTTTGGGCTAACACGCAGCCTCCCCCAGCGCTGCCCACCTGTCTGTGTTTAGCTGCTTGAGGACTCTTCTGTCTCCCAGATCTTTCAGCTTCTTTTTCGCAAATGGCAGGTTCCCGAGAGCAGCCCTTCCAGTCCTTTCCTCACTAATGCCCATGAAAGTCTGATGATGGAACGGCTCCTGAAGACGGTGCAAAACCCAACTATTTTATCCCAGAAAGTTGCATGAGCTTGCTAACTTCCTGCTGCAGCACAAGAGCTGCCTTTGAAGCACGTTGTAGACCATTTCCAGGCGTAGGATTAGGACTTGTGGTTTTCTTGTGAGACAGTTGCTTGTGAGCAGGAGTTCTGAGATGACTTGTTTTTCTTACTTCTTCCATAGAAATTGGAAGTTCTTTCAAGTACCAGTGAAGCAAACTACAGCCCAAGGTGCGCTGCAGTTGGCAGGGTCAGTGGAGATACGGCCTTTTCATTTGTTTCACTGTTAACGAGCTCTGAATTTGAGGAACTAACAAGCAGGCACAAGACAGATCCATGTGGCATTGTCTTAAACCCAGTGTAAGCAGTTTGTGGTCTTAAAGGGACAGCCAGCGTAGGGATCACACTTCTGCGTAGCTGGGAGTCGCAGCGAAGGTGGCTGTCGCTGAGAGACCAGGAGCAGCAGTTTCTCTGCACCTCCTGCCTATGGAAGCGTGGCTGTAAATGCTCTGCTCCATTGTGTGCAGCCCTTTCCTCTGCTCCCTGTTTGCCCAGGTCTTGAATGCAGGCACTGGGTGTGTGTCTGGGGGAGGGGAGCAGTGGCAGGAGAGAAACACCTCATTGTGAAACCACAGAGACTGATGCGGGCTCAGGAGACATATCTGAGGCTATTTTTAATCTCCTTTTAAAAAAAAGGCTGGATTCCACGCTGCAGTGGTGCCCCTTCAGCTGGGGAAGGGACAGGGTAGGTCCTGCCTGTGCTGCGCGGTGCAGTCTGGCTCCTGGAGCCGGGAGTTCAGGTCTGCATGGCTATGGGCACGCGTGCCGATAGGGCAAGGGCACGCCAGGGTTTTCACGTAAGCTGGTGGAGGAGGTCTGAGCGCGAGGCCCTGTTGTGGTTCAGAAGCCAGGCTGGAAGGGACCTGCAAAGGTCTCGCTTAGGCCAGCCTCCCATCCCAGCCTGTATGTTTGGCTGCTCCAGTGCTCCGTTACAGTCCGTCCGTGACGGCGTCCGCGCCTGCTAAGGGCCCGAGTCGCAGCCATGCGGCTGCCAGGGCGCTGGGCGCAGTCAGGTGCGCTCCCGCGCGGGGGCTCCCTGCCAGGGCTGGAGATAAAAGTTGCAACATGGTCTCCTGAAGTTGCTACTTGAGGTTTAGAAGTTCCCTGGGCGGATGTTGACATGGATACAGTGTTGCCGCTGAGGTGGATGTGCTGGCACCAGGTGTGAGGAAGTCGGGGTGTGATCCTGGCACTGTCGGGGATGACAGTTGTGTCTCAGACGTGCAGGCGTGAGCGGTGGGGCTGCTCTCGATGCGACTGTGCCTGTCAGCCCAGGGAGAGCTTGTGCTTTCCCACCTGGAAGGCTGAGGCATGGTCCTGCCGGCCCCTCGGGGCCTTCAGCTGATGCATGCTTCTGCGTGTGACCAGCTCCTCAGGCTCCCAGCAGCAGGCTGTGCAGCAGTGCCCTGGCCAGGCCTTTCCCAGGGACTGGGCCCTGCGCCCCAGGCCTAAGGGCACCGCTGCTGCTGGAGCTGGGGTGAGTGCATGGACTCCACTGCATGCGTGGCAGTGACAGGCATGGACCCAGGCTGTGCAAGTGCCGGGGGGTTCTGTTCCCAGGAGAGGGGGACAGTGGGCAGCAGTGTGGTAGCTGTTCTCTCAGTATTGGGATGTGGGATAGGGGCCAGTGTCGTACCCATCAGAGTTTGACCTCTCCCCAGCCCGCCAAGCCATGGGTCCAGCCCTTTTCCTAGCTGTGGCCTCCTCACCTGGCTGTGACCTGCGTCTGGGGGCTGCAGGACAGCTGCTGGTATGGCAGGGTGCTGTGTGTCAGTGGGGGCTCCCACGGGGGTAGCGCCCTGTTCCTGCCACCCACACATTGCAGCAGCATGAGGTTTAGGATTGGGGATGAGGGAGAGGGTTGATGCTGTGGGCAGCAGGCTCAGCCAGCCAAGGGAGGCAGGGGCTCTGGGCTGCATCCCTTTCCCAAGAGATGCTGCCGTCAACTGGCAAATTGCACCACTGAGTGCAGGGGCTGCCCCAGCATCCCCGCCCTTGGGAACCGGCCTGCGAAAAGCCATCACTCCTCGGCCTGGCCAGCAGCAGCCTTGCAGCATCCGGCCTCCCCGCCCTAGAGCCGTGCGCTGCCAGCCTTGCTGAAGGACTCAGCTGGCGTGTGAGCTTGGTTTTATCTCTCTTTTGGCTGTGGGGAGATGTGCCCCAAATCCCAGAAAGCAGAGCGATGCATAAGTAAAGGGAAACCTTTCTGCCTTCATCCTCAGTGGCTCACAAGTGATGACAATGCCAGTCACCAACCATTTGAGTTGGTCTCTAGCATGGGCCAGGCGGCACTGCATGCTTCAGCCACCTCAGAGCCACAATGGTGACTTACCCCTGCGAAGCCGTCAGGCCAGTGCAGGTGCTTGGCTCCCCGCGGATGACTTGGACGCCTGTCCCCATGCCACCTGGTCCCCCAAGCAGCTGCTGGGTGTTGCCAGGCTCTGGGTAGTGGGAAGCTGCCCACGGCCTCCGGGATAGCAGCAGTGACACAGGCGTATTCGTGTTGATCTCTCTTCCGCCCTCTGATCGCCGTGAGGAGGAGCAGGGGCACCTGCCTCGTGTACGGTTAGGAGGTTTCCTTGGCAACCAGGAGGGCCAGGAGCTCCGGTTTATTAACACGTTACAGAAGAAAATGTGGAACATGCAGAACCCCCAGCCATGCCCCGGGCATGCTTGGCAGCTCTGGTGCCACTGGCAGCTTGGCATGGGCACAGCCTCATTGCCCTGCTCGTTTGGGCAGAGGGTTGGGGTTAGGACACGGATGCTGCTTGCCACGCGCTAGCTGGCTCCCAGCAGCCGTGAGCTCTGCGCATGGCAGTGCTGGGCTCCAGTTCGCCTTGCCTGCTTGCCTGGCAGTGCTGGAAGAGCAGCGCTGTTGGAAGCTTGCGAGCCCCCCCCCCCCCCC
>NW_017729000.1:561754-565023 GCF_001723915.1 Gavialis gangeticus | reverse complement strand
CCCGGGTTTCTGCTGCTTCTGAGAATCCCAGGAAGTTCAGCACAAAACACAAGGCTGACCTGGCTTTGCAGCTGCACAGACAATCGGAGCAAAGTTGCCAACTGCCGTCAGCGAGATTGCATTGCGCGTGCGAACTGAGGTTGCATTGCACGTATGAGCTACTTCTATTCCTGAGTCGCCTTTTCTGGGTAATGAAGTCAGTTCAATGTAGTTCTGCTCACAAGATGCTTGCTCCACAGGCCAGAGCTGCAGTACCACCGAGGGAATGCTGCTGGGTGAACGTGAGGTTTTCCCACTCCTGATGGCACACCTGATTGTGCGGCCTCGGCGTGGGATTCATGTGGGGTTTGCTTGGAAGGCTGCGTGTTCTCCCAAACATCTGGGACTAGTGGGGAGACTGGAGAGGGCCAGACCCATTGGCCAAGTTTCCCTAGTTCTCTAATACTGAAGATCTTGCAAGACGTCTGTCCATTCCTGCAAGAACTATGTAGAAACCTTTTACTTGTGGCACCCTAGACAGACTTGTGCTACCCCTTGGGAAAACACCAGCTCTTCCTGGTCACTCTTTTATTGCCTACAGAAAAATAATCGAGCAGTTTTTTCTGCTGCAGAGAACTTGGCAAAAGCATGGCTGTGGGTTCCTGTTTGAAATCCCTCAGTTCACCTTGTGAATCATGTTTGCGCACCTAAAGGTGCTAACTGATTACCAGCATCACCTTTGAAAGGATCTCAAGGCTCCCCAGGGCACTGTGGCACCTGGTTGAGGATCACTGGTGCAAGACATGGTAGGTGCAATTCCCCTTGTTTTCAGCGCTGTTATGAAGGAGCCAGCTCAGGAGACGGGCATCTCGTTTATCTGTAGCTCCTCTGCAGCTGATCAAAGCATGGTGCTCTCATGCTGACCCTGGGCCGTGGTCTCGCTCCTGCCCAGCAGCAGCGGGCTCGGCTCCCCTGGGCCAGAACCTCCCTGCGTGCTCAAGCCGTGGCTCTGCTGCCGAGGCTACTAATACCTGTGCTAATTCGTGCTGCGGGCTCCTGGGGGACATGGGGCTGAGCGCCCCTCCAGTCATGCAGACATTGCCCACCCGTACGTTCTGGTCACTGAGCACGGCGCTGTCTTGGCCTGACGTCAGGTGGATGGCTGGGCAGGGGCAGCTCAGAGAGGCATGGGCTCTCGCAGGCGACAACCTGCATCCTGGCATCCGAATGTTGGCTGTTGCCTATGATAGCCACTACCTCTAAACTAGTTAGTCTCTAAGTGCCACCCACCCTGGCTTCTGCCTGGTTCCTATGATGACGTTAAGGTGCGGAGACTTGGACCCCATCAATAAACTGGCTGATCCATGTGGTCCCCCCGCCATTCAGCTGTGGTTAAGACCGCAGGCAAGCCTGCGGCCTCTGCAGGATGCCAGCGTCTGCGTCGGACCCATGTCTGCACTTGGTGTCATGAGCAGAGAACCAGGAGGACTTGGCCAATGGACTTGCCCCTCTCTGGCCTTCCCGTTAGCCTTGGGTGTTAATGAGGACTCGCGGCCTTTCAAGCAAACCTGTATGAATGCCACACTAAGGCTGCACAGTCACGCTTGCAGTCGGGAGCTGGAAAACCTCGCGTTCCCCCAGCAGCTATGAACAGAAACATGTGCCACCCCAGCACTAGGAACTGGCCTCGTGTGCCCACGCCCAGGGCAGTCTCCGGCCCCCGAGGCAAGACAGGCAGGACTGGCATTTACGGTCCCACCGCGCGCTTCCCTGTGTTGGAACTGAGGGAACTGGTGAATGTTTAACGCTGCTTTTATGACCGTCGCGGTTGGCTCAGAGATGTTGGACCTTTGCAGACATGGATGGAAATCAGTGATGTTTGCTTTCTGCCGCCACGGTCTCTGCAAACCCGAACAAAGACCAGGGCAGGGTGCTGGGCGCCCAGAGTGGGGCAAGCCCTGTGCTGTGTTTGGGCGGGGGGTAGTGCAAGCACGTGCTGGGTTTGGGGGGGGTCACTAGAGCTCCAGACCAGCACACGAGCAAGGCCTGATCCTGCCATGCTCAGGAGCGCCCAGCTCCATTCCTCCAGCAGGCAGCTTGGGCAAGGGTGAAACTGCAGGGCCCAATCCAGGCTGGTGCTGGCCAGCGACAAGGAAGCTTGTGGGCTGGATCGAGCATGAAGGCAGGACGAGGGTGTCCAGTCGTGGTCCTTGGGTCTCTGGATTTTGGTGGGTTGGGTGGGCCCAGCCCATGTGGTTGCTGCCCAGGGCCTGATCCAGCAGAGCAGGGCGGGTGTTCGTGTGATCTGTGTGCTGGCAGGCCCTCATGTTAGCTCCCTCCAGGCTGGGTTGTGTCCTGCAGTCCCTGCTGCCTGCACTTCTCAGCCCTGGGGCCGGGACAAACCCCGAGATTTCCAACAGGAATCTGGAGCGTCCCGAACCCCCTGCCCTGATGGGGCTTTCTGAGCCTTTGCCGCAGAAGAACCACTCTGTTATTTTCCTGCGGTCAAGCAACGAGCCAGTGCTACGAGCTGGCATCTCCAACGTGGCCCCGAGTCTGCCAGGGTTGAGAGCTGCTGGATTGGACGTGTCTGTAGCTAGACACAGTTGTGGTGGCTGCGACTTCGGCTCGTGTCCCCATTCTTGACTCTGCCCCGGGTTGGTCTAATCTCACCTCCCCACCCCAGCAAGCAAACAGCTGCTGGCCTCTCCCTCCTCTGACTCCCCTCGCAGCCCAGCACCCGGGAACGCAGGGAGGGTCCCTCAGGGCAGCCCTGGGGCCAGAGCCTATGTGCAGGGATCGCGGGCAGGGGCAGCTACAGCTCAGAGGAGTTTTCTGCTTCTGCACTGGTGATCGTGACCTGCTTGCATCCCTTGATCCCCCACCGCAGTCCCAGCCCTGGTGCCAGGTGCTGCCCTGCCGCCTCTGGGAGGTGGCCTCTGCTCCCACGACCAGCCCCAAGCGGCTCCGCTGTGTTCAGCGTGGGCACAGGAGAGGCACAAACAGCCCCTGCTGCAGCCCTCAGGAGCAAGGCCCGGCCTGTGCAGACCAAGTCTTGCGGCCCGGGCCCGGGCCTCCTGCCTAGACATGGCTGTGGCAGCAAGGACCCGCTGCGCGCTGTGGGTGGACGTGTCTGGACTCGGGTCTGATAGGGAAGCGGGAGGAAGTCGGCCACGGCTCTCCAGAGGCAGGGACCGGGCGGCCAGGTCCACCCACGGTCACACAGGTGCTGAGCCCTGCCCTGGGTGGCAGGACAGTGACTCTGCAGTCACTTCCTGGCAAGCTTAGCT
>NW_017729000.1:549589-561737 GCF_001723915.1 Gavialis gangeticus | reverse complement strand
CTCTGCAGTCACTTCCTGGCAAGCTTAGCTCAGCCTTCCTGGGGCCCTTGGGGCCTTGTCTACACCAGGGCCCCCTAGCTGAACCCCCCCCAAGCAATGGCTTTCCTTCCCTGCAGCTGGCCACAGCGAGACACCTGCTGTCAGCAGCTGCCTGGCACGTTCGTGCTCTGCGGCAGCCGCCCTTGCCTGGTGAAGTCAGTGATCCCTGCGCTTGAAGTGCAGGTGGTGCCAGGCCCCGCTGCTCAGTTCCCACAGTCCCTCTGGCCTGGCACAGGCCCCCGAGTGCTGCAAAGGGACGTCTCCTGCCCGAGCAGGCAAAGCCACCTCCTGGCACCAGTGTTGACTTGTGCGCGGGCCTGGCAGATGTTCCCTGACCCAGCCCCCGTGGCCGGGTGCAGCGCGCCGTTGCGTGGCGTTCACATGCTCGGCCGGGCGGTCCTGCCTCAGCCCTCCGCGGCGCCTGGCGTCTGTGGGCCTTGTGCGTCTCAGGCTCTTTATCTCCCTTCCTGCCCTGGCTTCGTTCCACGCCTGCGCTGCGGTGGCTGGGCAGGCAGCCTCCCCTGCATCACTGTCTCTGGTTTCCTTTTCCCCTCCCCCTGCTCTCCTGTATCCTCCTGCCCTTCCCCTGCGCTGCTTCCTGCCTCCCCACGGCAGTGCCTGGTCCCCGCACGGCCACTGGCCAGCAGCCGTCTAGGGGGGTAAATCCCCAGGGTGCAGGGGCTGCTGCGCAGGCAGCCCGCATCCCCTTATGCAGGGCTGCTGGAGGGGCTGGGGCACAGGTGCCTGGCAGCAGGTTTAGGATGGCTTCGAGGGACCGCATGCCCATCCTTCTGCGCCAGATGATGGTGCCCACAGGGGCCGGTGCCTGTCCTTGCTCCGGCTCTGTTGCCCCTTCTCCCAGCCTCACGGTGCCTGCTGAGATCCTGGCCACCTGCCCAGAGATCCCTTCCCTTCCCTTCCTGTGTGGGAGGCAGCCGTGGTTGCCACGGGGCAGGCAGCGATGCTGGGCAGGAAGCAGGGATCCCAGCAGGGCATCTGGGGGAAGCTGCTACCTATCAGCCTTAACCAGGGGCAGGAGAGAGCTGCATGGGGGCACGTGCACTGGAGGACTCACCTTCCTGCCAGCGCTACCCCGGGGCAGGACAGTGCCTTCCCAGCCAGGGCTGCTTGCAGCAGGCTTCTCGGCACTGGCTGTTTGTGAGGGGAGCATGGCAAGCAGCGGCACGGCAGGATGCTGGAATGGGCATCGCTAGCCACACGCAGCCCTTGTCCCACTGCGCGAATGTTGATGCCCTGGTGAGGTCCTCAGCAAGTTGCAGCCGTCTCCTGTACCAAGGGGGTGTGGACGCATGTGCGTGTGTTGCGGAAAAGGTCTAGGGCCACGTAGCTGAGCTCCTACCAACCGCCGATCACGTGGGGCTGCACACTGACACGCGATCCCTGCTCCAAGCCACCTCAGTCCATGCCTGCTCCCTCCAGCATACGAAACCATCCAGAGTCCAGTTCAGGACGTGGTCCTGGCTGCAGGTTGATGGAGTGTGCTCCCACCCGCTGGGACTGCTGCGGGCGGCTTTCCCCAGCTGCAAAGGGCACGTCAAGCTCTGTGCCAGAAGCTGCTGTGGTGCTGTACTTCCCGGCAGGCCCTCCCTGGTCCCAGGGCTTCCCAGGCACTGTCAGTGACTTGTGTCTAAGGTTTTGGGGGGCAGGGGGAAGATCCCCAGTTGAAATATTGAAAGTGGCAGGCTCACAGGACAGCAGGCAGGAGGGGACCTCACAAGGTCGTATCTAGTCCAGGCAGGATCAGCCCTGGCTAAACCCTCCCAGTCAGGGACTTGTCCAGCCTGCTCTTGAAAACTTCATGGGTGGAGACGCCGCAGCTTCTCCATGCCTGTTCCAGTGCTGGACCCCCCTCGCAGCCAGAAAGCTCCTCCTCTCCAGCCTCAGTTTCCCCTGCTGCAGCAGAGGCCATTGCTCCTCATCCTGTCCCCTGCAGCCACAGAGAAAAGCCCATCTCTGTCCTCCCTATAATCACCCTGCAGGTGTTGGAAGACTTATCCAGTCCCCCCTTCTCCGCTCTATGTAGCCCTGACTCTTTCAGCCTTTCCTCAGTCCTGCTTCCTGGCCCCTAATCATTTTTTGTTGCTCTGCACTGGGCTCATCCCAAACTTCTTGAAGTGCAGGGCCCCAAACCGGACCTGGATCTCCAGGTGAAGCCTCCCCAGTGCTGAGCAGAGTGGAGGAATCGCCCGTCTCCCTGGTCTGATGTCACGGGTTGGGGCTCGTGGCACGTCTAGCGGTTCGGTGCAGTGCTGCTGTTCTGCAGCCGCTTCTGCTCCCACCCAAAAAAATCTAGTGTAACCAGCGTTTAATATAATCATGCTGCGGCCTCGAGGGCAGACCGGTGGGTCAAGGGATGCCATGGTGCATATCTCTGCTGACGCTGTGGGTGCAGTTCTGGCTCCCAGCTCGGCACATCAGCATATTGGGGCCTCAGATTTACTGTCGCTGTTTCTGTGCCCAGTGGATCCCTACTGTTGCACCCCCGGGTCAATTCTCCTTCACTAATAATGTAAATGTGAGCAACTGCCCTGTAGCAAGTAGGTTCCTGGCAGCTTCAGCATCGTGGTTCGGTGAGGCACAGAGGCCACAGAGATGAGCGTGTGGGCAGGTGTATGCTTTGGCCCTCGTGCCCATCATTAGGACACTGCAGGCTGTGCTGGTGCCAGCTGGGGGGACAGGAAAGCCCCACGGGGATGTTAGTGAGAACACGGCCCAGGGTGACCCCTCAGGACGTGACCCCCATGCCTGACGCACTGCCACTGACTCCTGCTCTGGTTTCTGTCCAAAGCATCGTGTGAAGAAGAAGCCCACGCCAGTGAAGTATGACATGGACGACCTCGTCTGGGCCAAGTTCAGCCGCCGGCCCTGGTGGCCCTGCACCATCTGCTTCGACCCGACACTGGATTGCCACTCGAAGATGAAAGGTAACGCCCCTGCGTGGCTGGGGCCGCTGGTGAGCTGCACCGCACCCCTGCTGCTCCGAGCGTGAGGGGTGTGCTGTAGCAGCCCTGCTTCCCAACTCAATGGATGTGCCAGATGTGCGGGGCTCTGCTGCCCTGAGACAGGCAACGGTGCTGGGTGGCACTGAGCAGAGACCAGGGCGGAGGTGAAGAGAGGTGGCCCAGCCCTAGCCAGTGGGAGCCAGCGCCAGCAGGGAAAAGGCGCGCGGTGGGGGATGGATCAGGAGCCCAAAGAGGTTCAGGCTGGTGCTTCGTCGCACCTGGGCAGAATTGCACGCTGCCCTTCCCGCCGGCCCAGGGGTGAAGCTGTTCCCTTGTCTCAAGCACTGCGCTGCTGGGCAGAACGCGACCAGGGCTGGGACCCCGTGGCCGTCCCGTCCGTGCACGGGCCCAGTGCCTGCTCTGGGTCCTCTTTGCCCAGAGCCTTCTGACCTGCCTGCCCTGTGGTGACCCAGCTAGTGGTACCCTGGGCATGTGCGCACCCTGTGTAACCATGCAGCTCCTCCAGCACTGCCTGCATGCTCACGGGGTAGGGTGGGGAGGAACATCCTGCAACGGTGCCCCATCCCCTTGCGTCCAGAGTAGATGGGCTGTGCCTGGCAGTAACCAGTTGAACAAGGAAAGGGGAACAAAGGTGGGAGATGAGAGCTCCCTCCCTAGGGTCACAGCCTGTGCACAGCGGGGCTCATTTCCAGGGAGATGGTGTCACATGAGCGAGTTGCAGTCCCGGCAGAGGTGGCCACTGGACATGTCCCTGTGGCAGGGGGAGGCAGGTGTGTGTGTTCATGGGGGGGAGTTGCCAACCTGTTGCCCTCCAGCTTTGAGCCTTTGCTGCAGTGGAGGCAGGTGCATGGGCCTATAGATCACCTGTTTCGGAGCAGTCCCCGTTGCTGGGTATACGGTGCCAGCCTGGAGCACTGAGGCAGGGGCACCCTCTCTCGGGACAGCGGTAACACAGGAGCACGGGGAGTTAGGCCAGTGCTGGTTGCGTGGGCAGATGTCACTGTCCGTGCTGTGCTTCCCACACCTTTGCCCCATTGCACACAAGGCGCTGACCTGACCCCCTTTGGTCCCTTCCCGCAGCGTCCAACCGGAGACCATACCGCGAATACTATGTCGAAGCCCTGGGGGACCCCTCGGAGAAGGCCTGGGTGGCCGGGAAAGCAATCATGCCCTTTGAGGGCAGACACCAGTTTGACGAGCTGCCAGTTCTGCGGAAGAGAGGGAAGCAAAAAGAAAAAGGCTACAAGCACAAGGTAGGGCTCCATGCCGTGTGCTCTGGGCTTGCGTGGCGGGTCCTTCTCGGCATCTGTCAGCACAGCTGGCTCATGCCTGGGCCTCCAGAGACTTGCTGGCACCCATCGGTCCTAGTACCCATCGGTGCCACCACCCACTCAGCGTCTGGGTGTGGTTTGCTGAAATAGCTTCCCAGACTCATCAGCCCCCCTTCCGCCCAATTCCCCGCTGCCCCAGACCTGATCAGGCACGGTGCTAACGCAGCTGGAACATGTTCTAGGAGCTCCTGGAGCGGTCGTGCCCCGTGCAGCAGTGCAGCGCCCAGGGTCCTCCCGGCAGCCTCCTGCAGGTGCCCACAGGAAGCAGCCGGTGAGCGCAGGAGCGCGCAGTGCTGCTTGCAGAGTCGCAGGGTGGGGGTGCTCCCCTCCGCACGTGGGACACGTCCCCGCAGGGGGACAGCCCTGGAGACATTTGCTGCCATTGGAGATGTTCCCCTTCCGTCCCTGGACAGGGCACTCAGCACGGGACTAGGAGGACTGTTCTTGGTCCCAGAGTCTGGCATTGCTGCTGTGCTCCCCTGGGGCCTGTCTGTGCTCTGAGGCCCCAGGAGGTCTCTGGCTCGTACCTTGTGTGATTGGGCTGCGTGACTGCAGCTCTGGGAACAGCCGCGGTACCTGTGCACTGTGCCAGGCTGGTGTCAGATCTCCTGCAGAGCCACCCAAGCATCTGGCTACTCTGAGCCGGTGAGATCCCGTATGTAACCCTGGAAAGAGCAGGGCCAGGCACTGAAGCCAACCCCAGGCCTGGGGTTGATGTTGGCTTGCAGCATTGTCCATAAAACCCTCGTTCATCATCTGATCCAGATGCACCAATGCCCGCGCTCTGCTATGGGGATGTCCCAGGCTTCTGCACTGTGCTGGTTGCCCCCTTTCTGCTCTATGCCTCGGAGGATTTTTAAGCCTCCCCCAGAGGCACTGGTGCGGCTCCAGCCCAGGCTGGGGATGGGGCTGGGCTGGGCCAATGCTCCTGCTGGCAGCAGCCCCACAGGGTCCTGGCTGGAGGGTCTTGCCTCCATGCTCAGGCTCAGGCAGGTCAGGAAGAAGTTTTTATCTCTGCTTAGACTGGTCTGGACTGGGGGCGGGGGGGGTTGCTTTCTCTGCAGCGGGGGTACGGCCTTGGCCTGGGTCTCTGGAGCGTCTGTTAACAACCTCGTGTAGAAGCAGGATGCTGGTGGCTGTGGTCCCCTGCTTCCCCTGTGGCAGGGTCAGGTGTGATGTCTGTGTTGTGCCAGGGTTGATGGTATCTTAGATGATGGATTTGTCTGGGCTGGTTTGGACAGGGCCGATCCCTGCCAGCCCCGCGCCTCTGGGACTCCTGTGATTTCTGTGACTCCCGGAGGCTGAGGTACCTAGGGGCCGGGCCTACAGCCCGGCTACTGAGGGATTTCTGGTGCCCCGTGCACGTGTGCAGGGTGGCATTCACCAGGCTGCGGTGGGGCTGCAGGAGCAAGGCTCTCCCCCTCCTCCGCGTGACATTGATGGTCCCTGTGTTTTTGTCTCCTCTCACAGGTGCCTCAGCGGTTCATGGCCAAGTGGAAGGTCGGTGTCTCCCAGGCAGAAGACCTGCTCCTGCAGGGACTGGAGGAGTGGATGCGCAGCCCGAGCCCCCGCAAGCCGGGCCGCAGGAAGGGGGCACAGCTGCAGCCACCATGCACAAATGGCCCCAGCACGGTGCGGGGCCGGCAGCTCAACGGCTGCTTCGGCTCCCTGGCGTTTCCCTCCAGGTACACGGGCAACGAGAAGGGCAAGTCGGGCACCAAATCACAGGTGAAGAAGAACTCGGATAGCCGGAAGAGGACGAGGGTAAAAAAGAGCAGAGTGCGGATGGAGACGGCGAAGAGGGGGCTCGGGGGGCAGGCGCCCAGGAGCATGGCCAGGAACTTGCTGGGGGGGAACCTGCCGGAGAAGCACGCGTCCCATGAGCTGCGGCGCATCGCGAGCAGCTTGACGATCTCTGGCGGCACCAAGGAAAACCACCTGCTGGCGTCGTTTGGGGACAGGCGCTTCGAGAAGGAGCACACGTACGGGGCCCCGAGCAGCGCCGCCCCGCGGGACTCGCGCTCCAGCCCCTCCACGGAGCGGGGCAGCCCCGGCACCTTCTACCGCAGCTCCCAGCAGCACAGCCGTTACTCCATGCCTGGCGCCAGGGACCTGGACAGCGACTCCGACTCGCTGACCTCCTCCTCCTCCTCCTCCTCCTCCTCCTTCTCCTCCTCCTCTTCCTCTTCCTCCTCCTCCTCCTCTTCCTCTGAGGACAACGGGGATAGCGACCTGGACCTCATGGACCAGAGCCCCGAGAGAGCTTTTGGCGCCCTGCACATCAGCGACGAGACGCTGGATGAGGACTTTCCTGTCGGGGCCAGTGGGAGCCTGAGCCGTGCTGTGCGCCTGGCTCAGAGCAGTGGCCGGAGAGCCAGGAAACGGGCCTACCGGGACCACCGACCCCTGCAGAGCTCCCACGCCAGCAGCATCGAGTCGGGACCCGAAGAAGGGGAGGTCGAAGAAGCCTCCTCAGACGCTGAGCCACCCACCCCTGCCCGCCTGTGCCCTGCGCCTGCCCGACGCGACGGTCTCCCCCCTGCAGACAAGCACACTACGCCCCTCGGCACCGGCCCTCCTGCCTGGGCGCCCAGCCAGGGGGCTGCACCGCCTCACGGCCTCCAGCTGCTGTCGGGCAGAAGTGCCCTGCGCGCTGCAGGGCCAGAGCCCGGCCCGGCCCGGGAGGAGAGCGGCACGCGTCGCGGCACTGCCAGCACCAAAGGTTTCCCCGGCGCCGCCCTGGAGCCGCTCGGCAAAAGCAGCAAGGCGGACGGCCAGCGGCTGCTGAACAACGTGCACGAGAAGCACCAGGAGGCGGCCGAGGTGGAGGCGGCTGTGGTGAAGCACTCGCTGTCCTTCCGGTCCCTCAGCGAGGAGGCGAGCGGCGGTGGGCCCCCGAAGCCCGCCGTGCCCTCGCTCTTCACATCGGCCTCTGGCCATGGCCTGCCTATCGAGCCGGACTACAAGTTCAGCACCCTGCTGATGATGCTGAAGGACATGCACGACAGCAAGACCAAGGAGCAGCAGCTCAAGGCGACGCAGAACATGGTCCCGTATCGTGGCGACGGCCCCGGGAGCGGCGTGGCCAGCGCCCCAAAGCTGCTGCCTGCGCTGGGCCACCCCTTCAAGGTGGAGCGGAACGGGGATTGTCTCCCGGAGGTGGCGCGGCAGAGCCCGAGTGCGAGCGAGCCCTCCCTGTCCAGCACGGTGGCCAAGCTCCCCGGACTCGGGGCCAGCAAGAGGGAGCCAGGCAGTGCTCCGGCCTCCAGCTCCAACGGCACCAACTGCATCGCCAGGCGCCACGGTGCTAAGCCCAAGCCACCGCCCAAGCGAGCGGGGAGCAGGAAGGAGGCGAAGCTGGACAGGCCTGCCCCGGCCCTCGGGCGGTTCTCGCGGGATGCAGCTGCCGGCGGGTCCCGCAAGCGCAGAGAGGTGCTGGGGGCAGGGACGGGTCCCCTGGGCAAGGACACGGGCAGCTCGGAAAGGAAAGGGCCCCTGGGGCTGCTGGGGCACTCCACCGACGAGGACTCGGTGTGCTCCTCCTCCGACAGCTCAGACCCCCTCCGCGGGATGCCCGCACTGGAGAAGAGCGTCCCGAGCTGCACGTCCGCTGAGAACAGCGAGAGCCCGGAGCTGGACTCGGAGGCCAACAGCGAGTGCTCCCTGGGTGAGGAGTCCAGCGGTGCCAACCACGTGGCGCCCAAGAAGCGCTGGCAGCGTTTTAACCAAAGCAGTGCAAAAGCCAGTAAGCAAGGCCGCCGGCCTCGGGCCCCGGGGAGCTCGCAGCGGGCCGTCCAGGGCCGGACTCCCAGCACCTTCCCGCTGAAGGGAAGCAAGTGCACGGTGCCCAGGCCTCCTGCCCCCAGCCCAAGCGACGCAGCAGGGCAGGGCTGCCAGAACCACCGGGACTCAGCCATGCCACGGCTGACGGCACGCGACAAGCCCAACACGGAGCCAGATCTGGGCAGCTTTGCGCCCCGGGCTGAGTTCCCTGCACAAGGTAAAGGAGTGAGGCTTCCATGCGTGTGGATGTATGTTCATGCATGTGTGCACGTGTGCATATCTGCACACTTCACACGGCTCTGCTGTACAGGATGAGCATGCTGCTGAGAGCTGCCCCAGGTTCAGCACGGCCTGCATGGACACGGGTTTCCCTCGTGTTATCCTGCAGCCGTGACCGCTCGGCCCAGCTTCCCACCCAGTCCCACTGTCCCGCTCCCTTTCCCTGCGCGGGTCCGTAACTTGCCTCTGGCACCGCGCTCTCAGTGGAGCCACATCTGGCTGCTGCAAGCAGAAGCGAAGTGAGAGGTGGTGATGCAGGGGCCAAGCCGGGGGGAGCCCCTGGGAGCTTCATGGACGATGGTGCCACTGCAAATGGCATGCAGGCTCCCAGTGGCTGGTGCAGTTGGAGGCCCTGGGGGGTGCTGGTGTTTCACTAAGCAAGTGAAGACCCACCTCTGCCTCCAGCCTGCTGCATGTTGCAGGCATGAGAGCCATGCACTGACGAGGGGCATCAGCAGTCGTGCAGGGACAGTCTGAGTAAGGGGAGCCTGGAGCCCAGGGAGGCAGCAGGCCTGGGGGAGTGGGGGCAGGATGTGGGGTGTCCGCAGGAGAAGAGGCAGAAGGCGGGTGCGTGGGGCTGGGGGCAGTGTGCACAGGACAGGGGCTGAGCTCCCAGCAGGCATCCAACTCTGCAGGTAGAAACTAGACCAAAGTCCAGCCCAGACTCTACCCTCCTGGCCCTCCCTGGGAGCCCACCTGGGAAAGCATGGCTGGCTTTGCAATGTGCCCTGGCAGCTGTTGGACCCACGGGTCACCGCGGTGCCTGGCGCTGTGTGTTCCCCAGGTACCCGCAGTGCCCTGAATGTCACCACCCTGCAGCCACGGTCACCCCTGCAGCCAGGCTGAGCAGGATGTGCAGTGAGGGGAGATTCGACGTGTTCCTGGCCAGTGACACGTCTTGGGTTGGGCCAGGGCAGGAGCTGCTGCAAGTGGCTGAATGTGGGTGTCCTTGTAGAGCGAGCAGCCTGGCTAAGGAGGGACCGGGTCGCCGGTGCCCACGAGGCTCGGCAGAGCCAAACAAGGTTGCAGTTGCTGTGTCCTAGGTACCAGGGGCCATGAATGCCTGGGCCCCAGGCTGCCCCACACTGTGCCTGGAGTTACCCTGCGCGGCCCCATGCGGAGTGCACCTGTCCTGAGCAGACAGCATTGCTTCCTGAGCTTTGGGTTTATGCTCGTTTAAGCAACGTGCCACCATGAGGCTTGGCCGCCCTGTCCAGGCCCCTCCATTGCACGGGGGTTGTGCGGGAGAGCTCTGCTAGGAACATGACTGCCGAGATATACACGGATAGGCAGCTCCTACATGCATGTGCATGTGTATGTGCATGTTCATGCGCACACACAAATGCAAGTCCACACACATGCTGGAGCCTTGTGATGAACAGAGGCTATTCTCTCCTTGCTCTCAAGACCCCAGGGCTTTCCAGCATGAGGGACTGGGCTGACCTTAAGGAGCCCTTCAACCAGCAAAGGCAGAAGGGAACAGAGGGTGCAGGGCACTGCCCAGCCCGGAGGCAGCCAGGGGCACTTGCAAGCCGATGGCAGGCTGTGGGCACCATGTGCCCTGCCCCATAGCCCAGTGGCAGGGCTGGAGATGGCTCCTGCTCCATCAGGCTCCTGGCATGGAGGGGATGCTGCCCCCTCACCATGGTGACCTCCTGGCAGCCTGTCCAGCAGCACTTGGGACCCCCGATAAGGCAGCTCCATGCCCAGAGAGGCTGGCAGCCTCCTCAGGATGCAGGCAGGGCGCCTGGCGCAGGCAGCTCCCTGCAGAGTCTTGCAAGAGCTGCCGGCTCCTGCAGGCACAGTGCCGCGTGGAAGAAAAGGGGACGTGGGTGGGGGGAGGCGACCCTGCAACCCGAGCGATGCATCTGCAGCAGCTGGCGGTGGAACTTGGGCTGCCCCCAAGCCGCGCCAAGGAGAGCAGCCCTCTCGGCCCGGACCACGGCGCGTGGGACAGCTGGGGCTGCCTGGCTGGGCCGGGGGCTGCTGGAGCGAGGCTTGGCCGCAGGCACTGCTGACAGGGCTGTGGGCGCAGGCGCCACAGGTGCCGTGGCCGTGGGACACGGGGTGCGGGTGTGGCTTCCTAGGGTGCCCCGTTCCGGGAGTTCAGGCTCTTCTGCCAGCCCCGGGCAGTCAAGATCAGGGGTCAAAGTGACTGCAGCGAGGTCCAGGACTCGGGTGGCTCCGAGCCTTTCTGTTTGTTGGGCCTGGGAGGAGGCCTCGGTGGGGGTTTCGTCCTAGCCCCAAGGGCTGACCCTGCTCTCTGTTGCTCGCAGTCATTTCGGAGCGGAAGCGCCTGAGGAAGCCAAGCAAGCGGCTGCTGGAGTATGCCGAGGAGTACGACCACATCTTCGCGCCCAAGAAGAAGCCCAGGAAGAGCCATGAGCCATCGCGGAAGGTAGGCAAGATCCGGCGCTGCCGCTGCTCCCTGCCCCAGCGGCCCGGCGCTGCTTGCTTCGCCTCTGCGGTGTGCATGGTGCTGCCCGGGCCGAGCGCGCTTTCATCTGTGTGTGTTGCTGTGCCAGGTGAATGCCCTAGAGAGGTCTGAGTGTCAAGAGGAGGAAGGTCTTCCCGCACCGCGCAGCCCTGGCCGTGGCGCTCAGAGCAGGCGGCTAGAGCACAGCCCTTTCGTTTCAACTCCATCTTCCTCTTCAACCAAAGAGTCTCCTCCGGTCCTTGAGCGAGAGCCGCCCCTCTCGGAAGAGCCCGCGGAGCCGGCCAGCCGCCTCGGAGAGGGGCCCGCAGAGCTGCCTGAGCTGACGCTGTCTTCCCCGGATTTGTCGGAGATCTCTGCTTCCCCGGAGGCAGAGGAGCGGTTCCTGAAGGCAGGTAGGCATGAGGCCACGCAGTGCCCAGGCAGGGGCAGGAGTCTGGCTTCGGGCCATCGGCCTCGCCCCGTGCTGCTGCCGTTGGCACGAGTGTGAAGCAGGCGTGTTGATCGCTCACGTGGGCACTACAGGGGCAGAGGGCAGGGAAGCATGAAGCCAGGGACGGGCGCCAAAGGGATCGGGCAAGCCCTGTGGCCTGGGCAACCTCGCTGGGGCCTGTCCGCAGCCTGGGTCCTGCATCCGCGCTCTCGCGGCAGTCAGGCTGGGCCGCGTTGCATGGGCGCCGTACTGCTAGCAGCAGCCCCCTCCAAGGGGGTGACACGTCAGGGCTGAGGCTTCCTGCCAGTGGGTCTCTGATGGATGTGCTTTGCGAGCCAAGGGACGGCTGTGCTGGCCTAACGAGAAGCGCTCTCTTGCAGGGAGCTTTGAGAGCAAGCGGCAAAGGAAGCCCACGAAGAAGCTCTTGGAGTCCAATGACCTGGACACCACGTTCATGCCAAAGAAGGAGTGGACTCCGCCAAAGAAGGTGCATCCCTGCAGCTGGGCCGGACACGAATGCCACACGGGCAGCAGACGTAGCACGCATCCCCCATTCTGGGGCAGCCGAGGGGCCCTGGCTGGGGCATCCCTCAGGGGTTACCCCTGCAGAGCAGCGCGTGTCCCGTTGCGCAGGGCCCTTGAGCCGTGGCCGTGGGGGTGCCCGGGCTGGGTCCCGTGCCGGTGCCGAGAGCTGCTGCAGCGCTCGGTACCAGAGACCGCTCCGGTCACACTGAGCCGTGCTCGTCTAACGGGTTTCCCTCTGGCTGAGACGTGGCCGGTAGCAGTAGCTCCTAGGAGGGCAGACTGGCTCGGGGCGCAGCAGCTCTGTGCTGGGGCGAGTGCAGCTGGTAACTCGTACCCGGTG
>NW_017729000.1:536405-544589 GCF_001723915.1 Gavialis gangeticus | reverse complement strand
ACGCTGAGCCGTGCTCGTCTAACGGGTTTCCCTCTGGCTGAGACGTGGCCGGTAGCAGTAGCTCCTAGGAGGGCAGACTGGCTCGGGGCGCAGCAGCTCTGTGCTGGGGCGAGTGCAGCTGGTAACTCGTACCCGGTGTGTGCCCCCAGGGTGCCGGCCGCTCGGAGAGTGACAGCTCGGAGCTGTATTCACCTGCCCATTTCTCTGACCACGGCGAAGGTAGGCGGTGCGGGGCTCTGGGACATGGGAAGCAGGCGTGGGCTGTGCTCAGCACGTGCCCCGGGGCTGCTATGCTAGCAGGATCTGCTCGCCCCATGCGGAGCTAGGGTGGAGGGAAGGGCTGGGCTGCCGCACGTGCTCTCAGTGGCCCTGGGATGGCCACTTCGCCAAGAGAGCAGCACCCCCAGGCATAACCATGTCCTTCTCCAAGCGCGGTGGTGCCACAGACAGCACGTCTCTTCTCCCCGGGCTCCGTGCTGGCCACGACCATGGCCACGGGCACGGGATGGGTCTGGGTTGCTGGGCCGGGCGGTGCAGCTGTGGCCAGCCCGAGACAGGCTGCACCGGTCCTGAGACCTGCCTCTGCCTCCTCTCAGCTCCCGAGAAGCCCTCTGAGAAGCAGCGCAAGCGCAAGAGGCAGCGGCACCCTTTGTCTGTGGCCCGTGGCAAGAAGGAGCGGAGCGAAGATGGCCTGGGGGATGCTCCCCACTCCGAGGTAGGGCGACCTCTGCCTGGTGCCACGAACCTGAGAGTCCCATGCCTCCTCACTCTCCCGAAGGCTGGGGGCTCCCATCCTGCCACCGGGGCTGTGTGTGCTGGGTCCCAGGCGAAGGTGTTGCTCTGGACCAGCAGCTGGCTGGAGCTCCAGGGGGCCAGTGTCACCGCTCAGCTCCCTGCCTCGTGCATGGGCACACTGGATGGGGACACCGCTGTGCTCACTGGGCTGATCGGATGTGTCCTCACGTCCCAGAGCTGTTTGCGGGAGTCCGGGCTTCTTGCTGCCTTGCTGTTCTCCCTGTCCTACCTGCAGCCCGCGGTCTGGGCTAGCTGGAGGGCGGTGGTGGAGGGCACTGAGGGTCACTAGTGAGACTGGGAACCTTGGGATCCCCCATCACAATCCTGCCTGCCAGCTGGAGGGAAGAGCTGGGTGCTTCCCCACCCCTAAGGGGGTGCCCCCTCACCTCCTGGACCTGCATGCACCGGAGCCGGTGGGCACCCCTCTGATGGGCACACTTGACGCAAAAGTTTGATGTGCCCCAGTGCCTCTGGGGGCAGAGGGATGCTCCTCAGGGCAGCCTCCTCTGCTGGACACTGGGCACAGCTCACAGCATGCTGCCCGGCAGCGTCTGTGCCAGCTGCCTCACAAGACGTCCCCAAGCAGCTGGGTGAGCACGTGCTGCCCGCTGGCCTCAGGCAGACTGGGGAGACTGGGAGCTGGTCGTACTGGACTGGGAAGGCTCTGGTGTGGAAGCGCCTAACTCACTGGCAGAGCCTGCACCGGGTGCCTGGGCTGGGAGCCGGCCAGGGAGCCTGGGTGGTGAGAGCTCACCTGTCCGTGGAGCCCGGGTGCAGCTGCACGGCTTCAGCCTGGCGGGGAAGGTGCACGCGGGTCTGTGGCCAGGTTTGGGTCGGGGGTGGAGGCGGCCAGCCCGAAGGACAGCCAGGTTCCTGGAGTCCCCCTGAGGCCGTGCCAGCAGCATGGACAGTGCCAGGAGGCGGCAAGAGGGGCCTGCCTGCATCATGAGGTATGTGACTTCTCCCGGCTCTCGGGTAGTGGGGCAGGGGGCTGCTGTTATACACGCATGGGACACGGGGGGGCCCATAGAGCCTGAGGACTGCCTGCTTTCCCTGCCCCCTTTGTCTGGCTGCATGGCACTGTTGCACAGGGGCCCCAGCAGGCTTGTGGGCTCCGACATCCTGGGCTGTGGGTCGGCCCCAGCCGGACGGCTTCCCAGGCTCAAACCGGCTGTAGAGCCGTACGTTTTGCCCCTGACAGAGACGGCGTGCTCCTACCTAGATGCAGACCTGCAGCGGGCTGCACTGCATCAGCTTTGCTAGTGGGCTTGTAGCGGGCGGGACCCTCTGCCCCCAGCCACCCAGCACGGAGCCTCCCGGGGACCGTCTCCAGGTCCTTGGCAGACCAGACTGGCTGTGCGCATCCGATCTGGGGAAACACCCGCTTGCTGGTGCCTTGACCCTGCAGGCGCGGCCTGTCCCCAGTGTCGTGCATCTTGGCTCTGGAGTTCGCTGGAGCCAGTAAATGGATTAATCCTGCCTGCCCCTTGCCTCTCGTTACAGGGCTCGTGCTGGACCGAGGCCGTGGCTAGCAGGAGGAGCAGGCCCCTGAGCCAGGCCGGGCTGCGCATGGGACCAGCGCGCTCGGTGCCTGGAGCTGCTGGAGAGGCGCTGCTCGGCTCCTGGAAAGACAGGAATGAAGCAGGCAGGAAGATGGCCCTGGGGATGGGCCCTGGTAGAGGTGGGAGGCTGCAGGAGCTGGCCTACCTGAGGGAGTCCGTGGGGCCAAAGGCAGTGAGCGTCGTGACGCCGATGGCAGGGCCGTGCATCTGCCCAAGACTCACCACCACCCCGGGAGTGGGGCTGAGCCACGAACACATCTGCCGCCCAAGCCGTGTGCAGTGGAGTGTCTTGGTTCGGCACTCGCCGCTGGAGCCAGGGCCCAGCTCCCGTGCTCAATAAAGGAGACCGGCCCCGTGTCTGTGTGTCACGTGCTTCAGCCTCCTGGCGCCGCGCTCTGTCTGCCTCACCCGACCCAGGGCCTTGGCGTCGGCACCGGGAGCAGCCGCCGGACAAGGCAGCGAGGCCGCCCTCACCGGGGTGCTTGTGCTGTGCAGTGACCCAGGCTTGCTCCAGCCCCATGCGCCTCAGCCGGACAGTGCAGGGCCAGATCTGCTCCAGGGCTCCCCAAGTCCCTGCTGCAGGACCCCTCGCAAAGCCCTGCGCCGGAAGGGCGTGTTGGGACTGGCCCTCTGAGTAACTCGGGGGGTGGCAAGAGCCTGCCTTGTGCTCCTGCTGCCCTGGCCAGCCCTAAGGCCCCGAAGGCTTGGGGCAGCAGGGGCGGCTCCGCGGGGCCATGGAGCAGGCGTATGGCTGACCGTGCTGCTCCCTGCTGCACCTCTGCCCCCAAAAATAGTTGCCTGCCTCCGTGCATGCACCTAGCACCGCAGCAGGGTCAGGGTCCCTGGGACAGCGTGGTCAGGGAGGAGCTTGGCTTTGGCTGTCCCAGTACTGGGATGTGGCAGGTGCCCCCCATGGCCCTCGGCCTCCTGGCTCATTTCCCAGACGCTGCTCCTTGTGCCGCCAGGCATCGCGGCCTGGGCTGTGGCAGCCAGGCACCATCGGTCATCACGGACCCCTGGCTGCAGCACACAGGACACAGAGTAGCTCCCTCCCCAGACAGGCAGCCGGCGGGGACCCCGCACTGCTGCTGTTGTCCCTGGCACCGTCCCTTGGCCAGTCCCACTGCTCCAGCCCGTAGGTGCACCTGTGGTTGTTTTCAGGATGATTGACCGGGAGTCCGTGTGAGCTCCGTCGTGGGGGGTCCCAGCACTGCTTTGGCCCCGAGCTAAGCTGCGTCCAGGGCAAAAGGGAGCACATCTGCAGTCCAAGCAGCCGGCACCTCAGGGAGGCTTTGCTTGGTGTTGGGGGCAAGTCGCAACCCGGGCAGCGGCTGCCACCGGTGCATGCCCCAGCCCAGGGGGTGCTCACGGGCCGAACTCTGGTTCTTTCCTCCAGGGAGAGACTTCGGTGCACGGGGCTGCCACGAGCCCCAAGGAGGGCATTGAGGAAGGTTTGGAGAATGACCATGGGGTGCCATCGTCCAAGAAGATGCAGGGGGAGCGTGGTGGGGGAGCCGCCCTCAAGGAGAACGTCTGCCAGGTAGAGGCCAGGGCCACGGCAGTGGGGCCAGCGTCTTCGTGCCGTTGCCTGACTGTGGGACTTGGGGAGGGGCAAGTTCTCAGGCATCCATGGGACCCCTGGCCCGGGTGAGCTTGTGCTGGTGCCAACCATGTTCCCTTCCTACAGATCTGCGAGAAGCCAGGCGAGCTGCTGCTGTGCGAGGCGCAGTGCTGCGGCGCCTTCCACCTGCAGTGCCTGGGGCTCTCGGAGATGCCCAAGGGCAAGTTCATCTGCAACGAGTGCTCCACAGGTACGATGCAGAGCACGGCTGTTGCAGGAGGGAGAGAGCCGGGTGCCCATCTCTGGGTGCAGCAGTCGGCAGGGGCCGTGGCTGCCCTCTCCCCCACGAGCCCACGTGACCAGGGCCGTGTCGTGTGTTGTTGCTGCAGGCGTCCACACCTGCTTCGTGTGCAAGAGCAGCGGGGAGGATGTGAAGCGATGCCTGCTGCCTCTGTGCGGGAAGTACTACCACGAGGCCTGCGTCCAGAAGTACCCGCCCGCCGTGCTGCAGAGCAAGGGCTTCCGCTGCTCGCTGCACATCTGCATGACCTGCTACGCTGCTAACCCCACCAACGTCTCTGCCTCCAAAGGTAGGGGCGCCGCCAGCACCCACGGGCGTGGGGGCACCCAACTTCCCTCCCCTCCTCTGCCTCCTGCCACCCCTGTTTGACACAGCCCCACTAGTGCCAGCTGCTTCTGCTGGCCCTTTTCCTCTGAGTGTTGCCCCTGCTGCCCTGTGGCAACCAGAGGAATCGTGGAGCATGGGCTCGGGGCTCAGACGTTCCTGGCGCCTGCCCACGCCGGCTTGCAGCTGCACTGCGCTGCACTGCACTGCCCCGGGACGATGCGGGGAGAGCACTCGGGGGCTCATGCAGCACTTCACCCCTGCATCCTGGACCCCAGTCCTTGTGCCCTCTGCACAGGGACAGCGGGGCCAGCTGGACAGCCTGTGGGGCTTAGGCCTGCTGCTTCTCCTCCATCCCCCATTCCTGGGTGGCGTCAGAGCCACCCGGCATGGGAGAGGTGAGAGCTGGTTGTTGCAGGTGCTGGGCTGGGTTTGCGTGTCTGTGACCCTTGCATCCCTGCACTGGTCACTAGCCTCTGTGCAGGGCAAGGAGCTGCCTCGGCCCTGAGCCCTCGCGTCAGCACCCTGACAAAAGGGGTTCTGGCCCCCTGGGTGACCGGGGTTTGCTGGGCAGTGCAGCAGTGCAGGGGGTCAGGGTTGTGTTTGCAGAGGGCGCTCCTTCCCCTGCAGCACGGCCCGAGCCTGAGCTGGGGAGCTGAGCCCCCAGCTGCTGTGGCCCCCACTCACGCCCCTGTGTCCCCGGGCAGGCCGCCTGATGCGCTGTGTGCGGTGCCCAGTGGCCTACCACTCCAACGATTTCTGCCTTGCCGCCGGCTCCGTGGTCCTGGCCTCCAACAGCATCATCTGCCCCAACCACTTCACGGCGCGCCGGGGCTGCCGCAACCACGAGCACGTCAACGTCAGCTGGTGCTTCGTCTGCTCGGAAGGTGGGCCGGGGGCCGGGCTTGGACCTGGGGCTGGCTTCTGGAGACACCCGCAGCCAGTCTTGGGGGTGCCGCTCCTCCCTGGGGCAGGCCAGAGCTGGGCGCGTGGTGGGGCACCAGGCTCGCCACGCAGCTCCCCTGGGCGTGGTGTCCTCTGGCATGCCCAGGGCTGGCCTCAGCGCTCGGTGGCACTGACATGCCATCCCTCTCTCAGGGGGCAGCCTGCTGTGCTGTGAATCGTGCCCAGCCGCCTTCCACCGTGAGTGTCTGAACATCGAGATGCCTGAGGGCAGCTGGTACTGCAACGACTGCAAGGCGGGCAAGAAGCCGCACTACAAGGAGGTGGTCTGGGTGAAAGTTGGGCGCTACAGGTGGGCAGACGATGCTTTTCCGGGGCTCTTCCCTCACGGCTGACGTTGCTGGGAGGGCGGGGGTGCAGTGGGGGTCTGGTCTGGGGCCCCACGGGCAGTCCTGGGCACTGTTTCCTCCTAGTCCTTCCTCCCTGACCGGGTTTCCCGTGCTGCGGCGCGGGGCTGTCATGGGCTGCCCAGGGCCACCACACCAGAAGTCTGTGTCCCTCCCTCGGACAGGTGGTGGCCAGCTGAGATCTGCCATCCCCGCACAATCCCAGCCAACATCCAGAAGATGAAACACGACATTGGGGAGTTCCCAGTGCTCTTTTTCGGCTCCAAGGACTATCTGTGGACACACCAGGCTCGCGTCTTCCCCTACATGGAAGGCGATGCCAGCAGCAAGGACAAAATGGGCAAGGGGGTGGACGGCATCTACAAGAAAGGTAACGCCCGTCTCTCCCCTTCCAGCCCTGCCCTGCCCTGCCCTGCCCTGCCCCGCTCTGTGGGGACCCCTGGCCTTCTCCTTGCTGCCTTGGCCAGCCTCCTGCCCCGTGCCCTCCTGGGGTACGTGATGCAGCAGTGCTGGTGCAGGAGGGTTTGTGTGGTAGTGGCCTAGTGGGTGGAGCAAGCAAGACCCCTGGGAAGGGGCTGTTGGGCAGCTCCCTGTGGGGCTGGGGTGCAGGTGTTGCGCGGGTGCTGGAGCTCCAAGTGATGCAGCCGCTGCTCTGCCCAGCTCTGCAGGAGGCAGCCGCGCGGTTCGAGGAGCTGAAGGCGCAGAAGGAGCTGAGGCAGCTGCAGGAAGACAAGAAGAATGACAAGAAGCCTCCTCCCTACAAGCACATCAAGGTGGGGGTGCACCTCCTGGCCGAGGGTGCGCTGGCCTGGCTGGCAGCCCGGGGATGGGGGTGCTCTGCTGTGCAGGTGGCTCCTGCCACGTGGGTTGGCCAGGGAGAGCGCAGTGCTGTACGGCTCTGAGGCCCCGGAGCAGAAGTTGCAGGTGCTGGGGTATTGCAGCCTCGGGGAGCAGAAAGGAGCATGCGGACAGCCCCTGTGCATCAGCTTTGTGGCTGCTACGGAGCCTCTGCACTCTGCTGTGTGGGGCTGTGACCCCCACACAGGCAAAGCACAGGAGAGGGCAATGCGGGAGGGGGCTTCAGGCTAAGCGGGCCCCTCTTGGCTGGGGACCCTGAGGCATGGAGCTGGAGCCCAGCAGCTCCTGGGCCAGCTGGTGCTTGGTGGGGGACGACCTCAGGGATGGGGAACACGGTGTCTCAGGCCCCAGATGCATCCGAGCCCTGCCTCAGCTTCGCCCCTGCTTGCTTCCTCCTGCCTTCACGCAGCTGCTCCGTCAGGGGCTCCAGGAGGTTCGAGCCCCACAGGCTCCATTAGCCAGGACAGCACTGGCAGCCAGTTCGGGGCAGGGCCAGGCAGGGGCGACCCCTGCAAGGGAAGCTGGCCAGCACCCGGCCCCGGCCCACGGGGACTTCTTCCTCCCTCCCGCGTCACTGGGCAATGCTGTCAGCCCGGGGACGCAGGGGTCTGTGCAGGAGCCCAAACGTGGGGTCCCTTGGCAGGGGGTGGCAGGGCCAGGCTTTCCTGGCTGTGCAAATGACAGGGGTTGAGCCTGCTCCAGCAGCTGGCTCTCCAGGCCTGGGGCCTCCGCGCATTGGGCACGGGAAGCCCAAGTCCTCGGGAGCTGATGGTGTGAGGGCGGGGAGCAGCCCCCAGGAAGAGCGGGGTGGGTGGGTGGGAGGGTGCAGCGCTGGGGCTGCAGGCCCCTGGGTGCTTCGATCCGATGAGTGGGCGGCCAGGGACCGCTGGGGGTGCCTGCCCGGGGTCTCCGCAGGGGCTGGCTGCAAGCCCCGAGTGTGTGCACAGGTCGGGCCGCTGCCCCTGTCGAGCTGCCTGCCCGGTGGAGCTATTGAAGCCTGGAGCTGCTGCGCAGCCACTTTCCGACCTGTGCGCCTACCTGTGCCCCAGGTGAACCGGCCCGTGGGCAAGGTGCAGATCTTCACGGCTGACCTGTCCGAGGTCCCGCGCTGCAACTGCAAGCCCACGGACGAGAACCCCTGCGGGCTGGACTCGGAGTGCATCAACCGCATGCTGCTGTACGAGTGCCACCCGCTGGTGTGCCCGGCCGGCGAGCGCTGCCAGAACCAGTGCTTCTCCAAGCGGCAGTACCCCGAGGTGCAGATCTTCCGCACGCTGGCCCGCGGCTGGGGCCTGCAGGCCAAGACGGACATCCGCAAGGTACTGGCCCCGCTGGCCCCCTCGAGCAAGGGGGTGGCAGCACTCGGGACCTGGCCCCATTCCTTCCCGAGCGGCAGGGAGGCATTGCTCTGGCTGGGAGAGGCTGTGGCTTCGCTGTCCCCGCGGAAGTGCAGAGAACCGGCCCCTCGGCGGC
>NW_017729000.1:533975-536259 GCF_001723915.1 Gavialis gangeticus | reverse complement strand
GCAAGCAAGACCCCTGGGAAGGGGCTGTTGGGCAGCTCCCTGTGGGGCTGGGGTGCAGGTGTTGCGCGGGTGCTGGAGCTCCAAGTGATGCAGCCGCTGCTCTGCCCAGCTCTGCAGGAGGCAGCCGCGCGGTTCGAGGAGCTGAAGGCGCAGAAGGAGCTGAGGCAGCTGCAGGAAGACAAGAAGAATGACAAGAAGCCTCCTCCCTACAAGCACATCAAGGTGGGGGTGCACCTCCTGGCCGAGGGTGCGCTGGCCTGGCTGGCAGCCCGGGGATGGGGGTGCTCTGCTGTGCAGGTGGCTCCTGCCACGTGGGTTGGCCAGGGAGAGCGCAGTGCTGTACGGCTCTGAGGCCCCGGAGCAGAAGTTGCAGGTGCTGGGGTATTGCAGCCTCGGGGAGCAGAAAGGAGCATGCGGACAGCCCCTGTGCATCAGCTTTGTGGCTGCTACGGAGCCTCTGCACTCTGCTGTGTGGGGCTGTGACCCCCACACAGGCAAAGCACAGGAGAGGGCAATGCGGGAGGGGGCTTCAGGCTAAGCGGGCCCCTCTTGGCTGGGGACCCTGAGGCATGGAGCTGGAGCCCAGCAGCTCCTGGGCCAGCTGGTGCTTGGTGGGGGACGACCTCAGGGATGGGGAACACGGTGTCTCAGGCCCCAGATGCATCCGAGCCCTGCCTCAGCTTCGCCCCTGCTTGCTTCCTCCTGCCTTCACGCAGCTGCTCCGTCAGGGGCTCCAGGAGGTTCGAGCCCCACAGGCTCCATTAGCCAGGACAGCACTGGCAGCCAGTTCGGGGCAGGGCCAGGCAGGGGCGACCCCTGCAAGGGAAGCTGGCCAGCACCCGGCCCCGGCCCACGGGGACTTCTTCCTCCCTCCCGCGTCACTGGGCAATGCTGTCAGCCCGGGGACGCAGGGGTCTGTGCAGGAGCCCAAACGTGGGGTCCCTTGGCAGGGGGTGGCAGGGCCAGGCTTTCCTGGCTGTGCAAATGACAGGGGTTGAGCCTGCTCCAGCAGCTGGCTCTCCAGGCCTGGGGCCTCCGCGCATTGGGCACGGGAAGCCCAAGTCCTCGGGAGCTGATGGTGTGAGGGCGGGGAGCAGCCCCCAGGAAGAGCGGGGTGGGTGGGTGGGAGGGTGCAGCGCTGGGGCTGCAGGCCCCTGGGTGCTTCGATCCGATGAGTGGGCGGCCAGGGACCGCTGGGGGTGCCTGCCCGGGGTCTCCGCAGGGGCTGGCTGCAAGCCCCGAGTGTGTGCACAGGTCGGGCCGCTGCCCCTGTCGAGCTGCCTGCCCGGTGGAGCTATTGAAGCCTGGAGCTGCTGCGCAGCCACTTTCCGACCTGTGCGCCTACCTGTGCCCCAGGTGAACCGGCCCGTGGGCAAGGTGCAGATCTTCACGGCTGACCTGTCCGAGGTCCCGCGCTGCAACTGCAAGCCCACGGACGAGAACCCCTGCGGGCTGGACTCGGAGTGCATCAACCGCATGCTGCTGTACGAGTGCCACCCGCTGGTGTGCCCGGCCGGCGAGCGCTGCCAGAACCAGTGCTTCTCCAAGCGGCAGTACCCCGAGGTGCAGATCTTCCGCACGCTGGCCCGCGGCTGGGGCCTGCAGGCCAAGACGGACATCCGCAAGGTACTGGCCCCGCTGGCCCCCTCGAGCAAGGGGGTGGCAGCACTCGGGACCTGGCCCCATTCCTTCCCGAGCGGCAGGGAGGCATTGCTCTGGCTGGGAGAGGCTGTGGCTTCGCTGTCCCCGCGGAAGTGCAGAGAACCGGCCCCTCGGCGGCACTGGGCTCTCGTCTGCACTGAGGCTGCAGCCAGGCACCCCGCTGCACTGCGGCTCTGGCTTGGAGCAGCAGCCTTGCGAACAGCAGCATCCTGCCCTGCCCTCACTGTGGGGGGATGCCACGGGGGTCTCTACCCCCCCAACCAGGGCGCCGGCATGGGGCAGCCCCTGCTGAGCGACTGCCTGCTGCTCTCCATGCAGGGTGAGTTTGTCAACGAGTATGTGGGGGAGCTGATTGACGAGGAGGAGTGTCGTGCCCGCATCCGCTACGCCCAGGAGCATGACATCACCAACTTCTACATGCTGACGCTGGACAAGGTGCGTGGCAGCCGCCGGGGTCCTGGGCAGGCGTGCACGAAGGGCTGCTGCAGAGATGGCAGCGCCCAGTCGCGCTCTGTGCCCACGGCAGGACAGGCTGCAGCACAGCCACGGGGGGAACTGTCAAGGCATGTGGCCCGCAGGTGGTGGGATCCCTGCTGGGATGGCCCAGCTGCCCTGCCCCTGC
>NW_017729000.1:526548-533575 GCF_001723915.1 Gavialis gangeticus | reverse complement strand
CTGCCCCTGCCCCTGCCCCTGCCCCTGCCCCAGCCCCAGCCCCAGCATTGCGCTTGGCCATGTGGTCCCTAGGCCCTGGCTGCGGGGAAGGCCGCCCTGCCTGTAGGTGCAGAGGATGGCATGGGGAAGCCCCATGGCACTGCTGGGCCCAGGACCCCTTCTCACAGTGCTCTGTGTGCACAAGCTGCCTGCACACCCCAGGTTTCCTGGACAGCCCTGGCAGCAGGGACCGGCTGCTCTGCCTTCACGTGAAAGGACCTGGGGGCACAAGAGCTCTGCAGGGAGGGAAACGGGCTGTGGGCACAGCAGCAAACTGCCCCCCGGCTCGGATCACCACGTTGAGCCCCCCGTGCCCTCCATGGGGTTGCCGCGCTGTGCCCGTGGTCGGCTAGTCCCTCTGAGGGGAGCGCCAGCCCAGGTGCTGCATGAGCCTGGTGGGCGCTGGCTCCCGCGGGTGCTCTCCTGGGCTGGCGGGTGCCAGCCAGGTGCCCCTGTGCTGGGGCAGGGAGGGCTCCCACCAGCTGGTGACTGTGCCCCCACCTCATGATTGCAGGATCGAATCATCGATGCGGGGCCAAAGGGCAACTATGCCCGGTTCATGAACCACTGCTGCCAGCCCAACTGCGAGACGCAGAAGTGGTGCGTGAATGGCGACACGAGGGTCGGGCTCTTTGCCATTGTGAATATCAAAGCCGGTAAGGGCCCACGGGGCTGCCCGGGGGGTGGGAGCAGGGACAGGGGCGCCTTGTCTTCTGCCCTGTCTGGCAAGAACCACGGGAGAAGGTGAGACCTGCTAGGGCCAAGCGCGAGAGCCAGGCCGCAGGCAGGCAGGCGGGAGAGTCCTGGTGGTGCAGGGCTTGGGCCCCAGCACTGCGGTCCCAGGACGGCTCTGGGCAGGGGGTGGGTGGGCTGGCAGGTGACGACTGTTGCACGTAGCGCTTGGTCTGAGGGATGGGGGACTTGGTGCCACGCTCCGTTCGGGTCAGCCCTTGGGTCGTCACAGCTCAGGTGCCTCTTTCGTTGCCAGGCACGGAGCTGACTTTCAACTACAACCTGGAGTGTCTGGGGAACGGGAAGACGGTTTGCAAGTGTGGGGCCCCCAACTGCAGCGGCTTCCTCGGCGTGCGGCCCAAGGTAGGACAGCCTTTCTGGCGCCGTTCTTCTCCCCAGCGCAGCGGCTCCGCGCCCTGTCGGGAGCGCAGGGCTTGCAGCACACCGCAGACATGGCGTTAGGAGCGACCTGCAGAGGTCACGTCTGAGGCAAGGTCGGCCCTGCCCGCACCAGCCCAGACAAACCCATGGCCTAATCTGGGCAAACGCTGTGTCTGCAGCGCGGGCAGCAGGGGCCTGGTCACGGGAGCCCGACGTCTCGGCGGAGTTGAGGGTTACGGGTCTTCTCTGTTGCCAGAGGGGATTCGCGAATGCCCGGCGTAGGCAGGGAGTGGTTTGTATCCATCGGGAGCAGCAGTTGCTCCTCTCAAGCCCTGACCTTTTTGTAATACGATTTATTCCCTCATTTGTGGTAAAAATGGCCCCTGGCAGCTGCCTGCCTCCAACATGCCAGGCCAGAGTGTGGGCGTAATAACCCTCAGCAATAAACCAGAACAAAGCTGTCCACGAGCGAGCTCCCCTCGGGCTGCCGCTGAGCTCGGTTCCTCTGGCCGCAGCCTGGAACGGAGACCAGGAGGGCCAGCGTGCGCTGGGGCTGCTCGGTTGACGTGGGAAGCACGTGCTAGAGTCGACAGCCCAGGCCAGGGTGGTCCCATCTGCTGGGGAAGCTGTGAGGAGAGCAGGGCCGAGGGCATCGCAGGGGAGCTGCCGTCCGGAAGACTGGGCTCCTGCAGCTGCCGGGGCCTGGGGCCCATCGCCCTGCATGGCACAGCAGACGTCTGCTTCCGCGCCGGGTCTCCCTGTTTGCGCAGGGCTTCTCGAGGAGGCAGGGAGAGCGCCGCAGCGCTGGGCAGGGCCGCAGGCTTCCTCGCTGGGGCCGAGCTGCAGCCAGGCTGGTGCCACGAGCTTCCTCAAAGTCTCGGCCTGAGCAGAGCGTCGGGGGCCGCAGCGGGCTGGCGCGGGAGCCGCCAAGGTCTGCGCTGGCAGGCGGAGCGAGTCCTGCTGTGGTTTTGCTTTGTGCCGTGGGGCTTTCCAGCGGGTGGCAGCTGCGCCCTGTCGCGCTTGGCTGCGTGCCCCAGCCATCCCTGTGCCCTGCTCCTGGCCGTGCAAGCGCATCGTGGGCTGCGGGGGCAGCTGGAGCTCTGCAGGGGGACAGGTGCCAGGCCCAGGGCTGCAGGAGTGATGCACGTGTCAGGACCGTGCCAGGGTCAAGAGCATTGATGTTGAACCTGCTCCCTGGGATCCCAGAGTTGCCTTGAGCTGTGCTGGCCAGGGCAGCCTCCTCCCCTCCTGCCGCTCCACGCGCAGCTTTGGGCTGCCACCGACTCGCGCAGGACCCGATGTGTCCGTGCTCCTTGGGTGCGAGCTGGGAGCCACGCAGGGAGCGGTTGGTTACTGCAGGCACCTCTGGCTCTGTCACTGGGGGAATGCACTGGGTGCAGCTCGGGGCAGGCTGCAAAGGCCCAGCGCAGATGGTGCCTGCCAGGGGCACAGCCTTCTCCAGACAGCGCTGGTTCCTCTACCGGAGGAGGCAATGCCTCCCTGGCAGTCCATGCAGAAGCGCCTAGAAATGCCTGTCTCTGTCTTCCTGAGGCCCAGCAGCATTGTGCATGGCAGCAGCTGCAGCCCCTGGCCAGCCTCAGCCTCATGACACTGGACACGCACTGCCGAGGCCGAGCCCCACATGCCACGTGCCGGGTCGGTCGTGGAGACGGGGCTCTCGGGTGTCGCCAAGCGTGCTGGCAGCACGTCGTGGGGTGCAGCGAGGTTTCTCTGCTCCCTGCCCTTGTCCCATCACATTCACTTCAGCTGATCCGGGCCCAGGGGCTCTCTGCTCTGCTCCCTGCCTGGGGAGGTCACCGACCTGCCCTTCGCAGCGTGAGCTCACGGGTCGGGCGAGGGAGGCAGCCGCGGAGCAGCCAGGCCTGCCCAGCCCACCTTGGCCAGGGGCTTTCAGAGCCCGTCTCTGGTGCGGTCGGTGGCTTGGGTCTCATTTTGGAGGCTGCCTCCGCTCCATGGTACACGGTGTAGTGGAGCCAGAGCTGACGTGTGCTGTTCCCCCGCACAGAGCCAGCCAAATCCTACCGAGGAGAAGTCCAAGAAGCTGAAGCGGCGGCCGCTGAAGCGCCGGTCGCAGGCCGAGGTCATGAAGGAGCGGGAGGACGAGTGCTTCAGCTGTGGGGACGCGGGGCAGCTGGTGTCCTGCAAGAAGCCGGGCTGCCCCAAGGTGTACCATGCCGACTGCCTCAACCTGACCAAGCGGCCTGCAGGTCAGTGCATGGGCCGCGGGAGCCTCGCGGGTGTTGCCCCTGGCTCTGCTCAGGCCTGGGGGCCTGTGGCAGCCACCAACTGTGGGTCAGTCGCTGCGGCTGGGATCATGACTAGGGCACGCCCAGCGCCTGTGGTGCCCCAAAGGGCACGTTCCCCAAACCTGGGGGGCGATTGTGTGGGGCTGCTGGGAGGGTCCCTGCAAAGTACTGCAAGCCGGCGCATAGCAAAGGGCAGCAGGGGAAGGTGTGGTGATGAGATGCAGGAGACCGCGGGGGAAGTTGGAGGCTCCCGGGGAAGCGCAGGGGCTGGAAAGGTGGGGGGAGGTCCCTGGAGTGCACCGAGGAGCAGGAAATCCCGGGCGTGGAGCGAGCTCGTTGCCACAGGGGCTGGCGGCGCGGCGGGGCAAGGTGCGGTGTCACAGGGGGGAGGAAGGAGGGCAGTGTGCTCACCACATGGCATGGGGAAGTGCTTGGCAGCCCCAAGCAGCGGAGGAGGAGGATGTGCAGCAACGTGTAGGGGTGGCCCAGGCCACGTGCCTCCGAGTGCTCGCAGGGCCTGGCCCTGAGGGAGATTCCAGCAGCCGGAGGAAGCCCTGAGCGTGCCCGGCTTGGAAAGGGAAGTGGTGACACGCTGGCGATAGGTTGCACCTGCGTGCTGGGGAGAAGACTGGAAAAGCTGAGACAGGTGTCAAGTGCTGAAAAATCAAGTGCCCGCACAATGCATAAGTCCCGGTCCATGGGGCAGGAGTGGGCCCAGTGAGGAAAGCCTGCCCAGTCCTGGCTTGGACTGTGGCTTGGTCGATCGAGGGCGCTGCGCGGCTGTAGCCGACTTGCTCCCGTGAAGCCTTGGCCCTCGAACCGCGGCGGCCTGGTAGCGTAGACGAGCCCTGTGTAGCAGACACGGTTCAGCCTCGCCGCGCAGAGCCGGTGGCGGCAGCAGGGTGGGCGCAGCCATCGGGGCCCGGCCCCCGTTGGTGCATCACCCGTGCTGTTGGAGTCCGTCGAATCGCTGCCAGCGTCACCAGGTGACACGGCCTGGCACGGGGTGAATGCCGACCAAGCCGGGCCAGCGTGCAGAGCCATCCGTCCGCCTTGCTCTGCTGCAACCCCGCTGGTGTGTTGCGCCGCGTGGGCAGGGTGCAGGGTGTGCACCCGGGGGGCGGTGGGGGCCGGGCAGGTGAGGCAGGAAGGGGGCACCAGAGCAAAGGGATCCTCGGCCAGGGCCTGGGGCAGGGGCATCGTTCACAAGATCAACCCAGAGACTGGAAATAGGAACCATGGTTTCAAAACCGCTCTGAGCTGCCGTAGGCTTCTGAGGTCTTTGCAGGGCAGGGACGGCTGCAGCATTTTTCTGTGGGCAAAACCGAGCTGAGAGCTGGTGTTTCCCGAGGGGGGTTGGGGCCTAGAGCAGATGGGAACTGCCGGCCTGGCCTGAATCCATCAGGCCTTTGTCCGGACGGCCCCGAGCGAGAGGGCTCTGCCGCTTTCCTGGAGGTGCCTGGTCCTGCCCAGACCAGACGAATGTCTGTCCTGTGCCAGCCTACACCTGCCTCGTGCCCAGGGTGTGGAGAGCAGGCACGGCCTGTCCTCTGAGCAGCCTTTTGCAAACAGAAAGGCTCATCCCCCCCTCCCCTTCTGAACCAAACAGCCTGCTCCTTCGACTCTCCGCAGCCTGCCCAGCGGGGCCTTTCCAGCTGAGGCCTCGGCAGCGTGGACCAGAGCAGGATTGTTCCCTCCTCCGCTTCCAGGCACGAGCCCCCCATCTGGGGATCTGCCTTTCTGGTCTAGCTGCTGCCCCTGCGTGTCCACACCTGGGATTTCCCCTGCCCGGGCAGCCAGGTGGGGTTAGCCGGTGGCAGCAGAGGAGGAGGTGAAGTGACGTCCTCCCGGAGCGAGGCGTGGTTGATTTGGGATGGTCTCTCTTGCGGGTCAAGGTCAGTGTCGGCCCAGGCGCTGGACGTGTTCGCTCTGGTCCGGGCCAGGGCCTCGCTGAGACGGGGGCAGTAACAGCCGTGTCTGGCCCGGCTGCTTTCAGCCAGGAGAGAGGAGCTGGGGGAGGGAGGGTTATTTCCGTCTTGTCTTCTGGGCACTTGCTGGTAGGTGGTCAGCGGTTTGTTCTGGGTCTCCCCAGGGTTAGAGCTGAGCCGATGGGTCTGTAACCCCCTGCTCCTCCATTTGCTTCGGAGACTGGCTGGCTGCCCGGCTGCATTTGGGCCGTGGCCCAGCCGGGGCTTCGCTGTGCTGCGTGGAGCGAGCAGGCAGCTCCCAGCACGATGCCGCGGCACGGAGCAGGCGGGCGCAGTGCGTGGGGGGCTCTTGCCCCGTTGGCGCGGTGCCCAGCAGTGAGATGGGTGGAGGAGAGCTGCAGGAGGAGCTGGCCGGGAGAAGCGTGATGGTCGTGGTCAGGAGCCAGAAGGGCTTGTTCCCAGGGCCTGTCCCCTGAACAGGTCTCCTCTGGAGCATGAGCACAGCCCGGTTTGCAAAGGGCTCGGGCAGGTGTAGTGAGGATGGGGCCCCGGGTCGTGGCTGAGCATTGCTGTCCGGGCCATCTCCTCTGCCGGCCCTGCACCAGCGCTGGCATTCAGGGCGGGTCTGGCAGGGCTGGGTTGCACTAGATGTCCCGGCGCGTAGGCATCTGCTGCAGCCGCACTCAGACTCGGTGCCGGGCTGGACCAGCCACGCGTCCAGTGCTGCAGTGTTGGTGTCTGTGTGCTCACGTCCCAGCCCACGACTCTACCAGACCCTCCCAGGGAGGGCATGCAGGGACCGGCAGGCTGCTTGCCTCGCAGAGAGGGGCAGAGCTGGGAGGCAAAGCCAGGTGGATTCAGGAGAGAGCATGGGTGGAGGCCAAGGCTGGCTGGCGAGGGGAGCAGCGGCCCGGGGAAGGCACTCCCATCCCGTGGGGCCACGGTGGAAGAGCCCGACCCCTCCTCAGCCTGGCTTGGGGTGAGGCGCTGGCCCTTCCACCAGCTGGAAAAGCCCAGAGCGAAGGGGCAGGGATGGGACAGGACCCTGCATCTCTCCGCCTGTGTCCCCCTCCCATGGTGGCGAAAGCAGGGGGAGCTGCCCAAGCCCCTTTGGGAGGTACTGAGCACCCGTGAGCCTCCAGTGCCAGCCTGGCTCTGTAGCAGGGCCCCAGGCGCCGGAGCCTGGGCTTCCTGGCGGCAGCCTCCAGGCCGAAAGCTGGTTTGCAAAGGGCTGAGGCACGGAGGCGCCTGGCCTCGGCGTCTGTCCCCAGAGCTTGTCCCGAGCGAGCTCCTGGCAGGGAGCCCTCAGCTGCCCCCAGCCACACTCAGCCACGCCTCTCTCTCCTGTTCTTGCCGCAGGGAAGTGGGAGTGCCCGTGGCACCAGTGCGACCAGTGCGGCAAGGAGGCGGCCTCCTTCTGCGAGATGTGTCCACGGTCCTTCTGCAAGCAGCACCGCGAGGGCATGCTCTTCATCTCCAAGCTGGATGGGCGGCTGTGCTGCACGGAGCACGACCCCTGTGGGCCCCACCCCCTGGAGCCGGGGGAGATCCGTGAGTACGTGCCTCCGGCCGGGCCGCCACCGCCTCCTGCCCGCGAGAGCGCCTCGCCACCCCCGGACACCGCCCACAGCCTCCCGCCCCCCGACCGGCTGCCGCAGCCCGTGGCCATGCGGCTGCAGC
>NW_017729000.1:522847-526537 GCF_001723915.1 Gavialis gangeticus | reverse complement strand
CCGACCGGCTGCCGCAGCCCGTGGCCATGCGGCTGCAGCCCTCCGACAAGCCCCCGGCCACGCTGGCGCTGCAGCTGCAGCCCTCCGACAAGCCCCCGGCCACGCTGGCCCTGCGGCTGCAGCCACCCAACAAGCCCACCACCACCTTCGCCGTGCGGCTGCAGCCCTCCAGCAAGCCCCCTTCCACGCTGGCGCTGCGGCTGCAGCCCTCCAGCAAGCCCCCCACCACCCTGGCGCTGCGGCTGCAGTCCTCCAACAAGCCCCCCACCACCATCGCCCTGAGGCTGCAGCCATCGGACAAGCCCCAGGCAGCCCTGGCACTGCGGCTGCCGTCCGAGAAGCTGCCCGCCATTGTGGCGCTGAGGCCACCGCCCTCGGACAAGCTGGCCGTCGCCGACACCAGCCAGTGGTCTCAGTCCTCGGACATGTCGCCAGCCAAGGCGCCACTGCAGCCCCTAGACGAGCCGCCAGCCGGGGCCCCACCACCCCCGCCGTGCGTGCCGCACGAGGGAGCCCTGCAGCCCGCACCCACGGACAGGCCTTCCAGCACCACCGCTGCAGCCCCGCGGCCGCAGCCCCCAGACGAGCTTAGCGCCCTGGCCCAGCTGTCGGACAAGCCTCTCGCTGCTGCTGGTGCCCCGCCGCCACCACCGCTCGCAGGTGAGACCCCTCCTGCACCCGGGGCCCCGCAGCCTCCACTGGCCGACGAGCCTGCCCCCAGGGGACCCTGGGCCCCGGCCCCCGAAAAGCCTCCCAATACCGGGGCCCCGCGGCCCCTGCAGCTGGACAAGCCGCCCGCCCCGTGGCCCCCTGCCTCAGACAAGCCCGCCCCAGCATCCACCGGGGCCCTGCGGATTCAGGCACTAGACAAGCCGGCCGCCCCCCTGGCTCCGAGGCCTCAGGTCCCAGACAAGGCGCCGGCAGCCACGGTGCCACGGCCACTGCTGTCCGAGAAGGCGCTGCGGCCCGTCGACCAGAATGCGCAGCCGCAGGAGAGGGGCGCGGAGCCGAGCGCCCAGCAGAAAGACAGAACTATCGCGCCAGCCGAGCCGCCGCCGTGGCCGCCGGGGAGAGCGGTGGCGCACGCGGGGCAGGTGCTGTGGCCCCCAGAGAAGCTGCAGATGCACGAGCTGCCCCGCTGGCCCCCCGCGAAAGCACTGACCCCCGCGGAGCCGCCCCCGCGGGCAGCAGAGAAGCTGCAGGAGCCGCCACCGCTGGGCTGGGACGTGGCGCCAGCGCCCCCAGAGCCGGCGCCGTGGACAGCAGAGCGGTTGCGGGCTCTGGAGCCAGCCCCACCCGAGCAGGCGCCGTGGCTGGCCCGGTCCGTGCAGACGTTCGAGCCCATCTGGCTCTCCGGGAAAGCACAGACTCCCCGGGGGCAGGACCCTTTGCCGCTGCCCGAGCAGCACGCCTGCCGCGATCGGCCGGAGCCCAGCCCGGAGTGAGAGGGTGGGGGGCCAGCGCCGTCTGCTTGGGGCGGGGGACGGGGTTTCTTGGCTCTTTCTGTTTTTTATTCACTGCCCTGCGCCCAGCCCCTGGCCTGCACCCTCTCCCATGACACAAGCCAGGACGTTGGCCCAGCCCCAGTGCACCCGGCCTGGCCGGGGGGAGAGACCGCCCTGGACCTTGTCCTCTTCCTTCCACACCAGTAAAGCTGAAATAAAGAGTCCGCTCTGGATAAAGCCTCTAGGTCACGTTACTGGTCGGGGTCTCCAGGGGCCAGGGCTCCCCCACCCCACCCCACCCCAGGGCCCCCAGCCCAGGGCACAGCCGGCCAGCCCAGGAAGAGCAGGCTCTGTGGAAGGAGGGGCGAGGTGTGCGGTCAGCTGCCCCCGTGGGGGCTCTGCGTTGCAAGGGCACGCGGGGCAGAGTCGCTGGTCACTGTCCCCTCCAAGCTGAGGGTGCAGCGGTTGTGGGGGCTGTGCCGGTCAGGCTGTGGGGACCGTCCACTGGGGTCTTGGTGAAAGCAGGAGGCAGCAGGGCTGGGCAGGGGCAAGTCCCACAGGGGCTGCGGCCTTGCAGCATCTGCCCCGGGGGTCTTGGCCACAGACCAGTGCTCCCCGCCGCCCAAGCATGTGCCCAGGGGCTACATGCACCTGGCCCCGAGCTGAGCTGCATGGGTTGCAGGGCTCTCCATGGACTCCACCCCTGCAGCTGTGTCTGGAGGAAGCCGTGGCTTGCTCTGCACCCCTGCCCCCCCTTCGTGCCGCCTCTGACTTGGTGCGTAGACAACCAAAAATCCCTGCAGGAGGCTTGAACCCCCAGCCCATGTGGGCATGTGCATGTGCCCCCGCCCCGGCATTCCTGGTTCTCGCACTGGAGCCCCTGGGCCCAGCGGCTGTTGGTGCTCCGGCTTTGCCTCCCCTGCCCCCTCCCCAGTGCAGCTGATCTCGGGGCAGGCCGGCGGCGCGTGACGGGATTGCAGCCGGTCCCATCTGTGGCTTGCGCCGCCTGGGCCGGGAAGGGTTGGGGCAGTGCCGTAGGCCAGTGCTCTCTGCCCCCAGCACGTGGGCAGGGAGCCTGGATGGCCACGGCAGGGGACTCAGCACTGTGGCCACCAGCTGTTCCCTGGCCTTCCTGCTGGTGGCACAGGGTCGCAGGGGTCCCGTCCGTGCCGTGAGTGGGTGCTGGGGTGATGCAGGAGCCTGGAAGCTGTGGGGAGAAGAGCAGGAGCCCCAGGGTGTCGCACTCGTGCTCTGAAACAAAAGGCCTTTTAGGAAGTAAGCTGGCGCCAGCACTGCAGCCCCAACCCTCCCCACGCCCGGGACAAGCCCGGTTGGGGTGAGTGGGGTCGTGGCAGCTGCCATGGCCAGGCCCCCGCCCGGCTTCTGCGCTGTCGCGTTTCCTCATTCCTTGTTTCACGCACAAATAAACTGTGAATACTCTGGTGCTGGCAGCGTGAGGTCTGTGGCATGGAGGTATTCTTGGTGCAGTTCGAGGCCGGCTCCACTGAGCATGCAACCCGGGGCCCCGCTGAGCAGGTGCGCAGCACCCGCAGCCTGGTGCCCCTCACCTGGCCGCCTCCCTCTGCACCAGATCCCTCCGCTCCACCCAGCCCAGCCACCGCGTGGGGAGCAGGCTCAGGCCAGGCAGTGTGAGTCGCACCGGGGTCATGGGTCCCAAGCCAAGAGCTCCCTCCCTGGCAGAGCTGGGACGCCACCTGCCCAAGGGGTGCCCAGGAGGGGGGCAGCCAGCTGCCAGGGAGCGAGACAGGAGGTGGCTTGTGCCCAAGCTGCAGCGCGGCGAGGGCAGCTGGGCAGGGATCCGCGGTCAGGGGCTCTCTCAGAGCTGCCCCGGCTGGAAGAGGCGAGGGGGGGTGCTGGCAAGAGCGGCTTTGATTCCCAGCCCCACCCAGAGCCTGAACGGGCGTCAGAGACACCCTTGTGCCCACCCTGCTGGCTGGGCCCCGGGAGCCAGGCTCTGCCCTGAACCAGGCGGTGGGAAGGAGGGCCGTGGGGTGGTCCAGCGCCGGTGTCCACAGCAGAAGGGGTGCTGGGGCCAGCCGACGTGTGCCCTGGGGGAGGCACCTGTGTCAGGGCTGCCCCGGGGTGGGGCGGGGCGGGGCAAGGCGAGGCCGTGCCCTTGGAGCCGGTGGTTCTGCGCTGCGGGATTTGGAGGCAGAGCGCGGTGGCTGGGTCATCGGGTGCTGGCAAGAGCGAGGGACAGGGTGGGCGGGAGCACGTTCTCCTG
>NW_017729000.1:516653-517847 GCF_001723915.1 Gavialis gangeticus | reverse complement strand
TCAGAGACACCCTTGTGCCCACCCTGCTGGCTGGGCCCCGGGAGCCAGGCTCTGCCCTGAACCAGGCGGTGGGAAGGAGGGCCGTGGGGTGGTCCAGCGCCGGTGTCCACAGCAGAAGGGGTGCTGGGGCCAGCCGACGTGTGCCCTGGGGGAGGCACCTGTGTCAGGGCTGCCCCGGGGTGGGGCGGGGCGGGGCAAGGCGAGGCCGTGCCCTTGGAGCCGGTGGTTCTGCGCTGCGGGATTTGGAGGCAGAGCGCGGTGGCTGGGTCATCGGGTGCTGGCAAGAGCGAGGGACAGGGTGGGCGGGAGCACGTTCTCCTGCCTGGCAGAGGCATCACCACAGCCTCGGCGCAGAGGGTGCCACTCCCGCTTGGTGCAGCCAGCGGGTCAGGACTGGGCCTCTCTGCCCCAGAAGTCGGTGGGGAGGTTGTGCAGCAGCAGCAGTGTCCGGTCTCCCAATCAGGAGCGCAGGACGAGGCGCTGGATGCCTCAAGGCAGCTTGGTGAATGTGCGAGCGTGGGTGGAGGGTGGGCGCAGGTGCGCCTGGAAGCAAGCCGATCCTGCCGCCATCCACCGGGTTCGTGCAGCGCGTCTGCAATGGGGCAGCCTCTTGGGGCCACTCCCTGGCACGCGCTGCCTCTTACCAGAGCTTCGTGTGTCTGGGAGCAGCCCTGAGCTGCCCCTGCACCCCCGCCGGCCGGCATGGGGGCACAGCACCCGCCGTTTACCCTCGTGTCTGCGCCGCCCCGGCACCATGGCCCAGGTACTAGCTTCTCTAGCGTAGATGAGGCCCCGCTGTGCTCAGGCCCCAGAGAAGTGGCGACTGCGGGGCCGTTACACCAGCCCTCCAGAGTGTTGGTGGGCAGCGAGCGTGGGCTCCCTGCTCACCGATCCTGGCAGGACGCTGCCCTGGAGGCCGGCCCGTGCCCGTGCCCGTGCTTCGCGGTGCTCCATGCCTCCTGGTGCCGGCGGTCCCTGCAGGAGTGAATCTACCTCGTAGGGAAACCTCGGCATTCGCGTCGCTGTTGTGTTCCTAGGACGTTTAATCTGTGTTTGCCCTTGGCGGAGCCCTCGGGCGCTCCTGGTGCTATTGTAGACTTTTGGCAGCTCTGTGTGTTGTCCCGCCACCCCCTGCCGGCTCGGGCTGTGGGTCCCTCACAAGCCGAATCTCCCCTCCTCTGAGCCCGGAGGCAC
>NW_017729000.1:506820-511653 GCF_001723915.1 Gavialis gangeticus | reverse complement strand
GGCAGGACGCTGCCCTGGAGGCCGGCCCGTGCCCGTGCCCGTGCTTCGCGGTGCTCCATGCCTCCTGGTGCCGGCGGTCCCTGCAGGAGTGAATCTACCTCGTAGGGAAACCTCGGCATTCGCGTCGCTGTTGTGTTCCTAGGACGTTTAATCTGTGTTTGCCCTTGGCGGAGCCCTCGGGCGCTCCTGGTGCTATTGTAGACTTTTGGCAGCTCTGTGTGTTGTCCCGCCACCCCCTGCCGGCTCGGGCTGTGGGTCCCTCACAAGCCGAATCTCCCCTCCTCTGAGCCCGGAGGCACCCTGCTCCTCTGCCGCCCGCCAGCCGTTCGGAAGCTCCTGCGCCTGCGGCAGGGCTGAGCAGGCCCCGGCTCATCGGTCCGGTGGTGCCTGCTGAGTGCTGACCCAGAGGACCTGAGCCTCGGACTTCGACCTTGACACTGGGGAACAACCTTGCGCCGGGGTGGGATGGAGCTGTGGCAGGAGTCGGTGCACTGGTCGGTCTGAGCACAGGCAAGACTGGGGCCGGCGGCAGAAGGGTGTGGCGGCCTGTCCGGTGCCAGCCCTGGGGTCCCAGCTGCTCCCGCCGGGCCCCCGGGAAGGCGAGAACAGGGTGGGAGTCGCACCTGCTTGGGGAACAGCTGCCGCCCTCCAGCGCAGCCCCCACACCCGCTCCCGCCCAGGCTCGTCCCTTCCCTCCCCTTGACTGGTGCGGCGGGAGCAGGGCCCTAGCAGCTGCAGACAAGGGAAATGGAGCTGGGGTTTGCTGCTGCTGCCTCCGGGGCCCTTCCTATAGCTCCAGGCTCTGGCTGGGGATGGTGCCCTTGCCCTCAGCTATGCGGGGTCCTGCTCCAGGGCTTGGCCCTGGGTCGCAGGAGGCAGCAAGGGCAGTAAGCTTTAGTCTAGACAGCACCCAGGTGCGAGTGAAGCTTTACCTGCGTCACAGCGGGGCCTGGCTGGGTGGGGCTGGTCCAGGCAACACAGGCACCTTGGGGACCGATGCAGGCAACACTGGAAGGGGGCCAGCAGGGGGGCGAGCGGTGGCAGCAGGAGGGACCAGGCGCAGCCACCCAGTGCCCCGAGGCACGCGGGGAGGTGGATGCAGCACATCGGCACCCGCGCTGCTTGGCCTGGGGAGAGCTGTGGCCAGCATGTGCAGCGAGAGGGGGGAATCTGGGGCCACGGCCTTCCTCTCGCCCCGGGCTGCGTGTGATGGGCAGAGAGTGGCCCTGCCAGGTGCTCCCAGAACACGTACTGTAATTCTCTGTACATAGACGAACGATTACTGTAAAGTAAAGTTTAACTTTACTCCCGATGCCCTCTCGTGTGGTTTGTCTTGGGGGCACTGGCAGGTCAGGGCCCGCGCTCCCTGCACCCATGGGGGGGGGTGGCTAGTGCAGCCCTTCATGGCAGGAAAGGAGGGGCTGGCGGAGTTAGCGGGCACCCACTCCCCAGCGCCTGTGCATGGCTGCAGCCAGGACCACAGCTGGCAAAGATGTTGGTGCACACTGGGAAGCCTTGGGATAAGTTGCTCCAGCTTCGCCAGGTGGGTGACTGAGTAGCATGGGTAGGGAGCGGGGCTGGCACGTCTCTTTCTGCCAGGTCAGCCTGCAGGTTAGGCTTCAGCCTGGCAGCAACATGGGCACAGTCCTGCTCAGAGCATGGAGCTGGGCTGTGGTGGGTGGTGACTGACCCCTGGCAGCAGCAGTGCAGTGCGGAGCCCTTGGGCCCAGGCTGCTCCTGGTCCAGCCGCTCAGCCGTGTGTGCCGGTGGGAGTCTCCCCCCAACCCCTCTGTGGGGAGGGAGCAGAGACCTTTCACTTCAGGAGGCTGAGGTGCAGTCCCTGCCTCCCCCCAGCGCACAACCCCCAAGGCTGTGAGATTTAAGCAGCCAGGGCGAAGGAAAGGGCTGGTGCACCCCAGCCACTACCCTGTAGCATGCAGGCCCCTCTGCCCGTGAGGGGGAGCAAAGGGTAAGGGGTGCTTGCAGCAAGCAAGGCTTTCCCACATGGGAAATCTACCCATCTGCCCTGGGTAGCTGCAGCAGCCTGACGGGCAAGTTTACCTTCCCCCTCCACCCCAGGGTGACCTAGGCTGGAGGCCTCAGGGCTCTGGTTCTCTCCCTGGTGCAGTTGCCCAGGGAGGGTGCAGGGGTGCTCACAGCAGCAATCGTCCCCTCCCCCTGCATCAGGATACACCTGCTAGCTTGGCAGGACCTTGGGACTGTCAGAGATGGCTGCTGACAGACTTGGTGGCAGGGCAGAGCGCCAGGTGCCTTCCAGGAATGGGAACAGGAGCACTTCTCCAGCACCCAAGCCAGAAGGGCTCTAAGAGGCCAGAAGGATGCAGGAGCTGAAGGAGGTGCGTGCAGGGCCAGGGCCAGGCCTGAAGCAGAGCTCCCTGCTGCTAAGAGCAGCGCAGGCAAGAGTAAGGGTGCCTGCAGGGCTCTCAGCCCAGCCTGTCTGGGACAGCAGGGTCTGGGCCCCTCCTGGGCTCACACCAGGGGTTTCTCCCTGATCCTGCTCTGGGCAGAGGAGCCAGAAGGCCCCTGCCTGCCTGCCCCATTCCACAGCCCCCAGTGCTCGCTCCCCGAGGCCTCAGGCCACCAGCCTGGTTCCAGCACAGCGAGCCCAGCGCTGCCATCTCACACACCGTAACGCACTTTATTTACATCTCTATAACTTAACAAAAGCTGAGACAATCCACGTGGGCCTGGGGTGCAGTTCCAGCCAGCGCAGCCTGTGCTGGGAGGAGCTAGGTGGGGATCCAGCCGTGGAGCAGGCAGCAGCAGGGGACCCATGGCCACAGGGTCCTGCAGCAAGAGCAGAGCTATGCCCCCTCCAGCATCCCAACCATGTCCCTGTCCAGTGCTGGGAGCAGAGGGCCGGGCCGGGCCAGGGCCCCATCTCTGCAGCCCCACGGCTAAAACCAGGCCAGTGCAAGGACCAGGGGCTGTGCCATGGCAGGGGTGTTGCTCTGGCTCAGTGGTGGCAGCAGCTGTAGAAGTAGGGACTGCTCTTCTGGCTCAGGTCGATGCCTCCTTTCTCCTCTGCAAGAAAAGGAGCACTGAGGAGGGTGCCCCGCCAGCCGTGGCCCACAGCCGGTGGGAGCAGGCAGCTCCACGCTGCCACACCAGACCTGTGCCGGCTGAAGAGCAAGAGATGCCTCTCCCCCCACTCACCTGTCATCAGCTGGAAGGCAGTGAAGCGCACGTAGTCCTCTGCTACCTTCTGAAACAGCTCATCTGAGACAAGAAAGAGTCAGGCCCGGCCGTGCCCCCCACCCCCTACCAGCCCCAGGGTCCTGGCCAAGGAGGAGCCTGCATCACACCCACGACCCAGTCAGGGCTCTGTGCCCAGGAACTGAGAGATGGGGCAGCACTAAGCCCTTGATCTGCATGGCCGCTCTGGAGGGAAGGGTCCAGCCTGGCTCCAGCTACGGCTCCATGGAGAAGCGGTCACTCACCCACGCTCTGGCCTGTCTTGCTAGAGGTCTCGAAGAGCTCAGCCTTAATCTCTGAGGAAGATGACAGGTGAGTGCCTGAGAAGCACGGCCACAGAGCAGGAATTACCATGGCCCCCCCACCCCCTTTCCCAGCTGGCCCTGTCTCCTACTAGCCCAAGCAAAACACAGCATGGCTGAGGGCTCGCCCCCAAGGGACCGCCAGCCCCAGAGCCGTTCCCGGGACATGAAGGCTAGCACCTGCTGGGGCCCATTTCCACCTGCACCAGAACCAGGTGGGTCCCCAAGCTGCACCTGACCAGCATGAAGCAGAGATAGGTCTGAAGCCTGAAAGAAGATCCATGCCCAGTGGGAGGAGGAAAGGGACCACAACCGAGACAGGACCTACCATCCGCGTAGTCCTGCACGTCGTGGAAGTCGACCCCCCGCCGGCGCCTGTCTTCCTCCAGCAGGTCGCTCTTGGTGCCGCACAAGTAGATGCGGCAGTTCTGGGCCGAGCAGGGAGCAGGGGGTCAGCCATGCACCGCACCCGGACGCAACTGAGCCCAGGCACGGAGCCACGGCAAACACCCCCACGCCGGGGAGCCCCTGGGGCTGTAGTGCGGGGGGAGGGGGAATTAGCACCCCCTCACAGGTACCCAGGGGCATGGTTGGCGGGGAGGAAGCTGGGGCCAGCGCTCGAGGAACCCGCTGCCCAACAGCTCGAGGAAACAGCTCCTCGGAGGACGGGAAGTCCCTTGACGGCTCCCAAAGGGAAAGCGCCCCCGCTCACCTCCTCGAAGTTCTGCAGCTCGTTCACCCAGAACTTGGCGCGCTGGAAGCTGCTGCCGTCCGTGAGATCTGCCGGAGGGGAGAGTCGGACACCGCCCGCCCCACGCACTGCGGACCAGGACCCACCGGGCAGAGGAGCCCCCCGCGGGGGCCGGCAGGGCAGGGCCTCGCCACCCCCGGGACGGGCTGGCCCCCTTACCGTAGCACACGATGGCCGCCCTGGCCCCCCGGTAGTAGATGCGGCTCATGGCCTCGTAGCGCTCCGAGCCCGCCGTGTCCTGCGGGCGGGGCGGGGTCAGGGTCAGCTTCAGCTCCACGCCCGCGCCCCCCCCGGCCGGGCCCACTCACCCAGATGCCCAGCGTCACGGCCCGGTCCCCCACGGCGATGACTTTGGCCACGAAGGCGGCGCCGATGGTCTACAAGAGGAGGAAGAAGGGAAGCACCGGGGGAAGCGAGCGGGGGCGGGGGGGTGGCCGGCACTCACGTTCTGGTAGGGTCCCACGAGGAAGCGCTGGTGCACGTAGCGCTCCACCAAGCTGGTCTTGCCCACATACTCCTTGCCCAGCAGCACCACCTTGGCGTCCACGCGCGGGCCGCTCATGC
>NW_017729000.1:503996-506508 GCF_001723915.1 Gavialis gangeticus | reverse complement strand
GGGCGCTGGGGCTGGGGTGGGCCGGGCCCCCCTGATGCCCCCTGCCCCTGCAGCAAGCACGTGCTGACCGAGGACATCGTGCACCGGGAGGTGACGCCGGACCAGAAGCTGCTCTCCCGGCGGCTCCTGACCAAGACCAACAGGATGCCGCGCTGGGCTGAGCGCTTCTTCCCCGCCAACGTGGCGCACTCGGTGTACATCCTGGAGGACTCTATCGTGGACCCCCAGAACCGGACCATGACCACCTTCACCTGGAACATCAACCACGCGCGCCTGATGGTGGGTGGCCGGGTGGGACCAGGGGTGTCTGCCTGGGGAAGGAAGGGCTCCCACCCTCAAGATGGGGCTGGAGCCACGGGCAGGGCTCACGCCACGCTGTCCTCTCCCTCCCTGGCAGGTGGTGGAAGAGCGCTGCGTTTACCGCGTGAACCCGGAGAACAGCGGCTGGACGGAGGTGCAGCGGGAAGCCTGGATTTCCTCCAGCCTTTTTGGCATCTCCCGGGCTGTCCAGGTCAGTGTTCCCAGGGTCCCCCATGCCCGGCAGGGCTGTGTCCCAGTTGCTTCTGGTGCCTGGTGTGCCCCCCCCCAAGCCTGGCATGCCACCTAGACAGCCCTGGTGGGAGGGGGAAGAAGCACTTGGACAGCTGATCTGCTGCTGGGACCACTGGGTCCGAGCTGCAGCTTCACAGCATCTCCTGTTGCAGGAGTTTGGCCTCGCCAGGTTCAAGAGCAACGTGACCAAGAGCACCAAGGGCTTCGAGTACGCGCTGGCTAGGATCCAAGGTGTGTGTGCAGGCGGGGCTGTTACCAGCTGGGCATGTGGATTGCTGCTGCCCTTGTCTCACACCCTGGCACTTGCCTGCTGCAACACCAGCTCTGCTGGCCTGGGTGGTGAAACCTGCACTGTCAGGGCAGGGAGTTACTCAGCCCTCCCAGTGCAGAGGCACCTGGGCCCATAGCGTGTTACAGGTCACTGACTCATTGCAGGGGAAGCTCCATCCAAAACACTGGTGGAGACCGCAAAGCAGGCAACAGAGAAGGCCAAGGAGACCGCCTTAGCAGCTACGGAGAAAGCCAAGGACCTGGCCAGCAAGGCAGCCACCAAGAAGCAGTACGTGTGAGCGCAGCTCCACTAGCCCCTCCCCCCATACATGACCTCTGTAGATTTTATATTTTTTAATCAATGCTGTACAAGTCTGACAATCAGTGGTGGAGAGCACCTTCCTGAGATGTAATTATCATTAAACATTCAACTCCCTGGGACTTATTTTGGCTGGGCCCACCTGGCAGCACAGGTCTGCGTGTCACCCAGGGCCAGGGTCCGACACCAGCAAGCTAGAGAGGGTGTGGGCTGCTGGAAACAGGAGGCCAAGTCCCAATCCCAGGGGTGAGGGCTGGGGGTGTGATAGCAGGTGCAGCTCTCCAGGAGATGCTGGCTTTGGCTCCCTGTTCTTGTTGCATTCAGCAGTGTCCTGGCCACAGAAGGGAGGTGCTCGGGTGCCCACCACCCCTGCTGGCGCTTGGCCCTGTGTGAGCAGAGGAGGCCTGACAGGGCGTGGGGCATCGCTGCTGCCTGCCTGCTTGCAGGGCAGCATTTTCTGAAGCGGTTCCAGTTCCTGCCACCCAGAGCAGGAGCCCCCACTTTCTTCCCCTCAGTGCACTGTGGCTGTCAGAGCCGTGCAGCTGAGTCCTGGCGGCTGGCAGTGGTTGAAAGCAGGGGCAGGTTCCTCCCACCACATTGCCTGGGTGGCGGGGCATGTGCAGGGGGGGCCCACGCTGCTCCAGGGAAAGCATCTGATAGGTCTTCAGGGCTCCTCCCGGGCCCACGGGCTCAGCTGCCACGGGGATGGGCTTAGCAGGGTAGTAGGTGAGGAAGCTGGGAGCTGCGTGCACATCTGGATCAGGGTTCCTTGGGCTCAGGCTGTGGCAGCCTGGTTGGGTGCCGTCATAGCCATGTGCGATGGGTGCTGGAGTAGCTGTGCTCCCTGCCAGCACTGAAGCGGGCCAGCACGTCCCCCTCGCTGCTGTTGAACACGGTCATTTCCACGTCGATCTCTGCATCCTCTATGAGGGGAGGCAAAGTCTTGACAAGTCCTGCCAGGAGTGCGGGGGTGGGGCTTGCCCTGCTCAGACCGCCCCCCCCAGGGGCCCAGGTGCTGGGGTAAGTGTCAGCCTGGGGGGGGGCTGGGGCCCGCTGCCACTGACCGTGGTCGGAGTCGGAGCGCACAGAGGAGTCCAGGCTGTTGGCCCTTGTGCGCTCCCCGCCAGCACCTGGCACCAGCTGCTCCAGCCGCTGCCGCAGGCTCCTCTGCTTGCGCTGCAGGCGGTCCTTCAGCCTCTGGGCTCCCCGCTCCTGCTCCTCCAGCTTCTTCGGGCCGCGGCAGAGGCTCAGTTAGACCCTCCCTGCTCCCCGGGCCTCCCGCTCCTGACCGCTCGGGACGGGGGAGGGGCCCTCACCTGGATGTGCAGCCGGGCCCGGTGCAGGAGGCCGAGGGTGGTGTGCCGGGAGCTC
>NW_017729000.1:498764-498996 GCF_001723915.1 Gavialis gangeticus | reverse complement strand
GCGATTGGCCCGTGCCGCGTGACGTCACCGCCCTTTGACAACAACTTCGGGCGGGAAAGAGCAGGGCTTCAAATTTGAATCCGGCAGGGGGCGGGTCCGGCGGTCAGGCCACGCCTCCTCACGTGCAGGTCCCGCCCTTCTCAACGTCACGCAGCGCCGCGACAGACCGCGCCTCCCTGCAGTGCACGCCCCGCGACGGGCCCGCCGGCCCCGCGGAAACCCCCGCGCCCGG
>NW_017729000.1:494072-498573 GCF_001723915.1 Gavialis gangeticus | reverse complement strand
CCTCTGCCTGGGGCACCGCACTCCCCCGCCGCGCCCCGGTGCGGGGAAGCAGGGCGGCGGCTCCAGCGGAACCGCACCGGCCCGTCTGGGCCCGGAGCCGCAGGCCTGGAGCGGTCGGGCAGGTCGGAGGTGGGAACCTGCTTCCTCCCGCAGGGGAGCCCGGCAGGGCCGGACTCGGGTGAACCGGGCGGCTGCCGGGGCAGGGGCAGAAAGGGGGCTCGGAAATTATAATGTTTTTTCCATTATCTGATTATTATTATTGTCGTCTCTGGCGACTGGGGCCGAGAACAGAAGTGCGCCCGGGGCCTCCAGGAGTCTAGGCACGGTGCTGGAGCCCAGCCAGCGGCCCCGGCGCCGGCACCAGGGCGCTAGGCCCTCCAGCGCCACGCGGCCCGGGGCTGCCTCCCTGGGGCTTTAGTGGTGAAGGTGGGCCTGAGCTGGGGGCCCAGAGCCCGCGGCACTGCAGCAGGCCTGGGGCACCCAGGGCCTCAGCAGGGTCAGGCTGCCAGCGCTGGGGCAGCCTGGTGGGCTCCCGTGGTGGGGGGCACGTAGCTAGGGGTGGCGGGGTCGGGTGGTGGGCGGCAGGTGCGTGGTGTAGCAGTGGGTGCAGACGCGCACCGGCTTCAGCTGTCCATAGTGCGGGAGCGGCGCCATGTGCAGGGAGCAGCGGGCGCAGAAGATCTGCCAAGGGAGGCGGGGGTGAGCAGTGCCTGGTAGCCCGGCATCGTCCTACAAGCGCCCGGCGCCGCCCTGCCAGGCTGCCCCTCCCACTGGCACGGCCCTGCGGGCCCCTCTGCCCTCGCGGGAGGGAGCGGGCCCTGTCCAGCCGCGGTGCCCCGGGCTCCTACCTTCCCGCAGTTGCGGCAGTGGTGCCGCCGGCGCAGCAGGGTGAAGGGCGTGTGGCAGGCAGAGCACTGGCTGCAAGTACTGTCTGGCACCCACCGCGGCAGCCCGGTGGTGCCTGGGGAAGGATGGGCACCATGAGGGACCAGGCGGAGGAGTGGCCCTGGGCCAGGACCCAGCTCCATGTGCCCCCTGCCTGGCCGGGTCACTTGGGTGGGCTGGAGGGGGGCGATGGTCCCCAAAGCCGCTTGGACCAGCCGAGCCGGGGGCAGGGAGGGGAGCCCCTGTGCTTGCCCTGGGGCCATTCCGGCAGTGCCCTGCCCCTCTCACCTGTTCCCTCGTGGCTGGTGGAGCACAGGGCGCAGTTGGGTATGCGGGGGCCAGTCTCTGCCAGGCAGGCGTCACCTTCCTTGTCCATGGCTGGGGGCAGAGGGGGCGTTAGTGCCGTGCAGGCTCGCTGTGCACCCCACCTCAGGCCACTCCGGGGGCTGCTTCCTGCCGCCCTGTCCCTGCCTGGCTACTGAGACCCTACCCAGGCCCTGGTAGCACCAGAGCATAGAGGGCTCTCATGCCCCGGGGCAGCTGGCAGGGACCCGAGGTGCCAGCCCCGCCTGCACTGAAAGGTGACCCCAGGGCAGGCCCTGCCCCTACCCAGGCACAGGGGCCGGGCTGCAGCATCAAGTGCTGGGATCCAGCCTAGGGCCAGCTGCAAGAATCCCTGCTTGGCCCGGCCACCTGCACTGAGCAGACACTCACAGCCAGCGCCTGGCGCCTCAGGCTGGGACATCACGATGGTGAACACGGTCCTGAGGATGCTCCGCAGATCGCTGGCAAAGTTGGTCTGCAGCTGGTCAGCCACCCCTGCGGGAAGAGTGCAGCGTCGGGCAGCGCGGCGGGGGCTGCAGAGCCACAACAAGCTTCCGGGCTCGGCAGGTCCCCTGCCCGCTGCAGGTGAGAGCTGTCTGGTCCCATGCTGGGAGAGCCCCGTGTCTGTGCCCAGCACTTACCTGAGATGCAGATGAAGAGCGTGTGGATCATGTCCCAGGTGCTGCTGTAGCAGGAGCGGAGCTCTGCCCGCTGGGCGTGCGGCACTGTGCCAGGGGGTGCGCAGACACACTTGCTGCCCGGGGGCCTGCGCAGAGGAGAGAGATAAAGGGCCTGGCCCTGGAGCACAATCCAACCCGGAGCAGCCCCCAAGGGTCAGGTGGCTCGGACCCTCTGGTGCCTGTCCCCCAGGGCAAGCCGCCCAGGTGCAGCTGCCCACCCATTGCCTGTGGCCACCTACCCGCTGCAGGTACCAGGGCCTCGGTCACTGCATGGCACCGGAGGAAGAGCTGGGATCTGGCCCAGGTTGGTCCCCTCAGCCGGGGAGTGGGTATGGGGCCCCCAGCACTGCCCTGCCCTGGGTGCCTGGCCAAAGGCCATGGGCAGGAGCTGGGGCTGCAGCTCTTGGGCATCCCAGCCTGTGCTGGGCATGGCCGGGGCAGGGACCAGCAGTGCTGGGGTGTCGCAGGCGGTAGTCAGGTTACCAGGACAGGCACTCAGAGGCCTGTGGAGGTGAGGCAGCCCCCGCTCCGTGCCCCCGAGTGCTGGCCCCCCTGGGACACCCGCATTGCAGCCTGCCCCTGGCCTCGCCCAGCACCCGGATGCAGTGCCAGGGCCCCTGGCATCCTGCGGAGGAGCAGGGCCAGGTGGGGCGGGCAGGGGCAGGGGCAGGGGCAGAGCAGCAGTGCGGGGCTCCTCCAGTTGGGCGGTGCACAGGCTCCACTCCAGCAGGGACAGCTCCTCAGCCGACAGCGCCTGCAGCAGGTCCCTGCAGGGGCCAAGGCAGGTGTGAGGGCCCCGGGCTCTGCAGAGGGTCCCACCGCCCTGCCCAGCAGCACGTTGCCCTGCACGAGCCTGGAGCCCTGTGCCCCCGCCTCACCCACCTGATCTTTCTCAACAGGACGTAGAAGGGGCTGAAGACCCTGGACATCTCCTTGGGCTGCCGCTCCAGGCTGAGTGGCCCCTCAGGGTAGATCAGGAGCCCGCTGCAGGCAGGGAGTGACGGGGCAGTAGCTCAGATGGTGGCTTGAGCCCAAGAGCTCCCTGCCCCACTGGCCCTGCCCCAGCCGTGCCTGCCCTGGGCCTACCTGATGATGGCCAGGCGGGGAATGGTGAACATCAGCAGTGGCTCGTACTGATCAATCATCTCCTGTGTCAGGTACCCGAGTCTCAGGGCCCTGCAGGGGGTTAGGGAGGGCCTTAGTTGTCTGGGGGAGGGGGTGCCGCAGGGGTGCAAAGAGCTGCTGGGCGCAGGGGCCAGCGCTGCGCTCTGGTCTCCTGCCTGGGACCCCTGCCCCGCAGCCGTCCAGAGCCAGAGCTGTTGCCTGGACTGTGGCCTCTCACCTCTGCACCGTCTCGCAGAAAAGCACGATGATCTCCTGCTGCTTGTACAGTTCCTCCGGCGACTTCAGCGTGACCAGTGAGGACACGTAGCTGGAGGGAACAGGCCCCGTGATGCCTAGCTCACCCGCCCCAGAGCCCACGACCTGGGAGCAATGCCCCCCGCCCTGCCTGAGCCTCCCTATTGGGATCCCCAGCACCACAGGATGCTACCCAGGACGTGTCCAGGCGCCCTGGGCTGCAAGGGGAGGCTGGGACCCAGGCCGGGGTGGGGGAGCCCCCAGAGCTGTGCCCACCTCAGTTCAAACTCGGCAAAGAGCGCATCGAACTGGACCAGTGCAGCCTGCACGGACTGTGGGTAGGGCCCAGCCTGGCTCAGGCTCTGTTCCCGCAGCAGCACCCGTACCAGCTCCAGGCTGCGCAGCAGGGTCCTGGCCAGCGGGCGCAGGTGCTGCCCCTCGGCCACGTCCAGCTCCAGGAAGGTGCCAGCCACCAGGCACTGCGGGGACAGCGCGGGGCGGGTCAGATCCCAGGGTGTAGCCCAGACCCCCTGCACTCCCCACCCTGGGCACCCTTGCACGAGGACTCATTCAGGGCTGGCAGGGGGCCCATGCAAGGCCCGTGCAATGCAGGGGGAGGGACAGCTCCTCTAGACGTCACGGGTTGCAGGCAGCCCCAGAACGAGCCCTTCACCATGAGACAGGACTGGACACCCCCCACCACCCAGGGTCTGGGCCCACCTCGGCTGCAAAGAGCAGGTGGTTGCCCAGGTCGTTGGCCAGCAGCTCCTCCGGGAACTTGGCGTGGTAGTCGCGGCTGTGCCGCGCCGTGGGGATGCACTCGTCCATGATGCGCTGGAGCACGGCGAGCAGGCGCACCTGGGCGAGGGGCACCGACGTCAGGCTGCAGCACGGCCCAGCCCTGGGCTCGTGCCACATGGCACCGCTGCCTCCCGCAGCCCTGGGCCGGCTGTTCAGCGAGGACGGCCGGGGCCTCCGCTCCCGCCCTGCCCCACGCCGCCCCGGGTACCTGGCTGAGGTGCAGCTGGCTGAGCAGTGCCAGGTACTGCTGCGGGTCCATCTCCGCGTCCAGGCAGTTCATCTCCGCCACCACCCGGGTCACCTGCTCATCGGCGTGGAAGAACTGGGCCAGCAGCCGCGGGTCGGAGCGCTGGGGGCACGGCGCTGTCACCCGAGGGCGGCAGAGGAGCAGGACAGCCACGGCCCCAGAGCGGCGGGGCGGCCCGGGCGCGGGACCGGCGGCGGCGGCGCTC
>NW_017729000.1:487051-492919 GCF_001723915.1 Gavialis gangeticus | reverse complement strand
CGGGGGCAGCAGGTGCGGGCTGGGCTGCCGGCTCCGTGCAGCGCGGGGGCCCTGGCAGCGTCCCACGCTCGCTGCTCCGCAGCTTCCTGGTGCCGCCTGCGCTGGGCACGATGCTGGCGCGCTGGGGAGGGCCCTTTCCCCCCCGCAGCCCCGAGGGCCAGGCTTTGCCGCCTGCTCCCTCCTTGTAGCCTCTGACCTCCGCTTCACCTTGAGGCGGGGAGCCGCCATCTGCTCAGCGGCCACCACCGCTCTGGGCAGACAATGGGACCCCCCAGCAGCCGCCCGGCTCCCGCTCCGTGGCCGGCAGGCTGTCCCCAGCTGCGCCAGGCCACGCAGGGGGACGCCGAGCGTGGGGCTGCACCCTGCTCTGCCTCCCGCCGCCGTGCTTCTCCGTCTTCTGAACAAAGGCTGCGACCCAGGCTGTTGCCAGCGGGATGCGTGGGGCGGGGGTTGGGGCTGGGGCTGGCAAGGGGTCTAGGCAGCCTGTCCACACCTGGGATTCCCTCCGCGCCCCCTCTCCCGGCATCGTAGGCACCCCTGGGGTCACGCCTTGTGCTCGGGCACCTGCTGGCTGCTCTGCACGCGGCAGGAGGTGGGTGTTGTCAGCAGGCAGCCACGAGCTGGCTTGGGAAGGGGTGGGCAGGGCCATTCAGGCCCCCGGGTGCCAAGGGTTCAGCCCTGCGCATGGCTGGGCCTGCCCCGCACGGCGAGTGATGCCACGTGTCCCCGCACAGGTGCTGCCCACCGCCAGCCAGTCGGTGCAGACGTGCTGCCTTCTCTGCCACCGGGAGCGCAAGGACTGGGGTGGCCCGTCCCACAATGGGCTGGTGTCCCCGGGCGAGCGGCTGCCCCCAGATTTCGTGCCAGCCCTGGTGCAGAACCTGCTGGGGGAGATGCCGCTGTGGATCTGCCAGAGCTGCCGCAAGAGCGTGGAGGAAGAGGAGCGGCGGGCGGTGCAGGAGCAGGCACTGGCGGTAGGTGTTGGGCGGGCACTGCTGTCGGGTGGGCATCCCCCGAGGTCTGCAGGTGGCTTCGGAGCGAGGGTCCTAGCTGAGGGTTGGGGATGGGGCAGCAGCAGCCTTGGCTCAGGGTTGTGCTAGGGCGCGGTGCCTGCAGGCATCCCTGCCCAGGGAGCCTGCGCAGCCCTCTCACGATGCATGTCACCGCAGGTCTCCTTGTCACGCACGTCCTGCAAGGCACAGTCCTGCGGTGGTGGCTCCCACTCCTCGTCCTCGTCCTCATCGTCATCGTCCTCGTGCCACGGGAACTCGGGGGACTGGGACCCCAGCTCCTTCTTGTCCGCCCACAAGCTCTCGGGCCTCTGGAACTCCCCACACGCCAATGGAGCTGCGCAGGGCAGCCCTGCGGGGCCCCCCACCGTGCTAGGTGAGTCCTGGCTGCCGGGGACAGGGTGTCCGGCCGTCTGCTTGCTCGGCACTGCCCCTCCCAGTGCCCTGCGCTTCATGGGGAACGCAGAGAGCAGCAGCTGGAGACCGCGGCCTGGCCCTGGCCGGAGCCATGTCTAGAGCTGACTCTGTTCCAGGTGAGAAGCACACGGGCCTGGCCCTGTCTGCAGAGTGCGTTAGCCAGGCCCCCACAGTGGCACCAGGGCTCAAGGCCTGTCCCTACAGCCATGCGGTCTCCCCAGCCCCCGGCGGTGCTGCCCCAGGCACGCCTCTGCCTACCTCACTCGACTTCTGCAAGGCGCTGCCCAAACAGTTCAAGAGCATGTGCCGGAGACCCACCCCACCAGGTGGGTGCATGTGCTTCCCAGGGATGCTTCACCCCCCAGGGCGAAGGACTGCCTTGGCAGGGAGCAGAGTGGCCGTAGCCGGGCCAGCAGGCTGTGCAGGACCTGCCCGTGCCCTCCGCAGTGCTGGGCTGCTCCGTCTCAGTCCAAGAGCCCCTGGCCAGGCCACCCTGTCCATACCACTGCAGCCTAGAGTGCAGAGCTAGCTGCGGGGGGGGACGACGACTGGCTGCGGAGGCAGAATGGGAGTGGGGAGCTGGCGTGGGGTGTGGTGTGGCCCAGGGGGCGTGTATATGCACAGATGAGCACATGCCTCGTGCTGTGGGCTGATTCTCCCCATTCACCCGCAGGCGAAGCCTTCCATGCCCCAGAGCACCACCGGCACTCGGACCTCACCGCTCCACCCAACAGCCCCACCGGCCTCCCCACCCAGCCCCCCGCTCTGGCGCCTGCCAAGCAGCCGCCTGCCCACCCAGGCCCCTTCGGCCCTCTGCCGCACGTCCCCCTGGGCACTGCCCCACCAGCACCGCCCTTCCCCGTGCCTGCCCCCAAGCCAGTGGCCGAGCCAGCCTCTGCGGGCCCCGTTGTGCACGGCCAGGGGTCCTACAAGAGCCCGCACCTGCCCCCCGCCAACGTGCCACTTCTGAAAATGCCACCACCGCTCTCCGGCTGCTCCCACCCCTGCAACGGACACTGCAGCGGTGCCCTGATCCCGCCAGCCACCCCCCACCCACTGCCCAGCGCCAACAGGTGAGCAAGTCCTGGACATGGGAGCAGCTCATGAGCACTTGGTTATGTGGGGAGGGAGCATGACCCCTGCTGCTGTTCCCAGGGTCTCCCTCACCCACCTGCTCCCTCAGGGACTCCTCGTGCAAAGGGCACAAGTTCACAAATGGTGCCGGGTGCCACCCGCCCCAGTCGTGTGAGGCAGACGAGGGCCTGGGCGAGGACGAGGACAGCAGCTCCGAACGCAGCTCCTGCACCTCATCTTCCACCACCCAGAAGGACGGGAAGTTCTGCGACTGCTGCTACTGCGAGTTCTTCGGCCACAATGCGGTGAGTGTGGCTGCGCCCAGCCCTGCCCTGCCTTGGGGGTGCCTGGAGGGTCATGAGCTGGGCAAACTCTGCCCTGCTGCTCGCCTGCCTGCTGGCCTGGCTTCCGCGTGCCCCTCCACCCCCGCGCCCTGCCTGAAAAGGCCTGTCCGCTCCCCAACACTGCCCTGCTGCTGCACCTCCAACCTGGTACCCCATCTCTGCTCTCTGGATCAGGGGTGTCCCAGCCCCCAGTGTCTCCTCAGCTGAGCTCTGAGCAGCCTTGGTGGAGCAGGGGTCTGTGACAGCCCCACTGACCTGGCAAACTTGCTATGCTTGTGGAGGGGCTGGGTGTGCGAGGGGCTTGGACTGGGCTCTGTGGCCAGCTGTGCAGTGTGCGTTCCTACCCCTGTCTGGGGCTCACCGCTGTGGGTTCCCCCTGCAGCCCCCAGCAGCCCCAACGAGCCGGAACTACGCAGAGATCCGGGAGAAGCTGCGCTCCCGCCTCACCAAGCGCAAGGAGGAGCTGCCGCAGAAGCTGGGCCCGGGCAGTGGTGCGGGGGAGCCGGCCGTGGACCACCGTGATGTGGACGAGCTCCTGGACTACATCAACAGCACGGAGCCCAAGCCCCTGAACAGTGCCAAGGCCGCCAAGCGGGCACGGCACAAGCAGAAGAAGAAGGTGAGGCTGGCTGGGGAGGTCCTGTCTCTGGCTCTGCCCGTGCCTCATGGCGTGGTCCACCTCGCCTGGCTCTGCGGACAGGACCCGCGCCGGGCCTGGCCTGGGCACATGCACATGGCTGTGGCCGGCTGCTAGGGCACAGGTCTCATGCAGCCCACACTGTTGGCTCCAGTCCAGCACAGTGACTGTAGTGCCAAGCATGAGCTGGTAGGCAGCCGTGCAGAGGCCACGAGCACCAGGGAGAGGGAGGCCCCTGAGTGGCTCACCTGGTGCTGAGCCCTGCGCTTGCCTTGCTGCGGCCTGAGGCCAATCCGTGTCCCCTGGGCATAGCCACCCTCTGTGCCTCTGGCCCTGACCCCGGCGTTGCCTGCCCTGTGCTGCAGGAGAAGGAGAAGGCGCAGCTGGAGGCGGAGGCACAGAAGCGGGTGGAGCGCAGGCCCCTGGCTGGGCCGGAGGATGAGCTGCTGGAGTGGCCAGAGCTGGAGCTGGAGAGGGTGAACAGCTTCCTGAGCAGCCGGCTGCAGGAGATCAAGGACTCCATCCGCGCCAGCTTCAGCGTCTACGACCTCAACCTGGACGTGGATGACTTTCCCAAGAAGGCGGCTGTGCTGGAGCAGAAGGGCCTGCTTGCCCACCTCAACGGCTCTGCCGACCCACCCGACATCGGCCTCGACCTGGCACCGCTCAGCCTGGGCCCTGTGCTGGGTCACGAGCCAGGCCCCCGGTGGGGCGAGCACCCGGGTGAGGCCACTGAGAATGGCGTGGTGCGGCGCCTGAGTGCTGTGCCCAGCCTGTCCCGCATGATCTGGGTCCAGTCCCCCAAGGCGATGGACTCTGGCCAGGAGAGCAGCGGGTCTGGCCCAGAGCCCAAGGGGCCAGAGCCACTGGAGCCAGCACCTGCTGGGGGCAAGCAGAGGAAAAGCAAGCGGCAGAGCGGCCTGGGGAGGAAGGGGGATGGTACGGCAGTACTGGGGGGCCCAGCCCAGCTGGACAGCCCTGGCACGAAGGGGCAGGTGCTGGGAGCCAAGCACCCTTCGAAACCCAGCACCGTCTCTGAGCTCCTGTGGGGCGGCAGCGTGGAGCCAGGCGAGGTCGGCAAGGGGCAGGGCTGGGGCTGTGGCGGCCCCCGGCCCGAGGAGCGGACCAGTGAGCGGAAAGGCCGGAGGGGTGAGGGCAGGGCCGAGCAGTCAGAGCCCATGCAGCTGCCCCCTGCGATCGCTGGGGACCGGCAGACCGCCCAGCCCCCTGCCCTGGCCAGCTCCCCCCAGCCCAAGGGCAAGAGCCGGAAGAGCAGGAACAAGGCAGACAAGGCCAACCCGTCCATCGGTGAGTGTGCAGGGCCCTCCCTGCCCGCCTGTCCCGTGCCTGTGCCTAGCCGCAGCCCGCATGGCCAGCCCCCTGGTCTGGCAGGGGCTCAGGCTCTGCTCCCCAAGCCATGCCCTGGGTCAGCCTGTGTACCCGCTGCCTGGCAGCAGCTCCCTGTTGGGGCAGTGCCCCTGCTCCCCCACGCTGCCAGGGCTGACCCTGCCCGGGGGGAAAGCTGTCTGGGTGCTGCCCCTGACCTAGTGCTGCTTTGCTCCTGCAGATGATGTGTTTCTGCCCAAGGATGTGGATGGGGTGGAGATGGACGAGACAGACCGAGAAGTGGAGTATTTCAAGAGGTGAGGTGGCCCAGGGCAGGGGGTGCTGGAGGCAGGGTGGAGGCCTGGCTGGGGGGGATCAGGCCTGCAGCTGGGCTCTAGCGGTCGGGGGTGGGGGTGACCCCCCGGCCGCCCCTTCCTCATGTTGCCCCCACCCTCAGGTTCTGTCTGGACTCGGCGAAGCAAACCCGGCAGAAGGTGGCTGTGAACTGGACCAACTTCACCCTGAAGAAAACCACTTCGAGTGCTGCTCAGTGAGGTGCGGGGGCCCCGGCCGCCCCCGCCGCCCACAGACACTCGCCTCACTGTGCCCCCACCTCCTCCTGGGCTTACCTGTCACACGAATGTGGAGCCCCCAACCCGGGAATGCCAGGACTGCATCCCCCCAGCCTGGCACAGCCCCGGGTCCCCATCCTTGGCCATAGGCAGCTGCCCCCCGCCCCGCCCTGACCTGACCTGACCTGACCCAGCCCATAAGGGTACTGCCTCCTCCTGGCGCTCTGCAGTGCCCTGCTGGGAGCTCGCCGGCCTGGCGCTGCCCCGCACCCTGCGGGGAAGGACCATGCTGGATCCAATAAAGAACTTTTTAATTTTTTATTTTATTTAAAAAAAAACAAAAAACAACTTTTTTGGTTGTTTGTTCACGGCTCCCTGTGCCCCTGCCCCAACCATCAGTGCCCCGCAGGCCCCACTGCCGGGGAGGGGGCAGCTGCTTGCAGCAGAGGCCGGGCCCTAGGGTTGCCCCACTGCCGCTGGCTCCCGGG
>NW_017729000.1:481542-481791 GCF_001723915.1 Gavialis gangeticus | reverse complement strand
GCGCCGCGGCTTCCGCGGCGTTTGTCCCTCGGCGCATCCCGTCCGCGCCGCCCGGGGTCGCTAGGACACGGGGCCCGCCCGCTGCGCGCGCTCATTCGCTGCGCCTCTTCCGCCTTCCGCCGAGACCGCTATGGAGGCCGGAAGCGAGAGGAAGGTACGCGCCGCGGTCCCGTCCCACCTTCACCGGGGCCTGCTCCGCGCGCGGGTCCCGTCCTGGGGGGAGGGACCGGGACCGTGACCGCGACCGCG
>NW_017729000.1:472020-481114 GCF_001723915.1 Gavialis gangeticus | reverse complement strand
CGTGGGGGGCTGCCCTGATCCTGGGCCCCGCAGCTGCAGAAGCTGCTGCAGATGCGGCGCAAGGGGGCGTCGGAGGAGGAGCCGCGGGACAGCGGCAGCGAGCCCCGGGGCGACGAAGACGACATCCCGCTGGGCCCCCAGTCCCACGTCAGCCTGCTGGACCAGCACCAGCACCTCAAGGAGAAGGCTGAAGGTGGGCAGCCAGGCCGGGCGGGGGGCGCGGGCTGGGGGTGCCTGTGGGCTGCGGCCCCTAACCTGACCTCGCTCCCTCACCCACAGCCCGCAAGGAGTCGGCCAAGGAAAAGCAGCTGAAGGAGGAGGAGAAGATCCTGGAGAGTGTGGCCGAGGGCCGAGGTGCGTCCGCGGGTCTGCTCCCCTCGCCCCGCACTGTGGCGTGCTTGGGCCTGCAGAGCGAGAGCCCCAGGAGCTGCTCGCCTGCTGCTCCCTTCCCCCGGAGCCGGGTCCCAGCCGCTCCCTAGCGAGCGCCTCCCAGCCCGGGGCCTACGCGGTCCCAGAGTCTGGGCGTCCACCCCTGCGCAGCAGCGCTGGCTGTGTTGGCCTCCGTGTCGCGGCTGCTCGGAGCCAAAGCGGCGCCCCGTGAGCCGCCTGCCGCAGGCCCCTTTCAGCTGAATTGTTTTTTGACTTCCTCACAGCGCTGATGTCTGTGAAGGAGATGGCAAAGGGCATCACATACGATGACCCCATTAAAACCAGGTGCGTTCCTGGGATCGCGGCTGCAGCGGAAGGGAAGGGGCTGCCCTGTGGGCTCGCGCGCAAAGCACTGGGCTGGGCTCTGGCAGCCTCCTTGCACCCCCAGCTCTGCCGCAGGCCCTCCGGGTGACACCTGCGCAGACTGACGCCAGGCAGGACCGAGCAGGGTGTGGGCGTGGGCGAGGGGAGGTGTTCCCGCCTTGTCCCGGTAAGGAGCCGTGTCCCATGCAGCAGAGGAAAGTGAAAGGCTGCCCCTTCCCCACTGCACCCTGGCACCACGTTGCGGGGCAGGCGAGAGCTGCAACTAGCCAAGAGACAAGAAAGGCAGAGTAGGGAGTCGAGGGCACAGTGCAGGACCTGGACTTGGCCGTGGGCTCCCCCGTCACTGGCTTACACGAGGGGAAGGTCCCTTGTGGGCTGGGAGAGTGGGGGGGGCTGTTTTGGCTTAGGGCCACACTGAGCTTGGTGTCCTCAGGGACAAGGGAGAACACTGAGCGGGTCTGCTCCGGGCTGACCCCCTCTGTGTCCTGGTCAGCTGGCGGGCGCCGCGCCACATCTTGGGCATGTCGGAGGCACGGCACGAGCGTGTGCGCAGGAAGTTTCACATCCTGGTGGAGGGTGAGGGCATCCCACCGCCCATCAAGAGCTTCAAGGAGATGAAGTTCCCTGCAGGTGATGCAGGGAGGGGGTGTTGCTGGATGGGGGACACAAGTGTGTGGAGGAGTGCAGACCAATGCAGAGCTCCCTTAGCCAGGTCGCAGGTCATGAGGAGAGCGTGGCTTCGTGCCCCCCAGTCCTCTGTCTGCTGGCCAGGGGCCTGGGTGGATGCGTGTTGCTGGCCCAAGGTGGCGTGGGGTCCGGTGGAGGGGCTGCAGTGCCATGGTGCTGACCCCTCCCTGCCATCACGTGCACAGCTATCCTGCGGGGCCTGAAGAAGAAAGGGATCCAGCAGCCGACACCCATCCAGATCCAGGGCATCCCCACCATGTGAGTGCTTGGCCTAGCTGTGGTGCTGCTTCGTTCCCTGCCTAGTGGTGTGGGTGGGGTGGCGTGGCTGGCTGCTGGCAGCACCCTGGCTAGGTGGCTGGCAGGGCATCCTCAGCCCTGGGCTGACCCTGCGTCTCTGGCAGCCTCTCCGGCAGGGACATGATTGGCATCGCATTCACTGGCTCCGGGAAGACCCTGGTGTTCACCCTCCCAGTTATTATGTTCTGTCTGGAGCAGGAGAAGAGGTTGCCATTCTCCAAGAGGGAGGGGCCCTATGGGCTCATCATCTGTCCCTCGGTGAGCACACATGCCCCTACTGCGGGGTCACGATGAAGGGATGTGGGCACCAGCGCATGAGAACTGTCAGGATGGGGTAGCTGCAACAGGCGTGGGGTGGGGCCGGGGAGGCAGGTGTTAGTGCCAGCCAGCTGGGAGCCTTGTCTTTGGGGTGACAGACTGTTCTCTGCAGCGGGAGCTGGCCCGGCAGACCCATGGCATCCTGGAGTACTACTGCCGCCTGCTGCAGGAGGATGGGCTGCCCCCGCTGCGCTGCGCCCTCTGCATCGGGGGCATGTCTGTCAAGGAACAGATGGAGACCATCAAGCAGTAAGTCCTGTTCGCTGGCCGGTCAAGGCAGCACCGGCAGAGCTCTTGCTCTGCTACCTGGGCCTGGCACCAAGGGACAAGATCACATGCAGCAGTTAGCTATCTCAGGCCTGCCCGGGTGGTTGCTTTGAGCCTGGGGGAGGGCTCTCAGCCTGAGCTCGCAGGATGGGCACATGGGAGGCCACGCAGCATAGCTGCTTTCTGCCCTGTGCTTGTTTTCTGCCTGCAGTGGTGTGCACATGATGGTGGCCACGCCCGGGCGCCTCATGGATCTGCTGCAGAAAAAGATGGTGAGCCTGGACATCTGCCGCTACCTGGCGCTGGATGAGGCTGACCGCATGATCGACATGGGCTTTGAGGGAGATATCCGCACCATCTTCTCCTACTTCAAGGTACTGGCGGGGAAGCCAGTGAGCATGGGCTCCTGCCCCTGGGGCCTGCTGCCAGCAGAATGCCCTCCCATGCTGTGGGTGCTGCCCAGTTTCAGGCCACCTCCTGGCTGTCCAAGGGGATGGTGGTGCTATGGCTGGATTTCCTGCTGCCTGGGCAGACTCCTGCTGGCTACCACAGTGGCTAGCAGCTCAGGCGTCTCAGCCCTAGGGCTCTGCGCTGTCCTGGGCCTGTGGTTCCACATGGCTCCCATGGTTGCCAGGCTTCCCAGTTACCACACCTGGCTTCTGGCCCATGGGGCACAGCCACTGGGCATGGCTGCCGCCGCAGTAGACGTATGAGACTCGTGGAGTAACATTGGGTCATGTTCACTTGCCTGCCTGGCTCTTGCAGGGCCAGCGGCAGACCCTCCTCTTCAGCGCCACCATGCCCAAGAAGATCCAGAACTTTGCCAAGAGTGCCCTGGTGAAGCCCATCACCATCAACGTGGGGCGAGCGGGAGCAGCCAGCCTGGATGTTGTGCAGGTGAGGGCCTGGAGGACCCCAGTGTCTACATGGGAAGGGGACACTCACACAAGCAGGCTCCTAGGGTCTGAATGTCCCCAGCCTTTCCCTGCTGAGGGCTCAGGGCACAGCAGCTGGGTCGCATGTGCTCTGCTCTGACTTTTGCCACATGCTCATGCACAGGAGGTAGAGTACGTGAAGGAGGAGGCCAAGATGGTGTACCTGCTCGAGTGCCTGCAGAAAACCCCACCGCCTGTGAGTTCCACGCTGCAGCTGTTTGGGGCTTGGGAAGCCTGTGGGTGATGGGGCCCAGCCCAGATGGGAGCTGCTTGGGGTGACGAGAGAGGCTTCTGGCACTGTCAGTGCTGTCAGCCCCTGGGCTAGGGCAGGAGGGCCCACGAGCCTGCACCTGTGAACTGTCTCTCCAGGACCCAGTGGGGGTTGGGGAAGGAGGGCAGCACTGTCACCTGGCCAGCTAGGTGGGGCCCTGGTTCCTTCCAGCAGATGCTGGGCCTGCGGCCCCTGACACCAGCTCCTGCGGCAGGTGCTGATCTTTGCGGAGAAGAAGGCAGACGTCGACGCGATCCACGAATACCTGCTGCTCAAGGGTGTGGAGGCCGTAGCCATACACGGAGGGAAAGGTCAGCACAAGCAGTGGGGGGATGTCTGCCGTGTGCACCCGTGGGGGCCACATGCAGCCTGCAGAGTGCTTCCCCGTGCAGTGGGAGCTGCCCACATGCCCCTGCAGGGCATGTGCTGGGCTCACCACAAGGGCAAGCCCTGTGCAAAGACAGTTGGGCTCAACTCCCATGTCTGAGCCATGGGTTGCACCAGGTCCCCCAGCCAACGTCAGTGCAGGGGGTGGGGGTGTTGCACTCGCAGGTTATGGTCCCTACTAACTGCTGGCGCCGGCCCCACAGACCAAGAAGAGCGGACGAAAGCCATTGAGGCCTTCCGGGACGGAAAGAAGGATGTCCTGGTCGCCACGGACGTGGCCTCCAAGGGCCTGGACTTCCCAGCTATCCAGCATGTCATCAACTACGACATGCCGGAGGAGATCGAGAACTATGGTGGGCAGATGTTCTGGGCCTTCCTGTGGGCCCCACAGGGTGTGGGCAGCTTACTGTGGGCACTGTGATGGGGGTGGAGGTGGGACACTTGGTGCTGGGCTTGGCTCCCGAGTGGCAGGAGCTGGGGGTCCATGTTCAGGCTCCTGCTTTGGTCCCCTGGGCCTGACCACACTTGTCTTCCCACAGTGCACCGCATTGGGCGTACGGGCCGCTCAGGGAACACAGGCATCGCCACCACCTTCATCAACAAAGCCTGCGGTGAGTGTGTGGGGGGTGGTCTGCTGGGCTGGGGCGCACTGAGCTGGGCAAGGTGTCCTCCATCTGCCTCGTGGGCATTGCCAAGCCAGTGATGAGGTAGCACCAGGTGGGTACTGGTGGAGCCATGAGGAGCCCAGTGGCTCAGGCGGTGTTGGCCCGGGGTCGGGACAGGGAGGGTATCGAGGGTGCTTCTCTTCTGTGGTCAAGCGGCCCTGTGCCCCGCACCATGAGGTGCTGCACTATGGGGGGGGCATTCTGCCATCCTTCCCCCCTGGGGCCCTGCTCTGCCCCACAGCCTTGTGCTCAGTGTGCCCTGCGCTGCAGGCTCCTTCTGGCATCTGTGCCTGGAGCCTGTGCTGAGCTGCCCCTCTGCCCCCAGATGAGTCAGTGCTCATGGACCTGAAGGCGCTGCTGCTGGAGGCCAAGCAGAAGGTACCACCTGTGCTCCAGGTGCTGCACTGTGGGGATGAGACCATGCTGGACATCGGAGGTGAGAGGCTGGGGGAGGCGGCACTTCTGCTGCCGTCCTGGCCCTAGAAAGGGCTCGGTCCTGTCCAGGGAAGGGGGCTCTGAGGCAGGGGAGGGCGAGAGCAGCTGCAGGTAGCCTGAGCCATGCGCCCTGGCAGTGGCTGCACTTCTGGGACTGATACTCTCCAAGAGCTGTGGGGGCTCCCCCATCCCGGGCAGTGCCCCTGCCCAAGCTCATAGTTTAGTTTCATAGTTTCTAGGGTCGGAAGGGACCTAAGTAGATCATCTAGTCCGACCCCCTGCCATGGCAGGAAAGAGTACTGGGGTCAAACAACCCCAGCAAGGTGGTCATCTAACCTCCTCTTAAAAAACCCCAGGGTAGGAGCCTGCACCATTTCTCTTGGAAGTTGGTTCCAGACCCTAGCTGCCCTGACTGTGAAGTCGCGCCTCCTGATGTCCAACCTAAACCTACCGTCCGCCAGCTTGTGACCATTATTCCTGGTCACTCCTGGCGGTGCTCGGGGGAACAGGGACTCCCCCAGTGCCTGCTGATCCCCCCTGACTAGTTTATAACAGGCCACAAGATCCCCCCTCAGCCTTCTCTTGTGGAGGCTGAACAGGTTCAGGTCCCATCGCCTCTCCTCATGGGGCCTGCCCTGCTGCCCCCGATCATGCGAGTGGCCTCCTCTGGACCCTCTCCATGCTGTCCTTCCTCACTCCGATCCTTCCTCCTGTTGCAGGGGAGAGGGGCTGTGCCTTCTGCGGGGGGCTGGGCCATCGCATCACAGACTGCCCCAAGCTGGAAGCCATGCAAACCAAGCAAGTCAGCAACATCGGCCGCAAAGATTACCTGGCCCACAGCTCCATGGACTTCTAGGGCTGCCTGCCGGGCACCAGCCCCTGCCCAGATGCTGTGAAGGGGTGGGGTGAGGGGAAGGTGGCTGCTCCCTGGACAAGTGCCAGTCACACCAGGAAGGCCACGTTAGCCCCAGGCTGCTGGTCCCTGCATGTCAGGCAGCCACACTGTGTCCTGCTCCAGGCCCCTGGTGCATGCCACCCATTCCCTGCTGCTCTAGAGAGGGGCTGCGGTTCTGGCACTGGGAGGAAGTGCTGTGACATGTGGCAATGGCCTCTTACATCAGCCCTACTGTTGACACGCTGAGATTGGGCAAGTGGGAGCCTCCGGGCCTGGTGCACAGCACCACCCAGGGCTCGGTCTGCCAGGGCCTGGCACAGGTATTCTGCCAGGATGCCTGTGGCCCTGCCAGGACTTCCCCAGTCTAGGGGATGCTCAGCATCTTCCTGGGGCTGCTGGGCTGGGCAGGAAGGGGCAGTCCTAGTCCTCAGCCCCACCCCCTTGCCCCGAATTGGGGCTGTGAGAGCCTGCCTTGGGTAAACTTGCAGCCCCGCCTGCCCGTTCTGCCCCACTGCTCTGTTCTGGCGGGGGCAGGGCCAGCTCCACGCCCCACACGCCAGAAAGGGGAAGTGGAGGCAGAGGGGAAGTCTGCCACTGCGCTCCTGCGGCAGCAGCCTCAGCTCCTGTGGCCAGCGGCTCCACAACCCAGGCAGCTCAGGCCATGGAGGGGCCTGTGAAGGATGGGATCCTTTATGTCCAGCACTTCAAATTTGGAAAGGTAACGGGCTGGGCACAGGAGCAGGACTAGGCCCCAGGCCTTGCTGACCAGGGGGAGGGGCGTGTGGTCTCAGCCCCACGGCACCGTGCCTGGGTGCTGGGGGAGGCAGCTGCAACCAGCAGTCCTAGTGGTCCTGATGCTGCTCCGGGTGCTGCCTGCAGCAGGCGCAAAGGGCAATAAAAGCTTTTACAGAGCGCAATGTGGTGTGTGTGTGAGGGGGACAGGTGCGGAAGCCCCTTGTCCTCCCTGGGGCTGAGTCCCCCTGCTCTGCCATTGTCCCAGGGTGGGCAGGGACCAGTGGTTGCCAGCAGCCCAGTGGGGATGGGGACGGGCTCAGTCCCCTCACAGGGCTTGGGTTTGTAGCCAACTACCCCACAAGTGCTGATACCCTGCAGCCACGGTCAGGCTCTGGCCCTCACAGGCAGCAGCTGCAGCCGGGAGCTTTCAAGGCAGAGCCTCGATTGCCCCCTGTCCTGGAGGTGCCAGGTCCCCCAGCAGCCTGCCCAGCCCAGCCTGGGTGACCTCACCAGGCATGGGGGAGATGCTTCCTGCAAGCTGCAGCCCTGCTGGACCAGTGATGGGCTGGGAGCACGGTTCCCATCTGGGCAGCCCCCATATCCCAGCACAGGCTGAGCGGAGCGGGAAGGTGCAGACCCCACATGGGACAGTGGGTGCAGCCGTGGCTGGGGGTGCTTCTAGGCGTGGCTGCCCCCTCTCCTCAGCCAGCACGTGGGGGCTGCGAGAGGAGGCTGCAGCTGCCCCTGTGCCCTCACCTCGTGACCTGCTGTCTGCTGCAGAGCTTCCCCCGGGAGGAAGGGGTGGGTGGTGCTGGCAGGGCCTGGCCCATGTGGCAGGTGCAGGGCTGCTGTCGGCCGTGGGCGCAAACGGCCCCAAATGGCCTGATTTGCATAGGGCCTACGCTGGAACAGCCGGGCGGCCCCACCGGCCGGGCCCCCAGGGGCAGCACGAGGCTGGCCACAGCCGCCCAGCCCGGGTGCCTGGGCTCTGTTCTGGGAGCTGCTGGGCCCAGAGGCAGGGCGTGAGACACCCGAGGGCTGAGCCCATGGCCCTCAGGGCAGGCACAGGCTCCAGCTTGCCTGCACGCGGGTCCCCTTTCCTGCCTGGCAGTGGCTCCAAGCAGCACCCTACCAGCTCCATCCCTGGCCCGAGGGTGCTGAGCCGTGCCCGTCTACCCGCCCCCAGAGGTCCTGGAAGAAGGTGCGGGTGCAGCTGTTCGCAGCTGGCCCGTCAGGTGTGGCCCGCATGGAGCAGTTCGCGGTGCGGGACGGTTCAGGGCCCGAGAAGGCATCGCTGCGGCGGGGCGAACGCCGGGTGCTCCGGCTGGCCGACTGCGTGTCCGTGGGGCCTGCCGGCACCGAGGGCTGCCCCCGTGGCACGGCCGCCTTCTGCCTCCGCACCCTGGACAAGAGCCACGTGCTGGCGGCCGAGCAGCCCGACGAGTGGGTGGCGCAGCTCTGCCAACTGGCCTTCCAGGTACGGCAGGCCCTGGCCGGGGGGGCGCGGGCAGCTGCATCCAGCACCATGGAGCCATGTGGGAGGCTCAGGTGATGCTACAGCCCCTCTGCCCCAGCCCCAGCCCCTGGAGGTCCCACGGTCGGGTCCACAGACCTGCCCCTGCTCCACGTCCCGTCCCCCACAGCTCTGCTCCCCAGGGGCTGGCCCCAGCGGGGACGCGGCTCATCTCTGCTTTTCAGGGCACAAAGGAGATGGCTCCAGGCAGCGACAGGGCCTTGCCCAGCTCTGGCCTCCGCATGGAGGAGAACACGATCTACTCGTCCTGGCACGCACGTAGGTGCGGGGGGCCCTGCCCTGGTGAGGTGGCGGACATGCCGTACAGCCGGGGGGTGGGCTGCCATGCCCTCGTGGGAGCCGGGGCTGCAGTGTCAACAGGGGCTCCGTTCCTCCGACAGCGAACGAGTTCCCAGTGCTGCTGCTACGGACAGAGGCCTCCACCCGCTGCGGCCTGAGCGGGCGCTACCTGCTGGCCGTGCTGCCCGAGCGCCTGGTGTTGAAGGAGCTGCAGACGCGGCAGCCGCTGTTCGCCTGGCCCTACCCCTTCCTGCGCAAGTTCGGCCAGGACCAGGTACCGGCGGGGCCCCACGGGCCTGGCACCCCGCAGGGGCAGGGGACGGAGGTCCTGGGGCCCTGGCCTTCCCCACCCCTTACCCCCGTGTGCCCACAGGCTGTGCTGTCCTTTGAGGCCGGCCGCCGCTGCGACTCCGGCGAGGGCGTCTTCACTCTCAGCACGGGCCACGCTGCCGAGATCTGTGGTCTCATATCCGCCGCCATCGCCCGCCAGAGGAGCCAGGAGCCCTGGCAGCACCTCGCCAGTGGCCCTGAGGGAGCACCGCCAGCGTCCTGGGCCCTAGAGGACGGAGGGGCCACGCCGCCCGCCTGGCTCCGGCCCGAGCACCCTCCGCCCCAGCCCCAGCCCCAGCCCCCGCG
>NW_017729000.1:471041-471405 GCF_001723915.1 Gavialis gangeticus | reverse complement strand
GGCCCTGCTTCCCCCAGGCGCTGCGCAGGCCTGTCCCCTGCCAGCCAGGAACGGCCGGGCCGGGGCAGTGCAGGGAGCAGGATGCGGCTGCTGGGCTGGGCTGGGCTGGGCTGGGCTGAGCGTGCGAGGGGGCAGCTCCGCTGCCTGGTGGGGGGTCCAGGCTGCCCGGGGCCTGGCACAGGCTGCTCCGGCGCTTGGAGTCGGGAGCTTTCCCGGGCTGGGCTCTGCTCTGCCCCCAGGCCCAGCCCACCTGGGAGTGAGGGTCCGCGAGCGCCGGCATCCCCACAGGCGCTGAGCGGGTGCGCCGGGGCGGCGCCGGCATCACGGGGGCCTTGGCCCGGGGGGAGGGGCCTGGGGGCCGCCG
>NW_017729000.1:465814-466041 GCF_001723915.1 Gavialis gangeticus | reverse complement strand
GGTGTCGTCTTACACGCCTCGCGTCGCCCGGCCCCGCCTCGGCTCCGCCGCGCCGCTCACGGTCTCCCCTCCCCAGGCATGAGCGACATGGACGCCTACAAGGTGGTGCTGGAGGGGCCGGCGCCCTGGGGCTTCCGCCTGCAGGGGGGCAAGGACTTCAACATGCCGCTCTCCATCTCCCGGGTAAGCGCGGGCCGCTCCCGCGTGCGCGCCGCCGCCGCCGCCGG
>NW_017729000.1:460097-460814 GCF_001723915.1 Gavialis gangeticus | reverse complement strand
GCCCTGCGCTGGTCTTGGCTTCCTCCGGGCGTGTCGCTGCCTCTGGCAGCCCCGGCGCTGCCCTGCCCTGCCCAGGAAGGCGGCGGTGCTGGGCGGGCACGGTCACGGTCACGGGCGCAGCCCAGGCTTCCTTCCTCGGCTCGTTCGTACGGCGCCTCCCGGCTAGTGGGGCCCAGGCGGTGCCCCCGGGCCCCCCGTGGGCACGTGAGCTCCAGGCACTGGTGCTCTTTGCTGCTGGGCAGGGGCAGGGCAGGTGCGTGCAGGGCTGGCCGCGTGTGAGCGACGGGGGCAGGTGGGGCAGGCCTGCAGCCCCATCCCAGCTGTCGGAGGTGGCGCTGGGGCTGGGGAGAAGTGCTGAGCTCAGCCAGGAGGGGATAAAAATAGGCCCTGGCCATCGGCAGGGCTGGGGTCCCGCGGGGACAAGGCCCTGCTTCCCCCAGGCGCTGCGCAGGCCTGTCCCCTGCCAGCCAGGAACGGCCGGGCCGGGGCAGTGCAGGGAGCAGGATGCGGCTGCTGGGCTGGGCTGGGCTGGGCTGGGCTGAGCGTGCGAGGGGGCAGCTCCGCTGCCTGGTGGGGGGTCCAGGCTGCCCGGGGCCTGGCACAGGCTGCTCCGGCGCTTGGAGTCGGGAGCTTTCCCGGGCTGGGCTCTGCTCTGCCCCCAGGCCCAGCCCACCTGGGAGTGAGGGTCCGCGAGCGCCGGCATCCCCACAGGCGCTG
>NW_017729000.1:458166-458929 GCF_001723915.1 Gavialis gangeticus | reverse complement strand
CCCGCGTGGGGGCTGGGTGGGGGGGCGGCGCGGGGGGGGTCGGTGCTCACAGCTGGGATGAGGTAACGTCTGTCCGCGGACGGGAGATGGGGGAGCGACTAGGGCTGGCCAGGGTGGGGGCGCCTGTCTCCCCCCCCAGCCCAGACACAAAAGCCTCGGAAATGCCTGTGGTTCAGGCTGCGACAGGCCCGGGCCTGATGCATGGGCTGCGCCGGGACGGCGAAGCTCTGACTCACGCCCGGCTCCCGGGGACGGAGCTGCTCCTGTCTCGGCCGGCAGAGCCGCCGGGGGCGCCTGGTCTCTGTGCCAAGGTGGGGCCTGGCCCGGGCCACACGCCAGGAAAAAGCCCCCCAGGATGTGGGGGGGATGGGAGTAGGTACCTGCCCCAACAGGGGCCCTACCCAGTGCCCCCAGCGTCAGCCAGGGCAGCAGTGTGGGCACTTGGCTTCCCCCGGGGAAACGGGGCAGCGTTGCTCGCTGCCCGCCTGACTCTCTCTCTCTCTCTGCGCCCGCGGCAGCTGACACCCAGCGGGAAGGCGGCGCAGGCCGGCGTGGGCGTGGGCGACTGGGTGCTGAGCATCGACGGCGAGAACGCCAGCGCCCTGACCCACATCGAGGCGCAGAACAGGATCCGCGCCTGCGGCGACCGCCTCAGCCTCAGCCTCAGCAGGTGCCGGCCTGGGCAGTCCCCCCCCGGGGCAGGGGTGGGGGGCTCCGGGCTGGGCACAAGCAGGGTACGGTGGGGACCAGGGCATTGTGGCCT
>NW_017729000.1:452704-453166 GCF_001723915.1 Gavialis gangeticus | reverse complement strand
GCGCCGGCATCCCCACAGGCGCTGAGCGGGTGCGCCGGGGCGGCGCCGGCATCACGGGGGCCTTGGCCCGGGGGGAGGGGCCTGGGGGCCGCCGCCGGGATCTGGCTCGCTCCTTTTATGTCCATGTTGAGCCAGAGAAGCGTTTGGCTCCGGTCCAGGAGCCTGGAGCTCCCCCAGCCCGGCCGAGGCAGCTGGAGCGAGAGCAGGCCCGGCCGCGCTGCAGGCAACGCAGGGGGTGCGGGGTGGCCTGGACCCACACGCCCACCCCCGGCATCGCGCACCGGGCTGAGCCCCGCCGGCCCCAGCCTGTGGCCCCCGCACAAGATGCTTCTCTCAGGCCCCCAGGGCCAGGCTGGCAGCACCACCCTTGTCTGCCTCGGAGCTGCCCCATCCTGGCCTTGCTCCCTGCCCTCCGCCCCAGGGCCGGGGCTGCTGCGGTGCTGGCGGCTGGGCTGGGCTGGG
>NW_017729000.1:444845-452322 GCF_001723915.1 Gavialis gangeticus | reverse complement strand
GGCAGGAGCGTGCCTGTGGGACGTTGCAGGCGTGTGCGTGTGTGCTGCCAGTAGCAGCCAGCTGGTCAGTGGGAGGCTGCGGAGGCCCCCTTGCCACAGCCCCGTAAGCTGGGCCCCCACCACCCAGCACAGCTGTATGCCCAGGGCACTGCCCAGGCCTGGGGCGTCCCACCTGGATGGGGCTCGAGCAGGATCCTGGGTCCAGCTGGCGGCTTCGCAGAGCAAGGCCGCCTGTGTGCAGGGCATGGGGTAGAGCCCCTGTGTTGCCCGCTGGGCGCCGTGGTGCTGAGGCTGCACGAGCCTGCAGCTGTTGCTCACCTGGGCTCCGTCTCTTCTCTTGCAGAGCCCAGAACCTCGTGGGGAAGCCACAGAAGGTACGTGGCGCCGGGGCTGCGGGGGGCTGTTGGGCGGGCTAGGGGCACCAGGAGACCTGGCTGGCAGGACCAGCCACAGCAAGCAGTTTCTCATGGCTGCACTCAGGGGGCTGGTGGGGCAAGGCCTGGGCACCCCCGGCTGCCACAGCTGCTTGCTGCCTGCGAGCGCCGGGTGAGCTTGGCTTCGTCCTGCGGGCAGGGACAGGCTGCACTGCCCTGCATGGCTGCTCCTGGCTTCCTAGTGCTGGCGTGTCGCGCTTGTGCAGCTCCCAGGCCCCCCCTGCCCCCCCCATGCAGGGTCTGACCCCAAGGTGGGGGCATCGCCTTGCAGAGCCACTTGGGGCTGGGCACGTCCTGTGTGGCCTTGTGCCCAAGCCAGTGCCCCACACCTGCGCCCACGCTTGCTGCCCGCGTCGCCAGCCGCTGTCATGTTTTGTCTCCTGCTCAGGACGCCCCCCCCCACTCTGAGCCCCTGAAATACAGCTTTGCGCCCAGCTCCGCCCTCAACAAAACTGCGCGGCCCTTCGGGGCCGGCGCCACCCCAGTGACGAAACCCGTGACGTACACGCCCCAGGCGCCTGCCAGTGCCCCGCAGCACAATGGGTACGTTGCTGTCCATCACGCTGCCCCCAGGCGCCCTGGCCCGGCCTGGGCTTGCCCTTGCATGCTGGACCCGTGCCTATGCGTGCCCCCCACCCCACCCCACCACGCCTGCGGTGTCCAGTGCCCCCTGGTGGCTGGTGCTGGTGTTGCACTGCAGGAGATGCTGCTGCCCCCCAATTCTGCGCCCATGGTCTGAGCTCCCCCCCGCCGGGCCGGGGAGCCCCAGGGTGCTGTCCGCGTGTGCACTGCCTGCTGCCGGCCCTGCGCGGTACCCTCTGGTGGGGGGTGCCGTGCATCTGTGCCTGGGGAGTGCGTCTGGGGCCACGGCTTGGGCGGCTGCTGGCGACTTCTCTGGGGCCTGCCCGGGACTCCCGCCTTCCTCGCTGGGCCTACAGTGGGGTTTTGCTGCGTCCGAGCCGGGTGTAGACCTCACTGCCGGAGGAGGGCGGCTGGGGCTGGGTCTCTGATCACGTGGCTTGCGCCGTTGTCCGCTCACGCCGAGAGGGTCCTGCGGCCCTGGAGCAGGGCAGGGTTGTGCGACCGTGTGCAGTGAGGGGTTCGGCTCTGTAGCCATCCGCAGCCAGCGTGCATGCAGTGAGGAGCGTGGGGATGGCTGAGCCGGGCTCCATGCAGCGCTTGGCTCTGGCAGGGCCTGGCCCTGGCCCACTGGGCTGTGTGGAGCAGTAAGGGGCTGTGCCCCTCCTGGATGGTGCTGGTGCCAGGCGGCCTCTGTGGGGCAGCGCGTTTCTGGGCTTTGCTGCGATACTCCCTGCGGTCCGGGCTAACCTCTCCTCTGTCTTCTCTCCTCTCTCCTCCCGTCTGCTGCAGGTGCACAGCCCTGACAAGTCAGTAAGCCTCTGCCTGCTCTCTCCTGCATGCCCTTCGCTGCCCTATGCTCTGTTGGGGACCTGCCCTGGAGCCCGGCCCTGCTGAGCGGAGCCCGTGGCTTGGGGGGAGCTGGCCCGCGGGCTCTGCCTGCCCAGCACTGCCTCTGTCCGGGGACCGTGCTTATCTGGGCCCTGACTGGCCCCTCGCGGGGGTAGGAGCTGGCCTTGGCCCTGGGGAGCGGTGTGGTGTGCTCAGGGGCCCTGCTGCTGCCGCCGCCGTCAAGGGGGTCCATGTGTGGTGGTCGCCCAGGCCTGGAGCAGGCGTCTGTGCTGCAGTGGCCTGGGCTCTGCCCCGCTGGGGCCGCAGGGCTGGGCCTGGCCTGGCCTGGGCAGAGCGCAGCTCCTTGAGGCCGCCATGCCCGTGCCTGGTGGGGACAGGAGCAGCTGGGAGGTGTCTCTGGGGTAGTCGGTGGGGTTTCCAGGGTCTGGGACCTCCTCTCCTCTCCTCTCCGTGAGGCTCCTGCTCTCGTTCTTCTGCCATGCTTCCCTCTCTCTCTTTCTGCCTGTCTGTCCGACTTCCTGGCCCTGCAGGGTCAGTGCCCGGCCCCCGGAGGTGCGAGCTCAGGCCCATGAAGACCCCCTGAGCACCCTGGGCCAGTCCTACCTGGAGGACAAGTAAGGCAGGGCTGTGCCGCCGCTTGCCGGGCATGGGGCTGCCGGGGTCCCTCCGGGGCAGGGGGTTGTGCTCAGGGTGGTGGGGAGCTGGTGCCTTGGCTTTGGGCCAGGTGCTCTTGTAGGAGCACTGGGGTGTTGCGGGCAGGGGCTGAGCACCCTGCCCTGTCTGCCCAGGCACTCGCTGCGGCTGGAGAGCCCCCCGGGCGTCCCCCACAGCGACTCCAGCAAGAAGCGGCTGATTGAGGACACGGAGGACTGGCGGCCCCGCACTGGCACCACCCAGTCCCGCTCCTTCCGCATCCTGGCCCAGCTCACGGGCACAGAGTTCAGTAAGTGCCTCCGGCTCCCGCCTTCGGCCGGCCCAGAGGGCTCTGCCCTCCCCACCTGTGCCGTGGCCCCCCAGCGCCGCGGGATGGTGGTTCCCATGGGGTCCATCCCGTGCCCCCGGCCGGGGGCTCAGGCACCTTCTGCCTCTGAGTCTGCTGTTCTCTTTCTCCTCCTCTCGCTGCTCAGTGCAAGACCCCGATGACGAGCTTGCTAGAAAGTCCAGGTAAGGGTGGGCTGAGGAGCCCCGGGCTGTGGCGTGAGCCTGGGGGAGCCGGTCCTGGCCACCCCCGTGGGCACGGAGCTGACTCCTGCTCCGGCCGCGCCTGACCCTGCTGCCAGCTGTCTCTGCCTCATTCTCCTCTCGCTCTGACCTCTCCTCCGCCCTGCTCTGTCCCTGTCCGTCTGTCCCTCCCCGTCTGTCCTTTCTTCCTTCCTTTCAGAGAAAAGTTTTTCACGGAGCTGCAGAGCCCACGCTACACCCGCCTGCGCGACTGGCACCACCAGCGCTCGGCCACCTCCCTCCACGTATAGTCGTGAGGGCCACAGTGCCCGTGGCCCGGCCCTGCCCACAGCTGCACCAGCATCACCGCCCCGGCCTCTTGCCCTGCGGGGACGCTTGGCGCACGGTCACTGCTCAGGCGCTGTGCGGAGGGGGTGGGAGCTCGGCCCGGCATGGCCTTGAGCCAGCCCCAGGGCTGGTGCCCGCGGCTGCCGGAGGGGAAGGCGGCCCCCGGGCCCACTGTTCTGCTCTCCCTGGCCAACCTGTGGCCACGGCGTGGAGGGCAGAGCCCTGTGACCCCCAGCACCTGCCACACCGTGGGCCGGCGGCTGGCATAGCCCCGGGGCCTTGCCCCCAGTCCCTTTGTGCTGATGCCCCCAGCCAGCCAGAGGGGCCACGATGTGGGGGCCCTGGCTGGCAGGCCCCACGTGGCCCAGGGCAGCCTGGCCCAGCTGCACCAGTGTTTCGTAGTCCAATAAATGTTCCCGTCCTTATCGCTGCCTCCGCCTCATCACTGCTGTGTGCGGCCCCTCGCCCGCTGCCCTCGTGGGGCCTCGCCATGTCCCTGGGCTCTAGTGGAGGTCGTGCAACCCCTGTGCCGCCTCTGCCCAGGGAGGGGCCCTGCTCCCACTGCCTCTGCCATCCTGGGGGTCTGCCCCCCACTCGGGCTGGGTCTGGAGCGTCCCCTGGGTGCCAGCCAGGGCAGGCACCAGGACTCGTCCAGCCCCCAAGCCACACTCCACACTCCCCAGCCCGGGGCTCAGGCCCTGCTGCCCGGTGGCTCCCCCAGCCCAGCCTGTGGGTGCGTGTTTGTCCTCCCCTTGCCCACGGCCTCCTTGCAGCAGCCGCTGTCTGCCCAAGCTGGGTGCTTTACCCCGGGCAGCCGGGGCGCTGGCATCGGGGCAGGGCCCTGGGCCGCTGCTGGGCCTGCGTGTGCTGGGAGGGGAGCAGGCCTCGCCTGCGGGGCATCCAGGCTCGAGTGCGGGCAGGCCATGCATGACGGGTCTTTGCCGGTGGGGGGGTCTGGGATGTACGTGTGGACCCGGCACCGCGACGCAAGGACACGGGGTCTCTCGCACAGTACTGGCACCGTCACGATGCACCAGACCAGCCACCAGGGGCACTGCCCCACGGGGGGGGGCCGGTTCGGGCAGGCTGGGGTCCCTGGGGCTGTGTGGCCAGGGAGGCCAGATGCAGGCTGGATTAACGGGTTGCTCTGTAGCCAGGTCCCCGTGCCGGACCCGCCTGCGGGGGCAGCGCCAAAGGCGGAGGCTGGACCGGGTGAGTGGGGAGCGCGAGGCGGAGGCCCTGGGGGGTCGCGGGGCCCACAGCCCCGGGAGACGCTGCCGTGCGCTGTCCCAGGACCCGCGGCCGCCCCCAGCCCCGCCAGCCGCCCACCTTGGGCCATGGACGCAGCCTTCGCGGAGCGCTACGCCCCGGACAAGACCAGCACGGTGCTGAGCAAGCACCGGCAGCCGGCCATGCCCACGCCCGCACAGAGCCGCAGCTCCATCGTGCAGGCCGCGCAGCAGCCCCCCGAGCCCGCTGGCCGCACCCCCATCTGCTACCACTGCAACAAGGTCATCAGGTGAGTGCGCGGCCGGGGCTGAGGCAGGGGTCCGGTCCGGCCCGGCCCCTGCCCGGCTCACCTGCCTCCCCCCCGCAGGGGCCGCTACCTGGTGGCGCTGGGCCACTACTACCACCCCGAGGAGTTCACGTGCTGCCAGTGCCGGCGCGCGCTGGACGAGGGCGGCTTCTTCGAGGAGAAGGGCTCGGTGCTGTGCCCGCCCTGCTACGACCTGCGCTACGCCCCACCCTGCGCCAAGTGCAAGAAGAAGATCACAGGGGTGAGTGGTCTCAGCCGGGTGCCGCCCCGCAGCCCCCCGGTCCCCGTCCCGATCTGCATGGCCCCACTGCCCCCCAACCCCAGTCCACCCTGCCCCGGGCACTGCCCCCGTCTTGCATGCGGCCCTGTAGCCCTCCCCAGCCCGGATCTGCCCCGCTGCTCCTGGTGGCCCCAGGCTGCAGCTCCCCCCTAGACCCCTGCTCCGTGCTATGGGGTCAGCTGGAGCCTCTAGCTCTGCCTGGGGGGGCCTGGCCCTGCCGCTCCCCAGGGGGCAGGGCGTGTGGCTGACCCCCTGTCCCCCAGGAGATCATGCATGCCCTGAAGATGACCTGGCACGTGCAGTGCTTCACCTGCGCCGCCTGCAAGACGCCCATCCGCAACCGCGCCTTCTACATGGAGGAGGGGCAGCCCTACTGCGAGAGAGGTACGCACGGGCACGGGGGGCAGCCCTATGCCGAGCAATGTGCCATCCCCCCCATGCCGCCTGCTGGGGGGGCAGCCTCGGAGGAACCACCGCAGCCTGAGCATCGTGGGGTTCCCCGTGCAGCTGGGATGTGGCCGTCCGCGTCCCGGTCCCGGTCCCGGTCCCGGTCCCGGTCCCTGCTGCTGAGGGACGGGGAGGAGGGGCCTGGGCAGTACCAGCACCAGCAGGTTGCCATGGTGATGGTGTAAGTACCTAGATCAAAGCCAAGGGCTGCAAAGCATCCTGGGAAAGTGGCAGAGCAGAGGCCTGACAGCGCGGCTGCCAGGAATGGGGGGGGTTGGGCACCGGGACCGACTGCCCCAGCGCAGGGAGGACCAGGGCTGGGCCGCGCCTGGGGGTGACGCGCCCCAGCAGGGCTGCGGGTCAGGAGTGAAGCGCCCAGGCGTGGGTCCTGGTTGCAGCCAGGCCCGGCTGCAGTCGTGCCCAGAAGCAGCTTGAGGAGCCTGCCCCGGCAGCTCGGCCGCGCCCCATGCTGCGCTGTCCCCCCAGATTATGAGAAGATGTTTGGCACCAAATGCCGTGGCTGCGACTTCAAGATCGACGCCGGTGACCGGTTCCTGGAGGCGCTGGGCTTCAGCTGGCATGACACCTGCTTCGTCTGTGCGGTGAGCGCCCGCCCCGGCCTCGCCCGTGGTGGCGCGGGGGCCTGGTGGCTCCAGGCAGCAGCTTCGCCCAGTGGTGCCCAGCTTGGGGTGGCCGTGGGGCAGGGTGGGGGAGCAGGGCCGGCCTGGCCTGGAGCCAGCAGGACCACGGGAGTGGCGGTGGGCCAGGCACCCCCCTCCTGACCGTGCTGTCCTACCTGCACAGATCTGCCAGACCAACCTGGAGGGGAAGACCTTCTACTCCAAGAAGGACAAGCCCCTGTGCAAGAGCCATGCCTTCTCCCACGTGTGAGGGGCCCTGCCCCGCCCCGCCCCGCCCCGCCCCGCATGCTTCTCTCTGCCCCTCCGCGACCCCCACCTCATGCCAGCCCTGGCCTGGGGGTAACAAGGCTGCTGCTGCCAGGGACCCCCCCACCTCCATCCCCGTAGCTGCTGCAGGCCCTGCGTGGGGCTGGGCCGCTCCTCACGGCCAGCAGCTGGGCTGTGTGGGCCCCCTGCGCTACACAGGGCTGTCTTTGCTGGGGTCCACGGGCCAGAGCGCGGAGCCCTGCCCCTGCCCTGCGGGAGGGGGCCCTGCCTGACCACGCTTGTGCCACCAACTCCCTGCCCAAGAGCCACTGCTGCCCCTGCACCCACGTGCACCCCCTCCCCCCATGCCCAGCCGGGCTCTGATGTCGCGTGGAGCTTGTAGTGCCTCAATAAACACTTCTGTGCAAGTGCTGGTGTCTCCGGGCCTCTGGCGTCGGGCTGCGGCCAGTGCCGGCTCGCACGGGGCAGCTGCGCCTGGCTCCACGGTGCCCGTGTGCTGGCAGCACCCATCCCTTCCCTGGGGACGTGATCACCCCCTCCACGACCGGGCCCTGCTCCTGCCTCTGCCAGGGCGCGCCCTGCCATGGGTGCACCAGCGCGGGAAGCCGGGCCTGGCAGAAGCCACCAGGAGGGACCAAGAAGGGGCCAGAGCGCGGCGGAGGGGCCGTGAGCCCCTGGCTGCACAGACCAGCACCAAGCCCGGGCCGAAGGCGCTTGGCCCTTGCGCGCAGCCTGCGCCGGGGGCCTGGGCACCTCGGGTGGGAGTAGACGGGGAGGGGGAGCCGGTGCTAGGGGGTGCCGCTACCGGACTGCGGCCGGGCCCCGGTTGTGCGGACAGGCCTGGCCCCAGCGGCGGGTTTCCTGGCGAGGTCACCACAGGGCCGCGTCCCGGGGGGGCTGGCCTGCACTGGGGGGCCCGGGCCGGGGCCGG
>NW_017729000.1:441986-444331 GCF_001723915.1 Gavialis gangeticus | reverse complement strand
CTGGCGGCACCACGCAGCATCCCCTGGCCCTGCCTCGCGTCGCCCGCTCCCCAGGAGCCCACGTCGCTGCACGGGCCAGGGATGCGCTGGCATCGCCCCGCGTGCACGGCCTGGCTAGGCCCCGCGTCCCCGGGGAGCTGTCGCCGGGCTCCTGCCGTGCCAGCTGCCCCCAGAGCCCAGGCACGGGCACCTCTGCCAGCGTGCCCAGCCGGAAGAGCTGGCTACGGGATGCCCGGGGGCCGGGGGAGCGGCCGAGCCTGCCTGCCCACGGCAGGTCCCCGGGGAAGGCTGCGTGCGCAGCGCGGGCCAGGCCGGCCAGGCTGAACAATGGGCTCCTTATGCCGCCAGACCCCAGCCAGCCGCGCAGCAGCTGCCGCAGCACTGGGGCGTGCGCACTGCAGCGGTGCCACCGGCCCCTCCCGTGCCCCCCTGTCCTGCCCGGGCCCAAGGTCGCAGGGTCAGCGCAGGGCCGCAGCCTGTCTGGGGCAGAGGCCGCAAAGCCCGCGTCTCGCTGGCCGTGGCAGGCCTCTCCGGGAGCCGCTGGGGGCTTCTGCTGCAGGGCCCGCTCTGGGGAGGAGGAGCAGGAAGTGGGGGAGACGAGCATCGCTCGCTCGTGCTGGGCTCTGGTCCCCCAGGCACTGCCCCCCCCCCCAAGTTGCCCCCTTGGCGGCCGAGAGCCCACAGGCAGCTTCAGGGCAGGGGCGGGGGTCGATGCCGCGCTCGCAGCCGAGTGAGATCAGGCATGAGCCGGTCTGCGGGGGGGCCCAGCCTGCACTGCTGCAGCCCCTGGGTGGGAGACCCGGGGGGGTATGGGCATGGGGCAGCGGGGGGGCTGCCTCTGCTGCAGCAGCTGCAGGGCTCCTGGGCCAGGGCCGCCAGGCTGGGAGCGGAGGGGATGTTTAGTCTGGGGCTTCCCGGGCAGTGGCGGGTCAGCGCGGCCCTCCCCCGCCAGGGCCCCGCGGAGGCTGCCGGGCCCATTACTCGATAGGAAAGGAATTCGGCGCCGTCCTGCGCTCGCCCCCAGCTCCCGCCACATTGGAAACATGTGTGCTTGGGGCCGCGGCCTGTGGCAGCTGCGGGGAGCTGCCCTGTGGACTGGGACAGGCGGCGGGTCTCGGGGCGGCAGTGACCTGGCACATCCGCGGCAGAGATGCCCTGGCCCCCGCCCTGTAGGAGCTTGGAGTTGCCGCCCCCTTGAACCAGGCAGAGGCCAGGGCTGCCACGGGGCTCCACCATGGCCCCTCGCCCCATCACGCCCCCAGACAATTGCATCCTCGCCCCGGGGCTGCCCGGGCAGTGGCATCCCAGCAGGGCAGGTTCCTGGCTACTGGGGGCTTGTGCCCAGGCTGGCGCAGCGAGGCCCAGGCCCTGGGGGGCTCCGTCGCTCAGGACCAAGCTCTTGGCCCAGGCCCGCGCACTCGGAGCAGATGGCAGAAGCAGAAGCAACCTCCTGGGCCCGCTCGGGACTCGGCCAGGACCTTGGAGGTCCCTGGCGCTGCCCAGCCCGGCCCTGTGGCGAGGCAGGGCCTGTGCCTGTGCCTGGGCCTGTGCCTGACACTGGTGCTGGCCCGTCCCCCTGCTCCCGCCGGCTGGCAGCTCCTGGCCCGGACCCTGCGGGGCTGGGCAGGCCGAGGTGTCCGGAGCAGCTGGCTGACACCAGCACTGCACCATTGGCCCCGCGCCAGAGCCAGGGAGACGAGCTGCTAAAATTAGCCGTCCCTGGCGTGTGCGAGCAGGAGGCCGGCGGCACTGGCACGGCTTCACTGGACAGGCCCTGGCCCCAGCCCTGCCCTCCCAAGAGTGCCCAAGGCAGGCAGGGGTCCACGTGCCCCCGCAGCGCTGCCCTTGCTCCCTGCCCGTTCTGCCAGCGCCTGCAGGCAGCGGCTGCCCGCTCTCAGCCCCGGGGTCTCGCTGAGGGTGGGGCCCAGGCTCCGTGAGTTCTGTGCGGGGCCTGTGCGTCCCCCATCCCCACCGGGACAGAGCAGGCCAGGGCCAGGACTGCTGGAGGGGTGCAGCCCCCTGCCGTGACCCACGTGCTGCTGCAGCCTGGGCGCGGTGCCGTGCGGGGGAGCTGGGGCCCTACCGCAGGGTCAGTCCCAGCTGAGCAGGATTGGGGCCAGTCTCACCGGCCGCTCGCCTCTGCTCAGCCGTGGGGGCGGGAGCTGCGGGTCCCCCACCCCGCTCCGCCCGGCCGAGCCGTGGGGCCAGTGCGGGCTCTGGGCTCCGGCTGGGTCAGGCGGTAGCGGCCCCCGCCCCTCTGTGCCAGGGCCCGGCTCAGGGGGCACGGAGCGGCCCCCTGCCTCGCAGTCGCCCTCGGCAGAGCCTCCGTGAGCAGGGGGCGGGCG
>NW_017729000.1:438970-441823 GCF_001723915.1 Gavialis gangeticus | reverse complement strand
CAGAGCCTCCGTGAGCAGGGGGCGGGCGCCGGGCGGGCGAGGGGCACGGGCTGCGCCAGCCAGGGAGGCGCGAGCGAGGCCGGCCAACAGGGCAGCGACTGCCCCGCTTGGGCCCATGCCCGACGCAGGCCTCGCTCCCTGCCTCCCCCGCTAATCGCCCAGCTGGGTGGCAGGCCGGTTGCCATGGAGACAGAGGATGCCGGTTGCCTGGAGAGGTGGAGATTTCCACCTCTTCGCCCACCAGCCCTGCGCCTGGGACCCACTCGGCCCGGCCCCTGCCCCCGCCACCGGGGTGGCTGTGGGTCCCGGAGGGGGGCAGCCCCCGGCTGGGCGGGGCAGAGGGGATGTCCCCAGCGGGGGCAGGAGACAGGGTGGTATCCAAGCAACGGTTGCCATGGAGCCCCATCCGTTGCACCCGTGACTGGGGCTCCGTGATTGGCTGCTGCTCCCCCTCCCCGGGTGGCGCACGCTGGCGGGCACGTGAGCAGCTCCAGCAGGGTGCTGCTCCCCCCACCCCGCAACCCGCAGGCAGCACTGCCAGACCCCCACAGGCGCTGCGCAGGCCCACTCGGTGCGTGCCTGTGAGCCTGCCCGGTCCAGCCGGGGGTCCGTCCCTCACCGCTGGGCACCGCAGAGCATCTGCAGGGCGGGGGCCGGGGGGGCCGATCTGTGCTGTGGAGACGGGCCGGCTGGGCGGGGGAGGGAGGTGCATCTGCTGGTGCCAGAGCAGTGGCAGCGATGCCGGCGCAGGGGGGCACGGGCCTGCCTGGGGAGCGCGCTGCAGGCCGGGCCGGCGGCCGTAAGAGCTGCCCCAGCCCCGGGGACCCCATTCCCAGCCTGAGGCGGGGGCTGCGTTGGGGCCGCTCACGTGCTCCTCCCCACAGGGCACTCTACACGTATGAGGACGACTCTGATGAGCTGAAGCTGGCAGCATCTGGAGGTGAGATCCCCGCGCCCTGCCCTGCCTCTCCACCGCAACTCGCGGGTCCCCAGGGCCCGGCTCTGCGGGGAGCATCTGCCAGGGCTGCAAGCCTGGGACGGGTGGGGGGTGAGGGCAGGGCCCCTGGACCCCTGACAGGCCTCAACGTCCGTGCCGCGGCCCTGGCTGGAGGCCCAGCAGCAGCAGGGCGGCTGGACAGACCGTGCCCTGCCCCTGCCAGGTGGTGGCCTGCTGGAGCTCTCCAGCCACTTCGAGATCCAGAAGGTGATGTACGGCTTCTGCAGCGTGAAGGATCCCCAGGCCGCGCTGCCCAAATACGTCCTTGTCAACTGGGTGAGCGGGGCCAGGCCGGGGCTGGGCCGTGGGCTGGCCACGCGGGCTCTGCAAGTGGCTGCTGGTGGCCCCGGGGGGTGCTGGGCCCAGGCCGCTCTGCCCGTCACTGCGCCCATCCCCAGAGCAGCGCTCGCTCACGTGCCAGGTGGGCTCGTCGGCCGGGAGCCGTGGGATGGCAGATCGTTCTCCGGGATGCTGGCTGCCCTCCGTGCGTGGGCGCGGGCAGCAGCAGGGCCATACACGCCTGGGAGCTGCTCCCCAGGCTACACCAAAGCACAGGCTCAGGCGGGGCCTTGGGGTCTGGGCACACAGGCAGCCCCGTGATGGGGCGCAGGTCCCAGGCTCTCCAGGCTGCCGCCCTGTCCTGCACCAGCGCTGCCCTAGCAGAGCTCCACGCGGCCCAGGCGAGGGGCGGGCAGGGCTGTATGGGGCTGGGCACTTCCTGTGGCCCCTCCTGACCCCGTCTCTGTGCCACGGCAGGTGGGCGAAGACGTGCCTGATGCCCGCAAGTGCGCCTGCGCCAGCCACGTAGCCAAGATCGCGGAGTTCTTCCAGGTCAGAGGGTGCAGGCACAGACAGGGACGGGGCATGCAACACCCAGCAGGGACCCACCACAGCCGGGTGCCAGGCGGGGCCAGCCCCTCATGTGCTGCCCCCATGCAGGGCGTGGATGTAATTGTCAACGCCAGCAGCGTGGAGGACATCGACCCAGGGGCCATCGGGCAGCGGCTCTCCAACGGCCTGGCCCGCATCTCCAGCCCCGTGCTGCACCGCCTGCGGCTGCGCGAGGACGAGAACACCGAGCCTGTGGTAACGCCGTGCCCGCCCGCCTGTCCCGGCCCTCGTACGGCGCCAGGTCGGGCACCGGGCCCGCTCACCGCCGCTCTGTTGCAGGGAACCACCTACCAGAAGACAGACGCGACGGTGGAGATGAAGCGCATCAACCGGGAGCAGTTCTGGGAGCAGGCCAAGGTGGGGCAGGGGGCAGCTGCCAGCCCCGGGCTGGGCTGGGGGCCCTGGGCTCTGCTGCCAGGGCCCGGGGTGGGGGCGGCCGGTGGGCTAACGTGCTGCCCTGCAGAAGGAGGAGGAGCTGCGCAAGGAGGAAGAGCGGAAGAAGGCGCTGGACGCGCGGCTGCGCTTCGAGCAGGAGCGCATGGAGCAGGAGCGGCTGCAGCAGGAGGAGCGGGAGCGGCGCTACCGGGAGCGCGAGGAGCAGATCGAGGAGCACAGGCAAGGGGCCATGGGCACGGGCACCCCCCCGGGGTCTGCAGAAGGGGGTACCATGGGGGCAGGGGCTCGGGGCTGTGCCAGGCCCTGGGCTGGGGTCACTCAGGGCTGGGCTCCGGCGGAGGATGCCGGGGGTAATAACCACATCCCTGGTCTCCCCCCGCTCACCCCGGGCCCGTGCCCGTGCCTGTGCAGGCGGAAGCAGCAGAGCCTGGAGGCGGAGGAGGCTCGGCAGCGCCTGAAGGAGCCATCCATCTTCGTGAGTGCCGTGCTGGCCCTGCGCTCCCGGCCGCCCGCGCGCGGGCCGGGCGCGGGAGAGGTGGGCTGCGCTGCGCTGCCTGCAGGGCTGCCCG
>NW_017729000.1:437597-438323 GCF_001723915.1 Gavialis gangeticus | reverse complement strand
GCTGCGTGTGTCCAGAGAGTGCAGAGGGCTTCCAAAAGCAGTGCTAGGGCCCCCCAATCCCCAACACACTCCCGGCCCCCACTTTGTTCCTGCCCCAGCTCCGTGTGCCTGGCTCTGGTCATGGCGTGTGCCGTGCCGTGCCGTGCTGCGCCGGGCTGGATTGGGTTGCGTGGGGCCGGGTGCTGAGCGGGGCTTGACGGTTCTCTCTGCTCTCTGTCTCGTGCGTCTGTCTGTCTGTCTGTCTCTCTCTCGCAGGTCGTCTGCACTGTCCTTTCATAAAGACGCCTGACAGTGGGCCGCCTTCCTCCTCCTCCTCCTCCTCCTCCCCCCCACGGACCCCCTTCCCCTATATCTCCTGCCACCGCACCCCGAACCTCTCCTCTTTCTTCCCATGTAGGTAGCTGGGCCGGGCAGGAGATCCCAAGCCCAGACCCCCGCCCCCCCAGTACCCCAGTGCCCGGCATGGGCGCAGGCCCCAGCAGCAGGGCCCTCGCGGGGCACTTGTGCCAGGGGCAGGGGGAGCAGCCGTGGGGGGTGCGCCTGGGGGGGGGCAGCAGAGCTCAGGCCTGTGCAGTGATGTCAGTGCCGCGCGTGCAATGGGCGCTGGGGCAGGCGGGACTGGGCTGCAGCTGGGGCTGCTGTGATGGGGCGGGAGTGGGGGGCAGGTGTAATAGGCACCGGCCTGCATCCGGGGGGAGGGAGCCACAGGGCTGGGAGGGGACGGGG
>NW_017729000.1:431872-432597 GCF_001723915.1 Gavialis gangeticus | reverse complement strand
GCGCTGCCTGCAGGGCTGCCCGGGGCCAGGCTGGCCTCACCTGCCTCCTTCCTTGCAGGGGGACCAGGAGGAGGAGGACGAGGAGGGGCAGCAGCTCAAGAAGTCGGAGTCGGAGGTGGAGGTGACTGCGGTACTTGGGCTGCACTGGAGACGGGGCTGGGGTGCGGGGGGGGGCTGCCCTGGGCTGGGGGGCGGTTCCGGGGGATTGTGGCCACTCACTCCCCCCACCCCCCCAGGAGGCAGCCGCCATCATCGCACAGCGTCCCGACAACCCCCGCGAGTTCTTCAAGCAGCAGGAGCGCGTGGCCTCGGGCAGCCTGGACACCGTGTCCCTGCTCGGCCACAGGACAGGTGAGGCCCCTGGTGCCACCGCCATGCTGGGGGAGGGGCTGGGGGCAGGTGAGTGCCGGGGCCTGGCTTGGTGGGGGCCAGGGCTGCGCATCAGGCTGGGGCGACAAGTGCGGGTGGGGATGGGGCTTGTAGGGCCAGGCGTGTGCCGCAGGGCCTGGGCGACGGGTGACATTCGAGCGTGAGGGGCAGGGCATGGCATGGCCCGCTGGGAGAGGGCTGGTGCGTGTGCAGTGGGGACTGATTCACGAGTGGGGCAGGCGTGTGCAGTGCTGCGGGACAGGTGTGTGCAGCGGGGCTGGTTTCTGGCTGGAGCAGACGTGTGCGGTGGACTGGGTTTGGGCAGCAGAGGAAGCAGGGGGCCATGGCTCTGAGAT
>NW_017729000.1:425933-426872 GCF_001723915.1 Gavialis gangeticus | reverse complement strand
CCCCGACCCCGACCCTTGTGTGTTTGCTGCTGCGTGTGTCCAGAGAGTGCAGAGGGCTTCCAAAAGCAGTGCTAGGGCCCCCCAATCCCCAACACACTCCCGGCCCCCACTTTGTTCCTGCCCCAGCTCCGTGTGCCTGGCTCTGGTCATGGCGTGTGCCGTGCCGTGCCGTGCTGCGCCGGGCTGGATTGGGTTGCGTGGGGCCGGGTGCTGAGCGGGGCTTGACGGTTCTCTCTGCTCTCTGTCTCGTGCGTCTGTCTGTCTGTCTGTCTCTCTCTCGCAGGTCGTCTGCACTGTCCTTTCATAAAGACGCCTGACAGTGGGCCGCCTTCCTCCTCCTCCTCCTCCTCCTCCCCCCCACGGACCCCCTTCCCCTATATCTCCTGCCACCGCACCCCGAACCTCTCCTCTTTCTTCCCATGTAGGTAGCTGGGCCGGGCAGGAGATCCCAAGCCCAGACCCTGTTTTCTGACTGCCCTCCTCATATTATGTTCTGGTTTTGCATGCTTCCTGACCCAGCTTGTCCTCAGATTCAGTTCACTCCTTCGGACCCTGGTCAGTGCCTTAATCCCCACGTGGCCCTAGACCTGACTGCCCACATCCCGTTGTGACAAACCCATGCAATGACTCAGTTGTGGAAGAACCTTATAGGCTCCATGGTTCAGGGTTCTTACTGACTCTGTCCTATATTGATGGTGATCAGATTACATACAGTCATAACTGAGTCTGTCTCTGTGCATTACTCTGGCTTCAATATAATCCCATACCTCTTAGGTCACCTTTTGGGTGTGTCTACATCTCTGGTATAGTGTAGATGTGCCCAGCTAGCTTTGAACAAGTTAGAATGAAAACCAGAAACAGTTTGCTCGCAGCAGCACAGTCCTCTGTATGGCCTAACTTACCTTGCCAAGGCATGTAGGAGGTTCATATTCACCCCAA
>NW_017729000.1:421334-425884 GCF_001723915.1 Gavialis gangeticus | reverse complement strand
CTCCCACTTTGATCCCACACGCCCTGGACCCGAAGAAGCTGCGTCGGCATTGGGGGTGGGAGGGTGGGGGGAGCAGTGAGGGGCTGGATGTGAAGTCGGTGGCGGCGTGGAGTCGCCATGGCCACTCTGCCCAGCTCCACGGGCCCCACAAAACCCGGGGGCCTCAGGCAGTTGCCCCAATTCGACCCCACCCCCACTGATGGTCCTGCCAGCTGCGCCCTGCAGCTGCCCGTGCAGCGTGCAGCCCACAAGCAGGGCAGGGCCGGGTACGACGCTCCATCCCAGGCAGGAGGGGTGGGCACCCCAGGGGCAGCTCCAGGCAGGGCTGGCTGCGCATAGGGGGCCGGGGCCAGCCCCCCAACCTCACCCATCTCGCCCTTTTCAGGTAGCCAGTCAGACACCCACAGAAAGGCTTCAACCGGGGGCTGCAGCCCCTGCGACTCCAGCGCGGCCTCCACGCCCGTGGGCGAGCAGATCGAGCGGGCGCTGGATGAGGTGACCCTGCAGCCGAGGCCGCACGGTAGGTGCCGGGGCCTCTGCTGCCGCCCCCACCCTGCTCCAGCATCTCCTGTGCGGGGCTGCCGCACTGATGCCCCTCGCCCTCCTCTCCCTGCAGACGCCCCCAGCCCTGGCAGCGAGGCGGCGGCCGTGGCGCCCGAGCAGCGCTGGCCCCTCTCCAGCGAGGTGCAGCCGGCCCCGAAGGCCAAGGAGCTGCCTGGGGGCCCCGCTGCGCTGGGGGACGAGTGGACAGAGGCACTGGGGCCCGGGCTAGGCCCCGCCACTGCAGACCTGCTCGCGCTGGAGACCCAAGGGCCGGTGCTGCTCCCGCTGGGTGAGGCTGAGGCCCAGGGCCAGCCCCCGCCACCGCCCACGCCTGCACCCGAGAGCCTCCTCGAGCTGTGGCAGGACGACAGCACTGCCCCCGGCACCTGGGAGTTGCCTGGAGAGCTGGCCGCACCTGTGCCCGTGCCCGTGCCCGCGCCCGCAGAGGTGGCAGTGCCCCTGGCCGCCCCCGAGCCCCCGCTGTCGGCAGGCCCCGAGGACGGGAACCTGCTGAACTTCGACGAGCTGCCGGAGCCACCGGCCACCTTCTGCGATGCGGAGCAGGATGAGGAGCTGCCCAGCATGGTTGCGCTGGAGGGGACGCACCCCATGACGCTCAGCTACCAGCACGCGCTGCAGGAGGCTGCGGGTGGGCACCCCGACCCCCTGCCCGAGCTCATGACCAACGGGGACATGGCCCTGAAGGAGAGCACGCAGGTGAGCAGGACGTGGGGCCCAGCCTGGCCCTCGCCCGCTAGGCAAAGCCTGGCATGGCAGGCCCTGGGTCCAGGCCGTGGATGGTGTCCTGGGGGGCACAAAGCCCCGGTGGATGGGGGGGCCTCCAGGTGCCTGGGAGCGAGGGGCACGGGGGCACATCTGGCCACATCCTCGTGCGGCTGCCCCTGATGGCGCCTCCCCCCCAGGCTAGCGAGGGCTACTTCAGCCAGTCGCAGGACGACGATGTGACCCAGGCTGACGAGCCGTCGGCGAAGGCGCCGCCCCCCGTCTTCTACAACAAGCCGCCAGGTGAGCCCAGGGCACCCCAGGCCGGGCCCCAGCACCGCAGCCCTGGCGGAGGGCCGCAGCGAGCGCTCGGTCCCCCTCGGGGTCATGCCCTGCCCAGCCGCTGCTCGGGGCGACAGCAGCCCTGTCCAAACCCTCCCAGACACGTCCTGGTCTGACCTGTCCCTAAGGCTGCACCAGCCCCAGGCAGAGCCCCCAGCCCCAGTGCCCCGGGGTGCTGCGAGTCCCAGCCCTACCCCGCTACTGCTGGGGCACGAGGGTCTGGGTGTCCTGCTGCACCCGGGGCGGTTCAATGCACTCAAGAGACCCCAAGCCAAAGCCAGTGACCCTACTGCAGAGGAAGCAACCCCGCCCCCGCCACTGCCCCCTCCAGACAAATCTGACAACGGGGTAAAATCCTTTCCCCCCCAGTGCAGCACTGGTCTGAGCCTGCATGGAGGGCAAGACCCCCTAGCCAGGACCCTGCGGGCCAGCGCCCAGCACTGCTGGGGAAGGTGAAACCCACCCCCACGCATGTAGCAGCAGGAGGGGAAAAACCATCTTCCTCTGCCCGGCTTTGCAGCCTGGGGACAGGAAGCAGAACCCCCTCGCCACCCCCCTGCTGCACGGCCCCCTGCAAGGGGGACTGGCAGCTGGTCCAGTAGCCACAAGCAACAGGGAGTTACAAACAGAGCCTCTTGGGGCGGCAGGAGGCTTGGAGGGGAGTCCCGCTGGGGTCTCTCCCCGCCTGCAGCTGTTCAACATGTTAGTGATTTGGATGCCAGCACAGAAAGCTGCTTGAGCTAGTTCCCAATGACACAGAAGTGGGAAGGATTGGGAGCATGCTGGAGGGTGGGAGCACAAGGCATCTCGACAACCTGAAAAGCCAGGCTGGAGCTGACGGGACGCGGTGCGTGGCTGGCAAACGCAAGGTGGTGCCGCTCGGGGGCAATAACCAAAACACGGATGCCCGGCGGAGGTAACGGGCTGGACAGCAGCGCCGTGGAGAAGGATCTGGGAGTCCTGGTAGGTCACAGACTCGATCGGAGTCTGCAGTGTGGTACAGCCGCACAAAAGGTCCGTGCGGGTTTGGGATGCTTCCGGCAGAGCGTTAGGTGCAAGACACGGGAGGTGATGGTGCCTCAGCTGGATGTTGTGTGTCGTTGTGGGCTCCATGTTTTAAAAAGGACACGAAGAAGATAGAGGGGGCCCGAGGTGGCAACAGAAATGATCGAGGGCTTGCAAAGCAAGTCCTGCGAGGAGCGGCTGAAGGAGCTGGGCGTGCTCAGTATGCGAAGGAGATCAAGGGGGCACGGCAGCAGTCTCCATGGGCCTGACGGGCTGCCAGAGAGGAGAGGGAAAGCCCCTGGCCTCTCCTGCTGCAGGAAGTAAGAAGTGGGCCAATGGCTCGAGGTTGCAGCAAAGCTGGTTTGGAGCCAGGGCCGCGGGAGAGACGCCAGGGAAGGGAGGACTCTGCGTCTCGGGAGGTGCCGAGGAGAGGCTGGATGGGCGCTGGGCGGGGAGGATCTAGGCACAGCGGTGCCTGTGCTGTGCTGTGCTGTGCTGTGCTGTGGGCACGGTGCCCCAGGCTTCGGACTGTGCTGGTTGCTGTGGGGACGAGGAAGGACTTTTCCCCGCTTGCTGTTACCACTGGTGGGGGGTGGGGGGGTTTTCCCCCAGGGGTGCCGAGTGCTGCTGGGGATGGGACCGGGCGGTGCCAGGTCCTGGCTGGAGGGTCTTGCCCCTGTGCTCAGGCTCAGTGCAACGCTGCACTGGGGCAGGAGGGGATTTCCCCCCTGCTCAGACCGGTCTGGACTGACGGGGGTCCCTGCCCCTGCGGAGGGGGCACGGCCTCAGCCTGGGCTGTGTGGAGCATCTACGAGGATGCTGCTTTCCCGGGGCTGGTTGGGGTGTGATGTCTGGCACTGTCAGGGCTGCCTGTAGTTTTGCTACGAGGTTGGACACGAGGTTTGTCTGGGCTAGTGTGGACAGGGCTAATCCTGCCTCAGGCCAGGCTTGGGCTACACGTGGGCTCTGGCAGTCCCGTCCGGCCCGCAGCTCTGACCGTGCCAAGCTCCGCTGCGCACTCGCCGGCCTGCGGCTGCTCTGGGCTGAGGTGTGTCCCGCCACGCCCAGCGCAGGCTGCGTGGGGCCTCCCGGGCTCCCACCATGCGCTGCAGGCCCGGCTGCCCCTCCACGGGCCCTGCCCGGTGCTGCCTGAGCCGCCCGCACCCGACCCCACCGCACGGACAGGCGACATTCTCCCGGCGCCAACTGGACCCGGCTTTGCTGCCACTTCATGACCCGGCTCCGGGTCCTGCTCGGTGCAGCAGTGGGAAAGGGGGGGTCGTTCTGGCAGCCCCTCAGGTGCTTGAAGGCCGCTGTCACATCCCCTCGCAAGCACCGTCTCCGCAAGCAGACCCTGCCCCGCTCCTCCAGCCTCTCCCCACACAGCTTTGCCTTCCCAGCCCTTTATCGCCTCAGTCGCCTGCCTCTGGACTCTCTCTGCCTCGCCACGTCCTTTTGAAGGTGGAGCTCGGGCGTGCGCAGTGCTCCGCCGAGGCCTGGCCAGGGCCAAACGGAGACACTGTCCTGCCCGATGCTTCTCTTGATGCATCCCACCCCGCTGTTCGCCCCCCGTGCGGGACCGCAGTCCTGGAGCCCGTGGCCCACCAGGAGCCCAGCCCCTTGCTGCCGCCCAGGGCAGGGTGTCCGTCGTCCAGCGCTGGCAGAGTCCAGCCCGTGTCCTGCTGGCCGTGGGCATGGGCCTGGGCCTGGGCCGTCAGCAAGACCCTGCTGACCCGCACGTGCCCCTCTCTCTGCAGAGATCGACATCACCTGCTGGGACGCCGACCCGGTGCCCGAGGACGAGGAGAACTTTGGCGGCGGCGTCTAAGGCAGGGCCCGTGCGCCAGCCTCTGACCCACCGCCCGCAGCCCCAGCAGCGCGGGCACACGCGGAGGCCGCAGCCAGGGCCTGGCCTGGCCCGGGCCGGGCGGTTGCCC
>NW_017729000.1:417849-421032 GCF_001723915.1 Gavialis gangeticus | reverse complement strand
CCTTTTTTAAGTTGTCGATAGGAGACGTGTTGATTCGCCCATGCCCTGTTGGTGCCCAGCCCCTGCCCCCGCTGCCCCCCTGCCCCGGGTTGAGCGTGTATAACGGAGCCCCCAGCTCGGCCCAGCCGGTGCCAGCGCCCATGTGGGGACGGGGCCTCGTGCCCACCAGCTCCACCCTGTCGAGCTTCGAGTATTTTGCACGAATCAGAAATTAACAAGGCAATAAGCGACGCTGGGGTGAGGCTCCGGATGGCTGTGCGCCCCCTGCCCAGGCGCTTGGCCCAGAGCCCGGGCTGCTGCGGGGCCGAGGGCAGCCTGGGCCCGTGCAAGCCCCCTCTTCCACCACCGCACTCGTGGCACCCGGCCCCTGCCTTCCCCGCAAGACCCGTGGGTGTTGCCACAGGCTGGGACCCCCACCCTGCCCCTCCGCCCCGCTTTGCCCTGCTCAGTCCCTCGGTCCTGCCCCCGTTTTTTTGGAAGCACAATTCTGTACCGGCGACGTGCTCATGTATGTTAATAAACAAACGACTCTGCCTGCGCCTGCTCCCTGGCTCTCGCCGGCCCGAGCAGTGCCTGGCCTGGCCTGGCCTGGCGTGGCGTGGCATGGGGGGCATGGAGGAAGTCAGGTACTGGGGGTGGGGCTGCATTCGCAGAGGAATGGGATCTGTGCCAACCCCCGTGGCCAGCTCCCCAGGACTGATGCTGCTTGGCAGCCCCCACCTTCCCCGAGTGCCACTCTGACCCCCCGCCCCTGCCTGATCTGCTTTCTGTGTCCGCCCTGTGTGCCCCATCTGAGCTGCTGCTCTGCTTTTTGCTCCCTGTCTTATCTGATGCTCTATTTACCACTTGTCTGCTCTGCTTTCTGCACCCCACCCCGTGCTCCCCACCTGATCTGCTGCTCTTATTTCTGTGTCCTGGCCCATCTGCTGCTCTGCTTCCCACTTCTTGTCTGAGCTGCTTTCTGTTCCCCACCTGATCCACTGCTCTGCTTTCTGCACCCTGTCCAATCCAGTGCTTTAATCGTCACTTCTTTTTCGCTCAGTGCCCTGTGCTCCCTGCCTGATCTGCTTTCTGCACCCTGCCTTGTGCTTCCTGCCTGAGCTGCCGCTCTGCTTTTTGTTCCCTGTTTAATCTGCTGCTCTGCTTTCTGCTCTGTGTGTGATCTGTTTTCTGCTCCTCTGCAGCCTGTTTCCTGCCAGATCAGCTGTTTTCCACCCCCTGTCCCATGTGCTGTGGCGCTGCCTGTCCCATCCCTGGTCTTCCAAGTCCCTGTGGGCCCGTGTCCCCATCGCGCCCCCCCCAACATGCACGCGTGCGCGCGGAGCTATACCTAGATGCCTGGCAGCCCTGTGTTGCTCCTCCCACCCCCGCGTCGCCAGAAACAATGATGATGATAATTTTAAAATTACCATTTTCAGGCCGCCTTTCTGGCGGGCCCTGGACAGCCACACGGTTCGCCCATGCCTGGTGCAGCTCTACATGGAGGCCTTTGGCCAGTTCCCACCCAGCCCACCGCAAAAAGCCCTGCCTGGACCAGCCTTCCCCCCAGCCTGAAGTCTTGTAGCCTTTCAGTGGCTCCAGGCCTGGCCACTGCACCAGCCCTGGGGCGCCCGGCCCACGCACGGGAGGTACAACGTGGCCTCCCCAGGCGTGGCCCGTGGCAGGAGGCTGGGCGCCGCCTGGCCCTGATGGCGTGCCTGCTCGGGCAGGACCAAGCTGTGCTCTGCCGGGTGCTTTTACTGAGCCCAGCGCTGGGCAATGCCAAGCCCCTGACAAAGACAAACACAGACTGACCCCATCCGCGGTGTCCCAATCAGTTAAAGGGTCAGAGATTTGCGGCTGGGCCAGGCCGTTGCCAGCTGTGGGGGGCAGTGCAGGACCCGAGCGCAGGATGCAAGGGCAGGCTGAAGGGTCACAGGGGGAGGGGCTGGCACAGCACAGCTCCGATCCCAGTGCGTGGGGCTGGGTGGAGGCAGGGCAGGGGCAGGGTCTGGGCAAGCCAAGCCAGGAGACGGCTGCATGCCCCCCCTCGTCCTGGGCACGGGGCCTGAGCCAGGCATTGTAGGGCCCATGGGGAGGCAGGACTGAGGTAGTAAGTCTGACCAACCCTGCGGGGGTGGCATGGGCCAGATCCAGGCATGCGGGGCCTGTGGTGGGAGGGCAGGGTCGTGGGCTCAGCAAAGGGCCTGATCCCAGAGCATGCAGCTGGCCTGCGGCCGCCTGGGGTCCCTCTGGGGTGCATGGGGACAGCGCAGGCAGGCTCTGGGCTCACGAAGCCTGCAGACGGCCACGTGGGGAAGATTTGATGTCGTCAGGATTGCGGCATCCGCTGGGCGCTGTGGGCCGCCGGCGGTGCGTAAAGGCCTCTGGACCGCCCCCAGAGACAGTGCAGCGGTAGCGGCCCCCGGCGGGGACGGATCCAGGCTGGCCACTGCTGCGTCAGGCGACCGGCACCGTGACGGCATCAACTAATAAAAGGTGGACGGCACGTCAGCGTGGTGTTGGCACTCACCGGTCTTTTCTTCACAGTCAAAAGGCTAAAAGCGTAATGGTTAAAAGGCCAAAAACCGCGCGGTGGGGCTGCCGCTGGGGGGGGCGACCAGCGCCTTAAGAACACCAATAAATTACAGGGGACAACAAAAGAGCAAACAGGGCGTGCACTGGCAGGGGCACAGGGCCAAAACAAGTGCTCCCCGGGGGACACCGCACAGAGACTCTGCACAGCGCCCACCGCTCACGAACTTGGAGAGCTCGCCAGCTGCTACTGCCCAGCGGTGCCCTGCCTGGCACGGGGGGCCTGCTCCTGCGCACAGGGTCCCCTCCAGGCTTGCGGGGCAGCACAGGGCCCAAGCCCCATGTGCAAGGCCAGGACAAGGCCTCATGGGCCTAACCAGGGCCCCCAGGGCGGGCCAGGGCAGCGGAGGCATGCCCAGGGCGCCCAGGGCTGAGAGGGTGCTGAGGCGGGTGTAATGCAGGCCGGGCCCAGGGGATGTGGGACCCAGCTGAGGCTCCCCAGGCTGGCTCTGGCCATGGCAGCCCCTGCCCCTGCCCCAGCTGCGCCTTCCCTCCTGTCACTGGGGAGGGGCCATGGTGCAACCAAGTGGGTCGTGCCCACCGCCCCCCACGTCCACACACTCCCCCCTGAGCCAGCACTGCCTGCGGTGCCCCACGTGGAGCCGGGCC
>NW_017729000.1:410713-412849 GCF_001723915.1 Gavialis gangeticus | reverse complement strand
TAAAACTGTAACAAACAAGATAAGAAACGGCTGCGCCGGGGTGCAGCACGGAGCCCCTGCAGCCCTGGGAGGCCGGCGGGCGCCGTGGGCGAGAGGGGAGCCAGCCCCTCGCGCCCTGGCCGTGGCAGGCAGAGGTCGGGGGGGGCGAGGGGTCGCGCTGGTCCTGAGGAGCCCCCGGCAGCCATGGGGAGCAGCCCGGCGGAGGGTGGCGGTGGGGGACAGCGGCCACAGTCCTGGGCCCAGTCCCATGCTGGTGCTGGCCTGGGCAGCGCGCTCTACACCGCCGTAGTCCTGCCAAACAAGGGCATCGAGACAGGGAGGTGCCAGGGCCCCGGCTCGTACGTGTCCCTGCTGCTGAGCTCGGAGTCCGTCCAGCTGGGGAACATGCGCTGGGAGCGCTCGGCTGCCAGGTAGAGCTCGGGGCAGGTGTGGCCCTGGCCGGCGCCGCTGGGCAGGTGCAGGTGCAGGGAGGAGCCGTAGCTCGGGTCCAGGAAGAGGGGCTTGTAGCTGGGCAGCTGCTCCTGCTTCTCGGGGCGCTCGTGGCTCAGGAAGGGGGCATTGATCTTGCGGTACAGCCCCCGCGTGTCCATCAGCACCTCGCTGTAGGGCGGTGGCGGCTCCGCCATCAGCAGCGCCTCCTCATAGCACGGCGGCTTGGACAGGTCCGACTCTGCAAGGCAAGTGGCAGGCGGTGCTCAGCCCCGGGGCCCCTACCTGGCCACTCGCCCCTGCCCAGCACACGCCACGCGTGACCCCGTCCCTGCACCCACCCAAGCACACGGTGCAGCCCCGCTGCCACCCTGGCCCGCCCAGGCCCCGCGAGCTGTGCTTCGCGTCCCAGCAGAGCTGGAGAAAGGCGGGCACGGCTGTCGGGGCAGGAGAGGGCCTGCACCAGCTCCAGCTCCAGCTTCGCTGTGCGGGAGGGCGGCCAAGGCAGAGGTCTAGGCCAGCAGGATGGAGAGAGCAACGTAAACAGGGACCTGCTGTTCTCCCGGGCCCAGAACACCAGGCCCTGTTAACCCGCGGGACACACTTCCGCAGGACGGGGTGGACACAGAGCGCAGCCCAGCCGGGAGGGATGGAGATGCTTGTGCCCGTAGGTCTGTAACGGCTGTTGAGCAGGACGGCGGAGAGGTTCCCTCTGGCACCTCTGAAGCGGGGGGTGGTGCCAGGAAGGGGAATGGATAGAAGGGGATTGCTCAGGGAAGAGCAACACAGATGACTGGTCGCACGAAGGGGCTTTCACATGAGGAGAGACGATGAGACAATGGCTTGGACAATATGGAAAGGAGCCACCTGAGAGGGGGTGCGAGACGGGCTTCCAAAATGCTAAGTAGTGAAGAGGAAGTCACCAGGGATTTGCTATCGACTCTGCTCAACGCACAAGCGAGGGGCCACAGTAACAGTAAAACTACCGCCAGGCAGTTCTGTGGCACCAGCCTCTCATTCAAAGGTGAAACTGCCGCCACCAGATGTGGTGGGAGCTGAGAGGGCAGCCAGCTCTGCAAAGGCCTTGGACACGTGCTTGGAGGAAAGGGGCACCAGGCTACGGAGCAGGGGCGAGGGGCACGGCCGCTGCATCAGCCCTGCCTGGACCCTCAATGCTGGAGGCTGCAAGTGAGAGAGGAACAGAGGAAAACCCTGCTCAGGCCCCGTCGCTCTCCTCCAGCCTCCACTCTCTGCCCCCCGTGACATGGGAAACTGGGCGAGACAGACCTGGGTCTGGCCCAGTCAACGGCAGCTCCGATGCTCTTATCATTGATGGGGCCTGGAAGGGAGCGCAGGAGCTCACATCTAGTCTGACCGCTGCTCCAAGCGGGACCAGCCCCAGCTCCATCATCCCAGCCCCAGCTGTGCCTAGCTGGGTCTTCAGCATCTCCAGGGATGGGGACTGCACCGCCTCCCCGGGGAGCCTGTCCCAGTGCGTCACCGCCCTCCTCCTGAGAGTTTCTCCCAATACCCAGCCTCAGTTTGCCTTGCTGCAGCCTGAGCCCATTGCTCCTTGCCCTGCCATCAGCCCCCACTGAGACCAGTCCAGCTCCTGCTCTTTGCAGCCCCCCTGCAGGGAGCTGAAGCCTGCTACCAACCCCCCCCCCCACGCTGCCCATCTCTACAAAAACGAGGAATCTTCCCAGC
>NW_017729000.1:398593-409202 GCF_001723915.1 Gavialis gangeticus | reverse complement strand
CGGGGCCGGGCGCGGCAGGGAGGGGAGCCCAACGGCCCGCCGGCTCCAGGCTGGTGCCAGGCGAGGGAGGAAGGCGCCTGGGGGTGAGCCCGGGCAGAGCGGGTGCCCAGCTTGCACACAGCACAGACACTCGGAGCTGAGGGTAAAAAAACATTTAAATATTCCAACATCAGTGCAAGGCAAGCGCAGGACCCCCAGGGCCCGCGGGGCAGCATGTGCCACGGCCAGGCCAGGCATCCACGGGAGGGGCGTGAGGGCACCCCAGGACCCAGAGACAGCAGCAGCTGCCAGGGGAGCCTTTGGCACAGCGAGGCAGCAGCAAGGGCCTCAGGCCAGCACAGGCCGCAAGCTCAGCTTGCAGCCCCTGCCCAGCCACTGGCACTTCTCACCACGTCCCTGGGGTAGCGCACAGCCCTGGGCCCAGTCCTCCGCCAGCCCACGCCGGAGCGGCCCCGCGCCTGCACCTGCCGCAGCACGGCAGCGCCCGTCGCGGCCCCCGGGCTGGGGGAAGGGGTAAGGCCGTGGCATCCAACTGCCCGGCTCTATTGGCAAATGCTTTGGCATAGCAGCTTCCCGGGCCTGAGGCCTGGGGGGAATGTGCACAGAGATGCCTGCGCCCGCTGGGGCACTGATGTGTTGCTCCATGGGGGCCCCAGGGCACAGCTCACAGGCCCAAGGCACCACCCCGATGCATCCAGGCACCAGCAGCAGCAGGCAGAGCCCGCACAGCTAGTCCCCGGGCGGAGCAGGCACGGCAGGGCCTGCAGCCCACAGGGAAAGTTCAGAACGGGGCAGGCTCGACCCACAGAGACAGCTGCTGACGTGGTCGAGCCGCCAGCACCTCTGGACCACGTTCCTGGCCCGCTCCTGCAAGGCCTCCAAGTGCCCCAACAGCAGGGGGGAGCAGAGACAGCACGAGCCATCCACGCTGCAGCCATGTCCCACGACGCGCTGGCCGCTGCATGGAGGCCCTGGGTCCAGGCACCCCAGGCAGGGGCATGGCGCTGCCCGCAGCTGCGTCTGCAGCCAGCGTGCAAACTGCGAACGCCCAACGCAGGGCGGCAGCTCAGCCCACAGCACCGCTGGCGCCAGAGGGTCCCGAGGCCGGAGAACAGGCGGCCCTACAGCCGGGTGGGCTCTTCCTCGCTGTCGCTGCAGTTCCCGCAGCAGGCCTGAAGGCAGGGGCAGTGGAAGGGGGGAAGAGAGGAGCAGAGCAAGCAGAGGGTGAGCACGGTCACACAACACAGAGCCCACACAGCGGGGGCGCAGCTAGGACAGCAGTGCGGCTGCAGCTCCAGGCCACCCGTGCTGCGCTCCGGACAGGAGCAGCGGGCAGCTGAGGTCGGCTGCGGGAACAGAGCCTGGGCCTGGGGCTGGGGCTGGGGCTGGGGCTGGGAGCCTGCAGGCACCATCTCACCTGGGGAATAATCGGGGCACAGGTGATCACTGAGCCCTTCACAGCTTATGAGCCCTGCCTGCTTCCCCTCTGCAGGGCACGGGGCCATGCAGGGCGTCCTGCACGGGTGTCCCGGGGCAGGGCAACTGGCTCAGAGGGTGGGCAGCAGAGCCCCCAGCCCAGCGAGGCAGCGAGCGCAGGGACGTGCGGGGATTAGTGGCTCGAGGGGCAATTAAGACACACAAGCGGCATCTGCTTGGTGGGGGCAGAAAGGGAACGAAGGACAAGGCTCCTCTTCCCCGGTCTCGCCATGTCGCAGGTGAGTCTAGGCCACCAGGCATTTCCCTGAGCAGAGCAGCCGAGATACTGCTCACCTCTGGAAGGAGAGAACGGGCGCGTCACCACAGCCCGCGGGGGCGCCGGAGCAGGGCTCCAACCGGGGCTGCTCTGAGCTGGCACAAGCTGACGACAGCCCGTGGCATCGGCCTGCCCCCAGGAGCCCCTGGCCCTGCTCCAGGCCTGGCTGTGGTGGCTCAGGGCTGCCCGCGAGTGCCGAACGTCCCTGAGCAGCTGACACTGCCCACGCGTGGGGATGCCCCCCGCCCTGGCAAACTATCTATCCATCTCCAACCCCCAGCACCTCCACCACACCCACCCCGCTTCCAGGCCTGCTCTCTGCCACCCCACACCCCTACTCCCAGGTCTTTCCCCCTGACTTGGGTCCTGCCCATCTCTGTCCCCTCTGTGCCCACCTGCCCTTGCCTGGCACCAGTCGCACTGCACTGCCAGCACCAGCATCTCCTTGGCCTGCAAGGACTGACTCTTCCCTCCTGCCCCAGGGCCTGCATCTCCCAGCACCCCCCAGCAAAAAGAGGCCAGCGCAGGAGTGGGGCCAGCCTGTCCTTCGGAGCCTGAGGACCCTGCCCCTCGCAGGGAGCCACGGTCCTGAGCCCTGTGCGGAGCCAGCGCGAAGCCTGGCTGCACCTCTGCTGGCAGGAGGCGGCTGCCTGGAAACAAAGTGAGTGGTGGTGCAAGGGAGGGGGATCCTCACAGTGCAGGACCGGGCCTGTGAGTCTCTGGGCTCGGAGGTCCCCGTGGCCTTTCTGCTGCAGATGAGGAGAGGGGCCTGGCCAGTGCGCCCAGGGCAGCGCCAGCAGGAACCAGGGAAGCGCCACGCTACAGATGGAGCAAGGACCCAGGGAGGCGGGAGGAGAGGAGCAAGGGGGCTCCACAGCCTGCACCTTTCATTTCCCGGGCACAAGGCCCAGCACCTGGCACCCAGCTCTAGCAAGGCAGCCTGCAGGGGCCCACCCCTCCGGCCCTGATGGGCCCTACAGATGCCTGCCCCCGAAAGGGGCTGTCCAGGGTCCAAGCCCCCCACTTGCTGTTGTGTGACCCAGGCTTTACACCACTTCGCTGGCACCCCCTGGCATCTGACCCCCCCTACAAGCAGTCAAGTACTACCTGTCTGCTAAAGAGACGCTGGAGCAGGCCCTTCTTGGGCTGCGGGGATGGCTGCCCCTTCCAGTCCAGGTCGGGGGGCACTGAGCCATCTGCGTTGAAGACATTCAGCTCCTGGAAACACTCTGTGTCGACCATCTAGGGGACAGAGGTGGCAGCTGAGCAGCACCCACACCTGCCGCACAGCATGGAGCTGGCCCTGCCAGCAGCTGCAGCGTCCCCACCCCTACCTCATTCTGCCAGGGGATGGGTACGCTGCCTGTGGCAAACTTCTGGTAGAAGTCGTTGTCTGTGGGCTCCAGCTCCACTCCCTTCACCGTGGAGAACTGCTCGATATCCAGCACGTCCTTGCAGTAGATGGCCTGGGGCTGTGGGGGAGCACGGGCCCAGGGTCAGGGTCAGGCCAGAGCACCACTTGGAGGTAGGGGGAGGGACCTGGGAAGGCGTGGAGGTCAGGTCCCCCCCAGTCAACAGCTGCCAGGGCCCCTGCCCCCTCAGGCCTCCCCGCACTGCCTGGGTGACACTCACGTCTGGCTTGAACGGGGGCTCCAGCATGCCCGCCTCCAGCCGCTTGAAGTTAAGGTGCCTGAAGAGAGGATGCTCCTTCACCTCCTGCGCTCCATCGCCACGGCAGCCCAGCCGCTCCAGTGGATCCTTGCACAGGAGCTGCCACGGCACAGTGGGGTCAGACCTGGGCTCGGGGCTCTGGGCACCATGCAGGGAAGGTAGCGCCTGCCCACCAGAGCCCAGATCCCAACTCCCACCCAGGGAGGGTCCAGGCACTCTGATGTCCCCTCTCCTGCAGCTCGCTCTCGGGTGCCCGGGCACAGCCGCTGCACGCCAGCAACACACTGCAGCAGGGGCAGCTGCAGCACCAGGAAAGCGACCCGGGGCGGGGGGGACTGTACCATGGTGCAGAGGGAGCGGGCGCAGGGTGAGAACTTCTCCGAGTACTCCTCCGGCACCTCCTTCACCAGCCGCTCCACCTCCTCCCGCCGTATCTTCCTCTTGCGCTGCTGGAAGGGTGACTGCCCCTCGATCATCTCGTACACGAGGCAGCCCAGAGCCCACCAGTCTGGGCTGAACGTGTAGTGCTCGTTCTTCACCACCTCGGGAGCTGAGGGGGGCACAGGCCAGTGAGAGGGGGCAGCAGCAGCCTCCCCACACAGGCACCAGGCCAGGCCAGGGAAGAGTTCACTCCCACCTGACTCCCTCCCCAGTGCCCTCCCGGCAGCGGAGCAGGGCAGGGCAGGGCAGTGCAGGGCAGGGGGAAAAGGGGGCTGGCAGGCTCTGTAGTGCACAGCCTGAGCAGCACAAGTCCAAAGGCCACAGCCCAGCAGCCCTGGGCACATCCTGGAGCACCCCTAGGAGAGGGCCGGGCTGGTGCAGTCAAGGAAACCCTCGCACTCCTGGCAGATGAAGGGAGCAACAGATGCCCCAGCTGTGCAGAGACAAGCAGAGCATCGCTGCAGCCCCGGGGGCTCCTGCACATGCAGTGCTGGAGAGGGCAGGGAAGGGCTGGCACGAAGCCTGTGCCAGCCAGGGCTCTGCTGGCATCCAGGTGCCGCTACGGGGACAGGACTCCACACCTGCCGTGCTCCAGGGTGAGCACCGGCTCAAGTTGCACCAGGATGACCCACTGGGCAGGAGAGCAGTGCAGAGGGAAAGCAACCCTGGGGGTCACAGTGGTCGGAGCAGATGCTGCGCAGCCATGCAGAGCAGACCCAGCAGCTTGCGCCTGTGGCAGCACTCACCCATGTAACCCACAGTGCCCACACGACCCTTGATCGTCTGCCCTTCAGGCACATGCACTGCCAGGCCAAGATCTGAGATGCGGATGTGCCCTGCGGGGGAACGATAGTGTCAGGGCCCAGCGGGGCCCAGCAGCAGCGCAAGCCCCTGCTGCCCTGCACCCCTGACTCACCGTGGTCATCCAACAAGATGTTTTCTGGCTTCAGGTCCCTGGAGAGGAGAGAGGATGGCACTAGCAATGGCTCCTGTCTGTCCAGCACTGGGGACTGCCCCAGGGAGATGCCAGGGCCTTCCCAGCTATAGCAGCCTGGTATCACGCAGGGAGCAGGGACGTGGCCCCACTGAGCTGCAGGAAGGCTGCCCTGGTGTGTCGGTGACAGCTGGGACAGGGAGGGCCTCCCTGCTTGGACCCTTGGCAGGGAAGGGGCCAGCCCCCCAGCTGCAGCCCTCTCCTTCCCACACCGAGCCCTTCCGGCTCCCTGCTGCAACCAGCGCTACCTCTATGGGGCAAGCGGGACCAGCCGGGCTGGCTAGAGCCACATGCAGTGGGGCTCCCTCAGACCCTTCCTGACACCCCCAAACCCCAGGTTTCCAGGTGTGGAGGGAACACCCGGCCCTCACCGGTACACGATGCGCTCATGGTGCAGGTCAGCCAGGCCACAGCAGATCTCGGCAGCGTAGAAGGTGGCGCGGGGCTCGGCGAAGCCGGCCTCGCCCATGTGGTAGATGTGGAACTTGAGGTCACCCCCGTTCATGAGCGTAAGCACCAAGCACAGCGCATCCTTCGTCTCGTAGGCATAGGCCAGGCTCACCTGTGCACAGCACCAGGACCTTTAGGGCACCAATGCCTGCAGCCCCCCAGCACCTGCCCCCACCCCAGCACCAGATGTGGGAGCATCTCCTGGAGCAGAGCTGCACCTGCCTGAGCATCCCCGCTGCTCCTAGCATCCAGGCTCGGCCTGGCAGGAAGGTGCTGGGCAGAGGAGCTGCTCCCCTGCCGGGCCCTGGGTGCCTGACAGCAGGTTCCACCCCCCAAAACTGGCCACGGCACCACCAGGAGCGGGGAAGAGGGTGGTGTTGGAGTGGCAGCCCCAGTACCCCCCTACCCCCACCCCTCTGCCAGCTGAAGCCAGGCCTGAAGACTGCTGCCTGCCAGGGAGACAGCAGTGCTCCTGGCTGCCCGGGGGGGGGCAGGGGCCGCCGCAGCGCAGAGGGAGCCACTCCCAGGTACTTACTACAAACCTACTGTTCACTCGCTCCAGGATCTGCTTCTCGTTCAAGGCCATGGCTTCCCCCTTCCGCTTCTTGATGCGCTTCTTCTCCAGCTTCTTGCAGGCGTACATCTTCCCCGTGGCCCGTACCTGGCAGGCGCACACCTGGGGGCACGGGGCAGCCAGGCCTACGGTCAGCTGGCGGCACGAGGGCGGACAGACAGCACTGGTGTGGTCGCCATCCCTCCCCATGCCCTCCTCAACATACATGTGGCAGAGCCAGGCCTGGACTCCATCCCAGGGCCGTGGCGAGGCAACACAGTCAGAGTCCCCAGGGCCAGCAGCACCAGTCCCCACTCTGGTCCCAGCTACCACCCACCCCACAGCTGCAGGGGTCCTTCCTGCCAACTTGGTGGGAGAGGCTGAGGTACGAGGGAGGAGCCCAAACCTCTCCCCACATGGGGACGGGGGATATGCCAAAGGCCCAAAGGTCTGGTCTCCCTGGGCCATGGTGGGTGCCTGCCCTATTGCCAGACGGGCTCTCCTGGTTCTGGAGGGCAGCCGGTCACTGAGCACTGGACCCAAACTCAACGGGAAGCCCGACCACTCACCTCACCAAAGCCGCCCTTGCCCAGCACACGGTACTGCCGGAAGGTGTTTTTGGTCACGGGCTGTCTGCAGGGAAGGAAGGAGGCTGGACTGAGCCTGGAGCTGTACGACAGCTGCCCCAACTGCTGCCACCTCCGAGCCAGCCACCGCTGTGGGCTGCCCAAGCCATGACATCTGCAGCCCTCGTCCCACGGCACAGACTGGCACATCTGGGGCCCCGGGAGGGGGGAGCCGTGATGGAAGGCGGGGCTGGCCAGGCCCCAAGGGGGAGGCAGAGCAGCCAAGTTACCTTTCCATCCATTTCCACTGCAGGAAGCGGCTGAAGTACAAGCTATCAAGGTAGTCGGCGAAGGGAGCCACGCTCAGGTAGTCGTGGATGAGCCTGGGGGGACCAGGGGTCAGCACTGCAGCATCAGCCCCGCGGACAGTGCCCATGCACCCACCCAGCCAGGCAGCCCCATATGCCCCTTCCTCCCAGGCCAGTGCAGGGCTGGCCCTGCTGGGTACAGCCCCCCGTGCAGCGGGCACAAGGACAACCATGCTCTCCACCTGCAGTAGGGCAGCGCCTAGCGGAGCTGCATCTGCATCAGCCCACACCCCAGCAAAGTCCCACAGGAGTAGGGCGCTGGGTGGGCATCCCAGATATGCACCCACCACCCGTGGCTGTTGCAAACGGTCCCGGGCAGCTGGCAGAACCTGGCCGTGTGCCTGGACTTGCACCACAGCACCTCGCCACAGGCAGCCCTGACTCTGCCCACTGCCACAGCTCCAGCTCCAGTTGTGCAAGGTGCAGCACTGCAGGCCTGCCCTGCTCACCAGCTTCCTCCACATCCCAGACCCACATTGCTGGCCACACCTATCCCAGGGGAGCTCCCCCACCCCCCTGCAAGGCCAGCCCATCTCTACCCACCTACCTGGTGGACTCCTTGAAGAGCTCCTTGGAGGACTCCTGCTCCAGCCTCTCGCAGCATGCACCCGCCAGCTGCGCGGGGATCTCGGGCACATGGTCCGTGCTCTGTGGGCAGGAGATGCCGAGTCAGACATGGGACCGAGCCCTGGGGCCCTCCTGCCAAGGAAGCAGAGCCCCAGCACTTTGCCCAGGCCTATACTTCCCAGGCTGGGGGGCACAGAACAATGCAGGTGTCCATGCCCAGCCCACCCCGTGCTACTGGCTCACCTCAGGGCTCAGGAAACTCTCGATAAGGCGCTGCCCACACTCCCTGCGCTTCTCGTCAGGCGTCACCTCGTACTCAGCCTGAGGGCGGAAGGGGATCAAGATGCCTGCAGGAGGGCAGCATCCACGCCGCTCCCCCCCGCCCAGCATCACAGCACAGAGTTGCTCTGGCCCTGCACCCCGGGCTCTGGCACCTCCCTTCACTGGCCACAGCCCCACCCTTCAGGAGCCGTGGGTCACAGACCCCCCTGCCCTGAACACGCTGCAGCAGGCGGCAGGGAGGATGGACAGCAGCCACCGCCCTCCCAGCCCAGCCCTGCCCCAAGCAGCACGTGGAGCTCAGTGCCAACAGCCCAGGCCCTGGCCCCAGCCCCGCTCTTACCACAGCATCCAGGAACCTGACGCAGCGTGACAGCTCGGGCCGCATCTCGCAAAACTGCCGGAACAGCGCACGCCCGATGGGCTGCTTCTCGCACAGGTTGTGGTAGTCCCGCTCTGCAGAGCAGAGAGAGGCGGAGCCGACCCAACACAAGCTGAGCAAGCCACACAGGGCCCAGGGCAACTATCCTGGCCTCGCCTGGGCACAGACTATGACCCCCAACTGGCAGAGAACAAGAGTGGGGAGCCGGGAGCGCCCCGAGCGCAGTGCTCCAGCTGGCTCGTGCTCCCTCCCCACAGAGGCCGCACCCCACCCTGCAGACATTAACCCGTTTTTCCCACAAGGGATCTGCCCTTGGGTCCAAAGTCCTGGGGCCTGGCCAGGGCTGGTGGCTGGGCACATCCAGCCTCCTGCAGCAAGGGCGGTTTCCCAGGCCACAGGCTGCTCTGGGGACTCTGCACCCGGTCAGAGCAGGAGGGGGCTGCCTGGACTGGTGCCTGGTCTCTGCAGGCCACAATGCCGGCCAGAAGCACAGGCCGGGGAGTCGGCACGGCACTGCCCCCATCGTACCCAGTCTGTGCCTCCGTTGCTGGCCCCCGGGCCCCACCCCCATGGATGTCCTCACCACAGCACGAGCCATGGTTATCAGGACGGCTGCCTGCTTCCTGCACTGCTCTGCTGAGCCGCTGCCGTGCATTTGTGGGGCCATTTAGACACCCCCCAGTGCGCACCAACTCCGCCCTGGGGGCAGAGGGGGGCAAGACCATCCCAGACCCACAAGGATGTGGACACGTGACCCGGCTGCAGCAGCCACCGTGCTGGTGTCTCCACCTGCCCTTGAGTCACCCCAACCTCAGGCTGCTGCCTGCACAGGAAAGCCCTCCCCGAGGGCGGAGCCAGGGGCACAACAGCCCTGCTGCAATCAGCTCTCCCACACAGGCCAGGACTGGGTGCACCCCCCGCCCGTGCAGCAGCTCCTGAGGAAGCTGCGGTTTCCTGAGCAGTGCATGAGCTCAGAGGCACAGCTGGAGGGGTGGAGATGCCCCCACAGGCAGGCAGCATGTTCCCTGTCTACCAGGAAGTGAGCTCAGGTCGAGGGGGAAGGGGCCCGGCTGCATGGGGCTCAGGTCTGCAGGGGCACCGGCTCAGGGGTGCAGGGAATGGCACCATCCTAAGGGGCTGGAGGCTCAGCAGGAACATCTCGGCATGCTGGACCCACGACGCCCACAGCCCGGGTTCCATGCACCCCCACGGCACTGCCAGGCAGTGACCGTACCAAGGGCTGCACAACCCAAGTTGCCTCCCACACCGGAGCATCCCCCCGGGTCCTGGCGCTGACCGTGGTGCTCAGCTGCTCTGCCGCAGTTTAGCTGCATGTCAGAAGCAGGGAGCGAGGCCCAGACCACGGCCTGGTGCCAGGGAACAGGCCGGGCCTGGAGCAGGAGCAAGGACCCCAGGGCACGAGGAGCAGCAACAAGCTGCATCTGGAGGCTCCTCTTTGCCCGGGGGCCCTGGCAGGGCATGCATGTCTCTGGGGGAGCTCCGCAGCCCAGGGGACCCTGGGGAGCAGTGTTGGGGCTCCCCGGAAGCCAACCCACACTCACGCCCCCAGCCCTGGTGCTGGTGAGGATGCCACACACCAGGTGCTCCGTGTCACAGCACGGCAGAGCCCTCCGCCTTCCTGCGACAGCAGACACGGCGCTGCCAGGTCACGGCGCTGGGTGTGCAGAACAGGGGCTGCCCGGTGCACTTCACAGCCGGAAGAGCCGGGTCTCACCGAGAGTCTGCCGGAGCTCCTCGCACAGGCTGATGTGGGGAAACTGCAGCATCTGGCGCCATTTCTTGCTCTTGCCCTTCCGGTTGCCACTGCCACCTGCAGGGGATGCAGCATGGGCATCACCAGCTGCCCAGGTTGAGACCCGGGGCGAAGGCAGCAGGCAGCACCGCTCTGCCCGTGCGCACACGCCAGCCCACGGGCAGCCAGGGGTGCTTGGCACCACAAGCCGGCAGGACACGGCACCCACCCTCCTGCAACCTGTCTCTGGCTGGCAAGAGACCCCAGGACTCGCCGTGTGGGCACATGGACAGCACCGGGCAGGGACAGACAGGCCTCGCCAGCCAGTGCGAACACCAGCAGCACCGAGGCCTCCCACCCACCCTGTCGCAGGGACGGGGACCAGCACAAGGGAGTCCACAGGCCACAGAGGATGCTTGAGCACCCAGCCCTGGTGGCACCTCTGCTCCTGCCGGCCACGGCCGCCCCAGGCGCCGAGCTTGCCGCCCCGGCACGTCTCCTGCAGCCAGGCGATCTCGAGAGCGGCAGGGACGGTGGGACACAGGAATTCCTGCTCCCGGCTCAGCTCGTGCTGACTCACCGCGGCCCGGGGCAAGCCGCTCACTCCGCTCTGCTCCCTCCCTCCCTCCCCCCCGCAGGGAAGAAGCCTCTACCAGGAAGCCGGACGCAAGCGCCCAGTGGCATCAGCCTGCAGCCAGCTCGGCCCCGTGAGCGCCCGCCCGGGCAGGGCCAGGAGGTGCCAGGCAGGCCTGGGGCAGGCGCTGCCGCCGGTGCCGGATGCGACAGGGGCTGCATGCCGAGCGCCCACCCTGCCGCCGCCGCCCCCACACGC
>NW_017729000.1:397056-398275 GCF_001723915.1 Gavialis gangeticus | reverse complement strand
CCCGCCCCCCTTGCCCCGCCCCCGCCGCGCGCCGCCGCCATTGGCCCGGCCGCTCGGGAAGAGTCGGCGGCGCCGCCGAGGGGGGGGACGGCCCTGCGTGACAACGTCATCGAGGGGCTCGCGCGGATTGGGCGGGCCTGCGCCCCGCCCCCAGGCGTCCGATTGGAGGAACGGCTGTCACTCTGCCTGCTCTGGGCTGTGATTGGGCGGGACTGCAAGGGGCGGGCCGCGAGCCCCGGTCGCACCTATATTAGCGGCCCCGGGAGGGTAGGTGCAGGCTGTGGGCGTGTCCGCCTTCCCGCGGGGGCGCTGTTGCCGGGGTGTCAGCCTGGCGCCGCCCCTCCTAGCCCCCCACCCCCAGCTGAGCGTGTGTGCACTGCTGCGTGCCGAGGTGCACGGACCGGCCGCACCGCGTGCTAAGCAGTGTCGGGGACGGCCTTTGCAAGGCGGCACCTGCAGCGGGGGCTGGTCGCCCCTCCCGGCCGCACGCCGGCCCCGCCCGGCTCCCGATTGGCCCGGCCGCTCGGGAAGAGTCCCGCGCTCCGCGAGGCAGCTGTGGGGAGAGCCGGTGCGGCCTCGCATCGCGGCCCCAGGGCTTCCCGGGACCCTGCCGCCTTCCCTCCCCGCTGCTCCGTGCTGCAGCTCCAGCAAGGCCCAGGCCAGCCCGTAACCAGCGTCCGCTTCCACGAGGTGTCGCAAGGCTTTTTATCTGGTTACATCCAAGCACTTGCTAAGGCATCCGCGCTGCTGAAGAGGCGGCGAGCGGGGAAGCGGAAGGGACCGGGTAGGAACGGCGCCTATGAGGTTTTCCAGAAATGAAAAGTAGTGAAGAGGCCGGTTCGGTCCGCGGTCGGTAGCAGCGGCAGTAGTCCAAAGCCGCGTGTGCACGGGGCACGACGGACCCGGGCTGCTGAAGCGGAAGAAGTGAACGGCCTGTGCCCGAAAGGTCCCGGCACAGCCCCGGCCGCCTGCCCCGCGGGGTGACCACGTTTCATGGCGCGAAAGCCCCGCGAGCGAAGGGAAAGCTCCCGCCTCGAGCGCCCTGCTCTCAGCCTCCCGGTTCTCCCGTCCACGGCTCTGGGGCAGCAGCCCACCGCCCGCAGCCCTCGGCACCTCCCCGAGGGCTGCCCCGGAGCCGGCCCGGCCGCGGGTGGACAGCCCTTGCCGGGGAAGCGGCGGCTCGTGGGCCCTTGCAGCGGCAGCGCGGGGGCAGCAGGTG
>NW_017729000.1:396133-396480 GCF_001723915.1 Gavialis gangeticus | reverse complement strand
GCCGGGCTCTGCTCTGCTCTTCCGCGGCTCGCGCCGGGCCGGGCCGGGCACAGCGCGGGCCTTTGGGCGGCACCACCCTGCTCCACAGGGAAACTGAGGCGCAGAAGGGGAGGGGCGCTGCGGAGCTGCAGCCCTGTGAGTGGGTGGCGCGGGGGAGGCCCGCACGCTGCAAGCTGCTCCCCGCATCCTGAGTGCTGACCACCAGCCCCCTCCACCCCCAGCGGGGCTCCAAGCCCTGTTCTCCAGGCAGGGAAACTGAGGCAGGGGCGGGGTCTGTCCTGGCCCAGGGGCAAAGGCGGGAGTTCCTGGCGCCCAGTCCCTGCTCCCCCCGCGGACTTTGTTTCCGC
>NW_017729000.1:390879-391133 GCF_001723915.1 Gavialis gangeticus | reverse complement strand
GCGGGCCAGGCCCGCGGGGACCGGGAGGAGCCCGCTCCAGCCCAGACCCTGTGGCCCGCGCTGCGGGCGGGCGGCACGGGGCAGCGTGGGCGCGGAGGGGCACTCAGCTGGCGTCTTTCCCTGCCAGGCCCGGCCCGACCAGCCCCCGAAGACCAAGGGCAAGGGTAAGCGTCTTGCCAGGGCCCAGCCCCGCGGGTGTCTGGGGGCAAAGGACAGCTGGGCCGAGCCGGGCACCGGCCGTGGGGAGGGCGATG
>NW_017729000.1:384820-385677 GCF_001723915.1 Gavialis gangeticus | reverse complement strand
TGCCCCTGCCCCACACTTGCACTCACCTCACTCTTAACGGGGGAAGAGGACGCAGAGGCAGGGCCGGTGCCTGCGGCTTTTGCACCTGCAACACAAGCAAGGTAGCACTGGGTCCAGAGCCGCCAGCCTCAGCACAAGGCCCAGGCAGTAGAGATCAGCCTCAGTGCCATGCCGATGTCTGCCCGCTGCAGTGGACACCCATGGAGGCAAGGACCAAAGTGAGCCCAGACCTAGTCCTGCGTTTCATAGTTTCTAGGGTCGGAAGGGCCCTGAGTAGATCATTGAGTCCGACCCCCTGCCATGGCAGGAAGAGTACTGGGGTCAAATGACCCCAGCAAGGTGTTCATCTAACCTCCTCTTAAAAACCCCCAGGGTAGGAGCCAGCACCACTTCTCTTGGAAGTTGGTTCCAGATCCTAGCTGCCCTGACTGTGAAATCACGCCTCCTGATGTCTAGCCTGAATCGACTCTGTCAACTTGTGACCTTTACTCCTGGTCACTCCTGGCAGTGCTCGGGGAGCAGGGACTCCCCCAGTGCCTACTGGTCCCCTCTGACTAGTCTGTAACAGGCCACTAGATCCCCCCTCAGCCTTCTCTTGTGGAGGCTGAACAGGTTCAGGTCCCGTTGCCTCTCCTCATAGGGCCTGCCCTGCTGCCCCCGATCATGCGAGTGGCCTCCTCTGGACCCTCTCCATGCTGTCCACATCCCTCCTGAAGTGCGGCGCCCAGAACCGGACGCAGTACTCCAGCTGCGGTCTCACCAAGGCAGAGTAGAGGAGGAGGATGACGTCTTTAATTTTGTTCAAGATGCATCGGTAGATTCGCTCTGCCAGCTACTGCATAACATTGGTGGCTCAT
>NW_017729000.1:383711-384711 GCF_001723915.1 Gavialis gangeticus | reverse complement strand
GTAGGTATGGTGCTGGTTCTTCCTCCCCAGGTGCAGCACCTTGCACTTGTCAGTGTTGAAACCTATCCTGTTCTCATCTGCCCACCCTTGTAACCTGTACAGGTCCGATTACAGCCTATTCCCCCCCCCCATCTAGCGTGCCCACATCCCACCACATCATAGTGTCATCAGCAAATGTGAACAGGTGCTTTTTACCCCCTCATCCAAGTCACTGATGAAGATGTTGAGCAGTGCAGGCCTGAGGACCGAGCCCTGGGGGACTCCACTGCCCACATCGCTCCAGGTCGAAAATGACCCGCCCACCACCACTCCCTGGGTGCGGCCCTCCAGCCAACTAGTGACCCATCTGACTGTGTGGGTGTCGACACCACAGTCTCCTAGAGTTGTGCAGAGGTTTTATGTACCCCTGGCCCACCTGCACCAACTGTACCTGCTCCGGCCTCTAAGACCAGCTTCTGGCCAGCCACGGTGCTGACCGGTCTCTCCAGGTCCAAGGCCCTGGGCTCACCCTCCTGCGGGGGGAGAAGGGAGTCAGGGCAGGGCTCATGTGGCAGGCAGGGGTGGGGGGAGCAGGTCCAGGCACTGCATGGGGATGCAAGCTGTGGGAGGGGATGAGGCTGCAGATGCAGGCAGTCCCCTGAGTGGGGCTGTACTCATGGGTGCCTGCCATGCAGCAAGCCCAGCACATGCAGCTGGCACAGGCAGGCTGAGCAGCACGGGGTGTCTGGCCTGGGATCCCTCCACCCCCGCACTGCATGCCTGAAGAAGAGGGCTTGCACCCAGCGCTCAGCCAGCAGCCCCTCCCCGGTGCCAGGCCATGGCTGCCCCGGAGCGAGGAGTGCCTGCCTTACCTGCCGCAGCTTCTCAGGCTCCATGGCCAGGCCGTACTTCCCCAAGATAGGCTGTAGCGCTTCCCGCAGGCTCTTGGTTGCCTTCGCCATGATGCGCACGCTCTTACCCACAGAGGCAATTTCCAGCCTGCAGAGAGGAGCTGGAGGAA
>NW_017729000.1:378735-383420 GCF_001723915.1 Gavialis gangeticus | reverse complement strand
GAAACTGATCCTGTTCTCCAGCTTCACTTCCTTGTCCGACAGCACCGAGCTCTCCTGGTCCAGCGCCAGCGCCTTCTGGGGAGACCAGCCCAGCAGGGCCGTGTCACACAGGAAGGCCATGGGGATGCCCCAGCTCCATCACAGCCCCTCACTGCACCCAAGGGGCCCCTGCCCCCCGCCGACCGTACCTGCTCATTGCCCACCAGGTAGACCTTGATGTCCAGCAGGTGGAAGCCGCGCTTCTCGCAGATCCCAGCCAGCATGTCACGCACAGAGAGGCCAGGCCGCACCGCAGCCAGCGAGGCTGTGCCATCGGGCAGGTACACGCAGCAGTACTTCATGGGCTCGGCCCCACCCAGGCTCTGCCAGGGGCCCTGTGGGGCAGGAGGTGAGTGGACAGGCAGGGGCGGGCGGGGATGGGCAGGGGCCACGGCCAGGGCACTCACCTCTGGGCGGGAGCTGGGCCCCGAGCTGGGGAGGCTGCTGCTGGAGGAGGACAGGAAGCCCAGGTCCAGGCTGGCGGAGGAGTTGAGGGAGCCCTGGGACTCGCGCCACAGGCCCGTGCCATCCCCCCCATCTAGGAAGCACAGACACAGCGTGTTGGGCTGGGGACGAGGCCCCAGGGGTCACAGCCACGGTGCTGCCAGGGTCAGCGCCAGCTCAGGGCTCGCTCACCTGCCCATGAGGGCTCTCTCCGCTCCCCCTTCTGGAAGGAGCGCCGGGGGCTGCGGGCCGCACTGGCACCGCTTCCTGCTGCCTCCACGCCCAGCGGCAGCGACTTGCCCGGCTTCAGCTTCGTCTTCTGGAGAAACCGGGACTGGCCTCAGCCCTGCAGCACGGGGGCTGCCCTCCGCCCAGCACCGCCCCCCCACGGGGCTGGGGGCTCACCTTGCTGAGGTCCAGCGTGGGGCTGCCACTGCGCGGGTGGGGCCGCAGGTCGGGCAGAGGCAGCCCCCCGCTCTCGGCCTTGGCGCAGGCCTGGTACAGCGGGGACTTGACAAAGCGGGCGTAGCTGTCGAACTTCATCAGGTTGAAGATCTGAGCCAGAGGCAGGGCCGGTGAGAGTCCCCTGGGCGGGAGGGCTACGTCCACCCTGGCAGCCAGCCCCGGCCATGGGGTGCAAGGCTGCCCTCCCAGCCCACAGCCCGGCACAGCCCCACATGGCAGGGCCCGGCCCAGGCCTCCAGAGTGGGGGTGTGGGCGGGCGCGGCCATGCCCCACGCGTTGGGGGAGCAGGTGGGCAGAGCTGCGCTCACCTGTAGCTGCTGAAGCTGGAACATGTCAGGGGTGGGGGTGGCCAGCACGTCCTCCCCGATCCAGGCCTGCCGGTCGATGTTGACAGGGCTGACGGCGTGGCTGGACAGGAACTCATCGTAGATGCGCCGTGCATCCCGGGCCAGCTACCGGTGCCAGGGGAGCTTGGGTGAGTCCCCCCAACATGCCTGCTCTGTGCATGGGGCACAGGTCACCCCACACCACAGTCCTGCTCTGCAATCATGTCTGCCCTGCCATGCCAGGCCCCCACCATACTGCCCCGGGCTCCCTTGGAGGTGCTGCCCTCCCACAGACCAGTCTCGGTGCTGTGCCTGGGGCAGCCCATGAGCAGGGGTCTCTCCTGCACTTTGGCAATGCCCAGGCCCCTGGGCATAGTGACCCCAGCCCCAGCCAAGGTGCAGCCATGGGGCAAGGCGGGCTGCACTATGCCTGGTACCTGCTGGGCATTGCTGGCAGGGATCTGCTGGAACCGCTCACACGCCTGCCAGAAGTAGACGTTCTCAGCACTGAACTCCTTCTTCAGGAACTCCTAGGGCAAGAGGGGACATGCCAGCAGCCATGGGGGGAGCTCGGCACTGGGGCACCCAGGTAGAGGCACATGGCAGCCAAGCACCTGTGTCCAGCCCTGGGGAGATGTCAGGCTCTGGGCACAATGCCCACAGGCTGCCAACCCCAGGGTAGCCCAGGCAGGGGTTCACATCTGGCTAAAGCTGCATGCTCCAGCCCGGAACCTCACAGCCCCAGCTGTGGAGCCCAGCTCAGGTGCCTGGGGGCGGCTGATCCCATGCTGGATGGGCTGCCAGGCTACAGGCCCCTTGAGTCCCCTGGCAGGGACTGGCGACGCCCAGCGAGGCTCTGCGGGGAGCGCTGGCTGCACAGAGGCCTCAAGGATCCCTCCTCCCAGGGGACACGGACAGGATGGGCTCATCCTGCCCAGCAGCCTCAGACTCCAGGCTGAACCCAGGGCCAGCGGCCCTCCTGCAATGCCAGACAGCACGTGACCAGGCCGTGGGGGAGGGAGGAGGCACTGGGCACAGCAGCCTGAGGAGGCCCCAGCAGCTGGGCAGGGGCCAGGTGCGGTGACAGGGGAGACCGGCCGTGGCAGCAAGGGCTGGAGGCGGCAGGGGAGGGGGCTCGCAGCACTCACGGTGAAGTAGGCGAGGCCCACGCGGTCCTGCAGCAGTGCCTCGAAGGACTCGGCCCAGCTGGCCACGGGCCCCGGAGCGGTGCCCGGGGAGCTGGGCAAGCTGTCCACGCTCTGACTGCTGCCCCGGGCCCGGGAGGCGTTTAGCTCTGTGACAGAGAGACATCAGCTCCAGCCAGGTGCCACGTGGGTGCTGCAGCCTCCCTGCAACCTAGGGCACCCGTGGCAGAGGACCACTGGGACAGGCACCATCCTGCCAGGCCCCCTCCCCCATCTGTCTGGGCTGGAGTCTGCAGCAGCTTGTGCTGATGCCCCTGTCTGCACTGGTTGCTCGAGCACCGCACCCGACTGGCTCCTGCCAGCCCCTAGGGATGTGCGGGGACTTGCTGGACAGTGCCTGGGAGCGCCATGGAGCCAGGGCCAGGAGGGGCCTCACTGAGCTGGGTCAGTCTCAGGCACCTGTGGGCACAGAGTGGGCAGCAACACCGGCCAAAGCCTTGCAGCTGGCAGAGCACGGTGCAGCGACCACCACCTGCCCACGAGCTCGAGCGCAGCTCCCAGCAGCAGTGGGGGTAGGACCCTGGCCTAGGGGGCACTGGGGGCAGGAGCCAGTTGGAGCTTCAGCATATGCCAGGAGCTCCGCGAGGGGCCCTCGTGCACTACAGAAACCTGGGGCCTGCCTGGGGGAGGCTTCACGCGGGCTCCTGGGGCCTGGCATGGGCCCACACTGCGGAGGCTGGCACCAGCACAGCCTCCCAGGACTGCTCCCCAGAGCGGTGCCAGCCCTCAAGCCAGGACCTGCAGCCAGTCGCACTCACCTCCAACAGACGTGGCCAAGCCCTGCAAAACCAGAGAGGGGAGGTCAGAAGGGGCAGCTGGACCCTGCCATTGCAGTGCAGACAGCCAAGGCAACCAGCTGGGCACCACCTGGTACTGGCCAGGGGGCAGGGGGGTGGGCGTGGGGCTGGTGCAGGGCAGGCTGGGCCAGGCAGGTGCCCACCGGCAGGCTGCCCCGGGCCACTGGGTGAGCACTGCCTGCGGTGTGGCCCTGTGGGCGGGTGGCAGCAGCGATTGGGAAAGGGCGGATGCTCTGAGCAGCCACTCCCAGGCAGGCACAGGAAGGAGAGGGAGGGCAGGAAAGGGGAGGAGAAGCAGAAGTCTCCACCCCAGGGATGGGCCCAACACCTTCCCAAGCAGCCCCCGTGCCCTGCCAGTCTCCCAGCCAGGGGAGGGGGTGGCAGAGCCAGGACAGGGGCAACACAGTGCCCAGCTATGGGGCTGACCCTGGCTGGATGCCCCAGCCAGGTGGGCAGCACTCTCAGACCTGGTGCAGGGGCTGCTGGGTGGCTGTCCCAGGGGCAAGGCAGGGCTCTGGGCACGTGGGCAGCTCGCAGAGGGGCATCCCAGGGGCTGCTGACAGCCAGGCTGAGCGTGCCCCCAGTGCAGGTGCCAGGCCAGGCCAGGCCCCCCCAGGCTGGAACCTTTCCAGGTTCGCAGCAAACCTCGGCTTTTTGGATCCAGCTGCTGCAGGTCTGGGCCCTGCTCTCCCAGCCTGGCCACCAGCACAGCCATGCCCCACGGCATCAGCTGCAGCCCCCCAACAAAGCCAGTCGCGGCTCCTGCCCCTGCCGCCGTGCGTCTCTGCCAGCCCACGCCCCTCCCACACCTGCGCCACTCCAGGCCGCGCTCCCCGCGCTCCCAGCGTTGCCAGGCACCCCGCACCCGGCGCTGCAGCCCTGCCATCAGCTGCGGGAGCTGGCTCAGACTGCTGCTGCCACTTCCGACCTGAGCGGGCCATTCTCAGCAGCCAGCATCTCTCCGAGGCGTGCGTCCCCTTGGCACTGCCCCAAAGCCTTTCCTGCAGCCCAGCTGCCAGGAGGGAGGGGGTAGGGGAGCAACTGCAGCCTCGGGGCCAAAGCCACACCGTAACCAGCAGCCCCCCCATAGCTTCCCTCCAGCATCCTCCCCAGGCCTGGGGGAGCAGGGCCCTGCAGTGGGGAGCAGCCTGCAGCAGCCAGGACCAAGGAACCCCTGCCACCAGCGAGGAGCAGAGGGGCCATTGCAGCCCAGGGGAGCCAGGCCCCAGGCTGGGCAGAGCAGCACGCAGGCACCTGGCTCCTACCTCGAAAGCCACTGGGGCAGCACTGGCAGGGCAGGGCAGTCACTCACCACGCGGCCATTGTGAACGCCCAGCAGCTTGGCCCGTCCCTGCATGCCGCGCACGGCCCCACGGGGCCTGTCAGCACCGGGGCTCGGGGCGCGGCCG
>NW_017729000.1:376670-376923 GCF_001723915.1 Gavialis gangeticus | reverse complement strand
AACACTCGCTCATCAAGCCTTACCAGGGTGAGGCGGCGGGGCGGGGTGGGCGGCGCTCCGGGGCCTAGAGGCTCCGCCCGGGCTCGCCCGTGGCCGGCGGCCCCAGCGCCGGTCTCACCCGCTGCCCGCCTGTTGCTGCAGGGGTCGGGTCCAGTTCCATGCCGCTGTGGGACTTCCAGGGCAGCACGATGCTGACCAGCCAGTACGTCCGCCTGACGCCCGACGAGCGCAGCAGGGAGGGCTCCATCTGGAA
>NW_017729000.1:370881-371670 GCF_001723915.1 Gavialis gangeticus | reverse complement strand
GCGGCCGGCGACCCCAGCAGCGCCCGCAGGCCCGGCACATCCCCGGTGGGCGGGCAGCGGTGCGGGCGCGCTGCCTGCCAGGAGCGCTGCGCTCTGCTCCTCACTACCTCTTTTCGCTACCACAGGAAGTGTCACTATGGAAACCAAAACCACAGTGAGCGATGGGTTTGAGGAGACTCCCTCTGCGCAGTGCAGGCCTCTCCATCAGGGCTCCTGTGCTGCCAGGGCTCCCCGCAGGCCATGGGCCCAGGCCCCAGGTCCAGCTCCTGCCAGGAGCAGAGGTCAGCGGATGGGGCCGCGGCATCCGGAGCAGGGCCTTCCACCCAGGTGTCTGCCCTGGGCACGCGCCCGCCCAAGCCCCTGGGCACAACCTGGAGCAGGAACAGGAGGGAGCGCTCGCAGAGCCGCCCTGGAGATGGCACCCCACAGGCTGCAGCTCCGGGCAGGGCCGCGTGCCCTGGGCCCCGCATCGCTGCCCCTGGCGCATGAGGGCTGGTGAGACAGCGCCGGGCCCTGGGCGCTCGGCTACTCCTAGCAGCATTTTGGTCACCAGCGGCTCTGGAGTCAGTTCCAGGCGCTGCAGGTTTGCTCCCTCCTGCCTGCCCACTTCCACGGAGACGGGCAGGCGGGTGAGTGGGCTTTGCTTCGCTCCGCTCCAGGGGTCCCTCCAGCCCAGGCGGCCTGGGGACAGGTTCCCAGGCAGGCCGCAGAGACCCGACCCCTCGCACCAAGCTGGGCCACAGCCCCTGCAGCCGACACGCCCCTCGGACGCATCCCCCGCGTGGGGGA
>NW_017729000.1:366055-370027 GCF_001723915.1 Gavialis gangeticus | reverse complement strand
GGGGCCGCGGGCGAGGGAGCGCCGGGCTGGCTGGCCAGCCGAGCGTGACCGCCTGTTCCTCGTAGCCCTGCTTCCTCAAGGACTGGGAGCTGCACGTCCACTTCAAGGTGCACGGGGTGGGCAAGAAGAACCTGCATGGGGACGGCCTGGCCCTGTGGTACACGCGGGAGCGCCTCGTCCCAGGTACCGGGGTCCTTCGGGGGGGGCCTGGCTGCTCGGTGGCTGCCGACTGCAATCCAGCAACAAGCTGCTGTAGCTCCACCGCTGCCCTCGGGGCCTGCTCCTGGGCAGTGCCACAGCCAGGGCTTTTCTGTTCCGGGGGGCTGCAGCATTCAGCCAGGAGTATGGCTCATGGCACAGCCTGACCTGGCAGGTGCCGGGCTGGTTTGTTGAGTTTCAGTCACGCGGGTCTTGCTGATCTGCAGCGCCAGGATCTCCCTGGGCACCAGACCCTGAGCCAAGCGCCTTTCTGCAGAGAAGCTGTCTGCTGCAGCACGTTTAAGGGCCCTCGCTCCCATCCTCGTGCCGTCGCTGTTCAGTGGCACGTGCACGGTCTGTGGGGTGGGCCCCACGCTGCACGGGCCAATTGGGAAGCCCACCAGGATTGGCACAGCACCACAAAGTGGAGGGTCTCACTAGACGAGTTGGTGTCACGTGCTCTGGACAGGGACAAGGGCTGCCTGGCACCTCTGCCATAGAGCTCTCTGCTCTACTTGGCTCTTCTAGGTCCTGTGTTTGGCAGCAAGGATAACTTCCATGGCCTGGCCATCTTCCTGGACACCTACCCAAACGATGAAGCGACTGAGGTAGGTGGCTTAGCGCCTGGTTAGCACTGGGAGGCTTAGCAGGCTCAGGGCAGCGTGGTCAGGGTTTGCTGCGGCCGCACAGAACATGCTGCATGGGGAGGAGAGTGGTGCTGGCATCGTGCCCTCTCTTCTCTCCTGGGGAGAGGTACGCGTGGTCCCAAGAGAAGGGAGGGTTGCAGTTTGCTTAGTCCATCCTCTTGTCTTACCACCTACACCGGACCCATTTCTAGGGTCTCTGCTGCCAATAGGGAGAGATATAGAGAACCCATGTAAGCCTCCAGGCTCCTGCTTCCAAAATGAGGGGGTTCAGGGCGTTAAACTCCCCCGGGGGGGTCTCTTGCTCGCTCAGCTTTTCCTGGGTGCTGCCAGACCCTGCGGTAGTACAGACAAAGGAAACCGCTTCTGTGTCAAAACCTGATCCCACAGCTCTGCCTGGCAGGACCCTAGCCCAGCCCAGCCCAGCCCAGCCCAACTTGCCTCCCTTGCCTTGGAAGATGGGTCTGTGGTGTTGGACCCCTGCTCTGCCCCGTGCACAGACCTGGCAGGATTGCTTTAGTCTGCTTGGCTTGTGCTTTCTGCCTGTCACCCACTTATACAATTATCAAATGCACCATCTGTGCCCAACCCCTTCCCACCCCCCCACTGTTGCCCCTGCAGGGGAGGATCCTCCTGGTACCACCTCATTCTTCTTCAGACCCCTTCTCAAACCTTCTCTGCTCTGGCTACAAAATCCTTGTGTGGTTGAGCCAGCAGGGCCTGAGGCTGCCGACCAGCCCGTGGAGACCACTGTGGTCTGCTTCCTAGTTTTGCTTCCTGTCCCCCCGGTTCACCTCTCTCATCTCAGGCCTGAGCTACTGGTTCTCTGGGCAGGGACCATCTCTTGTCCCTGGGCATTCACTACCTAGAATGAGGAGGAGTGGGGGCTCCACAGTGGTGCAGATGGTAAGAGTTCAGGAGGACTTGTCCTGCATTGCAGTGACAGAGTAGTGTCCTGTGGAAGGAAGGGAGGAGGAGGATGCCAGGGCTGGGGTGTCCTTAAGCAGGAATTCTTTGCCCAGTGGGATGCTGTGTCTGGGTGTTTGCTAAACTGGGGTAGTTGGGTTAAGGAGAGTGGAGAACAGCCCTGCCCAGAGCCTGCACCCTCCGCTGCCTGTCCGAAATCAGGTGCTCCCACTTCCAGTCAAACCGCATTGAATATGACGGCCCCCTCAGGATAGTGTGCCTAGCGGTCACAGCCTGGCAGAGGTGCCCTGACACAGCCCTGGGTACGTTGCCGCAGGCTGTTCCCTTAGGCACACAGGTGTGCCTGATCTGCGGGAGTGGGAGTTGGGGGGAGCATCTGGCTCTCCCATCGTGCAGGCTGTCCTGGTGCGTGGCAGGCTCCGCTTCATGTCCTGCTCTGCCTGCAGCGTGTGTTCCCGTACATCTCGGCCATGGTGAATAATGGCTCCCTGTCCTACGACCACAGCAAAGATGGGCGCTGGACAGAGCTGGCAGGCTGCACTGCTGACCTGAGGAATCGGAACCACGACACCTTCCTGGCAGTTCGCTATTCCAGGGGTCGGCTGACGGTGAGAGGGGTGGGGAGGTGGCACGGCGTCTGGTGCCCCTTGTCTTGGTGTTTTGAGCCCGGGGGGGGGGGCGTATTGCCAGTGGGAAGGGGTCCTGTGCACAAAAAGAGCTTGTGCTCTCTGGCATCTGGGCTGGCCAGCCCTAGAGAGGGTGCAGGCCTGGCCTGGTGGAGGTGGGTGGGCAGCATGGCTGTATGCGAGAACCCCATGTTTGCACAGGTGATGACTGACATGGAGGACAAGAATGAGTGGAAGAACTGCATCGATATTGCAGGAGTCCGACTGCCCACTGGCTACTTCTTCGGGGCTTCTGCTGGCACTGGGGATCTGTCTGGTGAGGAGGCCTTGCTCACTGGAGTGTCAGTGCAGGGCCCAAGCAGGGGCCGTTCTTCACCACGCAGGGGAGGAGACAGACTGTGGGGGGCAGCAGCAAGCTGGGGAAACCAAGGCAGATCTCTGAGTTGGGGCGGGGGGCAAGACCTGAGTGCAGCAACCTCCCCTGTGGGGGACGTGTGGCTCAAAGGCCTTTGCCAATCTCTGCAACCTTGGCGGCTGTTTTCTAGACAATCATGACATCATCTCAATGAAGCTGTTCCAGCTCATGGTGGAGCATCCTCCTGAGGACGAGAACATTGACTGGACTAAGATTGAGCCTAGCGTCAGCCTCCTCAAGTCGCCCAAAGGTGAGTGTGGTGTGCTGAGGAGATTTGGTGGGTCAGGGCCCTGCTCCATCCTTGCCTGCCTGGGACCACTCTCCTGGCATCAGGGTGGTGTCTGCACAAGGACCTGGATGGAGCGGTGTTGTGTCCAGTGATGCAGTGGGTGTTTTGGGGCAAAGGTGGGGACACTTCCCACGCAAAGCTGGGGGCGGGGTGCAGAGTTTACTACCCTGGCCTGGGCTGCTGCCAGCTGTGCAGCCAGCTGTGGGGCAGGAATTGCTGGGGCTGGACCTGACTGCTAGCAAGCCTCTGACATGGGGTGGAGGCCTCTTTCCCCGCTCACCCTTGTCCTTTCCGGCCCCGCAGACAACGTGGATGACCCAACCGGGAACTTCCGGAGCGGGCCCCTCACGGGCTGGAAGGTGTTCCTGCTGCTGCTCTGCGCCCTGCTGGGCATCATCGTGTGCGCTGTGGTGGGCGCCGTGGTTTTCCAGAAGCGGCAGGAGCGGAACAAGCGTTTCTACTAGCAGACCAGGCCCGGCGGCCTCAGTGACTTATTCTAAGGGGGGTCGGACATGGCTCCGGTTTGTAAACGTCGTTTCTGAGAAATAACAGGATATTTTTGTATCTCTCATTCCTGCCACAGCCGCTGCGCGGACTCTCGGCGGGGGGGCTTTGTCCGCTCTGGACGGGCCCCTCCGTGGGGGCGTGCAGGGGAGGAGATCGGGGCCCTGCCCGCTGGGCCCGCCCGGGGGCCGGATTTGTGAGAGCCCAGAGCCGGCGCCGGGGGGACATTAAAGGAGTGACACCCAGTTCCGCTTCCTGTCTTCCTACCGGTGGCGCGGGGGCTGCTGGGAGTTGTAGTCCGGGGGGCTTGTGTTGCGGCCCGGCCCGGCCCAGACCTGCCCGCCCGGCCTCCTGCAGCCCCGCGCGGTC
>NW_017729000.1:364331-365623 GCF_001723915.1 Gavialis gangeticus | reverse complement strand
GTCCCCACACAGCCCCCGCCCGGTGCTCCTGGACTGGGCTGGAGGCGCCGCCCCTGGCTCCTGCGACGGCCCAAGCCCCCAGGGCACGGGCACGGGCACGGGCACGGGCACGGGGGGCTGCAGGCTCCTGGGCCAGCAAGTCTGGGAGCTGCGGCTCAGCCCCGAGGCCGGCTCTACCCCCGCACCGGGCGCTGCCCTCGGCCTCGTCTGCGATCTGAGAACCGGCAGCGGCCGCCCTGAGGCCCGGGCGCCTCAGGCGTGCGGGGGGGCACGGCTGGGTGCCTGGGGGCGGGTGTGCCTGGTGCCAGGACGAGACTCTCCTGGCCTCTGGGCAGGTTTAACCGGGCGTCTCTGATCAACGTGGGCTTCCTGGAGAGCGGCAACGACACCGATTACATCGCCATGCACGACGTGGACCTGCTGCCCCTCAACGAGCAGCTGGACTATGGCTTCCCCGAGGCGGGGCCCTTCCACGTGGCCTCCCCGGAGCTGCACCCGCTCTACCACTACAAGACCTACGTGGGCGGCATCCTGCTGCTCACCAAGCAGCACTACGAGATGGTGAGGGGCGCGGGCAGGCCGGCGCTCCCCATGCCGACGCCCGGTGGGAGGGCGGCTCGGTGCGGGGGAGCAGGAGCGGGCGAGTGGGTCGGGCAGCCCCGGCCTCAGCGCCGCGTCCTCGTTTCAGTGCAACGGGATGTCCAACCGCTTCTGGGGCTGGGGCCGAGAAGACGATGAGTTCTACCGCCGCATCAAGGGGGCCGGCCTCCAGGTAGGGGGTCTGCTCCGCGTCCCGCGGCTCCCAGTCCCCTCGTCCCAGGCCGCGGGACCCCGTGCCCAGGGCAGGAGCTCCGGTGGCTCAGGCCAGCTCTGCTTTCCGCCAGCTCTTCCGCCCCTCGGGAATCACGACTGGATACAAGACCTTCCAGCACCTGCACGACCCGGCCTGGAGGAAGAGGGACCAGAAGCGCATCGCGGCACAGAAGCAGGTGGGAGCAGCGCTGCGGGGTGGGAGGGGACGCAGGGCCCGAGTGGTCCCTGCCCGGCCTCCCTCCCTCCCTGCAGGAGCAGTTCAAGGTGGATCGCGACGGCGGCCTCAACAACGTGCGCTACCGGATCGAGTCGCGGACGGCGCTGAGCGTGGGCGGAGCCCCCTGCACCGTCCTCAACATCCTGCTGGACTGCGACCCCAGCCAGACGCCCTGGTGCACCTTCGGCTGAGCCGCCCGCATGGCACGCGGGGTCGGCCGTGCGGCCTGCTGCCCCGGGCTGTGGCTGGGCCCCGCAGCGGG
>NW_017729000.1:362454-363353 GCF_001723915.1 Gavialis gangeticus | reverse complement strand
CGGGCGGGGGCCCTCGGGCAGGGGCAGGGGCAGGGGCAGGCCGACATCGCCGCCCCCAGCAAGGCGCGAGCCTGGGGAGCGCCCGGCGCTTTGGGAGGTGACGGGGCTGCTCCCAGTCCGGCTGCACCTGCCCCGGGTGCCCAGGCTCTTCCTTGGGCTGTTTGTTTGTGGAGGACACATACAGGAAAGTCCCCTGGCTGCGGTGGGTCCCTGCTCCCGCAGCGGGACGAGCTTGGGGGAGGTGGCTGTAGGGGGTCCGCTCTGAGGAGCCCCAGCAGAGCCGGTTCCCAGGAGCCACCCGGGGAGCACTGAGCCACCAGGCCCGGGGCTGCAGGGACCTTCGCCCCCAGGGTGCTGGTGCAAAACCAGCCCTGACTGAGAGCTTCCCCCCCATGGGCCTTGCCCACTTGGGGTCTCCAGCCCCCAGCTCCGAATCCCTGGCTCGGCTGCGCTTTGCCTCGGCCCCGCACGTTCTGCTCGGCCCCTTTGTGGTGCAAGCACCGTGGGCTTGGCAAGAGCGGCAGGGCCCTGGGCTGGAGGACGGGGCCTGGACGGAGGAGGGCAAGTAGCTGCTGCCCCTCCACCTCTGGCAGCCCTGCGGCTGGAGCCCGGCACGTGCTGGGCTGGGCTGGGCTGGGAGCTGGCTCCGCAGGCGACTGCAGGCCTGCGTCTGCTGCAGTGTTATGCAAGGGGAGAGAATCCAGGCCAGGGAGGGAGCCAGAAATTGGGGCAAGGCGCTGCCTGATGTGACAGCTACCGTCCTCGGTGTGGGCGCTGCGGCAGGCCTGACCTACCTAGAGGCTGGTGCAGTGATTGGGGCTGCAGCACTGTGCGGGGGGCTGCGGGGTGACGGTCAGAGGCAGTGCGGGGTGCAGCACCGCCCCTGGAGGGACCTGCAG
>NW_017729000.1:358063-362247 GCF_001723915.1 Gavialis gangeticus | reverse complement strand
GTGCGGGGTGCAGCACCGCCCCTGGAGGGACCTGCAGGGGCTCGGGCGCCCTGAGGGCTGGCCCGGGCCCCGCCGGCGCACTGGGCCTGGGGAGAGCAGCCCAGCAGGAGCCGGGAGCCTGGCATCAAAGGAGTCTGGGTCGGTGTGGCGGCTACCCGGGCCCTGGCAGCGCTCTCGTGGACTCCAGCTGCTTGGAGGGGCTGGGGGAGGGTTGTCTGGGCCCCATCGGTGACCCACGGCGGTGCTGGGGGATGTGGTCGTTCAGGGGAGATGTCAGAAGGGGCCTGGCCCCAGGCCTCACACTTGCGCGATGAGCCCAGCGTGGGGTGAGCGCTGCTGGGGCAGGCTGCGGGAGCCGGCCCAGGGGTGGATGTATGAGCCCCACCCTGTGTGGGCCTCCGCCCCGCTGGTGCCTCGTAGTCCAAGGCGGGCGGCCCGATGCCCCTGGCATTCCCAGTGCTCCTGCTGGCTGACCTGCTTCCTCATCTCAGCTGGGACTGGGGCCAGAGCCAAACCCTCTGCCTTTCCCAGGCCCGGCTGGGCACCAGTCCTGGCAGCGCCCTCGCGCCCTGCATCACATGCAGCAGCCTGGCCCTGGCGGGCGTGACCGCTGGCTCTGTCGGGGCTGGGAGCCAGGTGCAGGTGTCTTGGGAGCGGCGCCAGGTCCAGGCAGGAGGCGACTGCTGGGCAGAAGCTGCCAGACGGGTTCGTGCGCGGTGCCCATTACGGAGCGTTGTTTGTTTCTCAGGAGCGTGGGGCTGAGCCAGGGTGGCTTCCTGGGGTGCCACTGGGGCCGTGGGCATGGGCTGCACGGGGCTGGCCCTGGGATCCCTGCACCAGGGGCAGCGACTCCTCCACTGGCAGGAGCGTGGAGGAGACCAGCGGGAAAGGGAGAGTCCCTGCTCCCTCGACCGCCTCCTGGAGTAACAAGGACTATTGGCCACAAGCTGCCTGAGAGCAGGTTCGGGCTAGGCGTGACTTCACGGTCAGGGTGGCCAGGATCTGGAACCAGCTTCCAAGGGAAGTGGTGATGGCTCCCACCCTGGGGGGCTTCAAATGGAGGCTCGACGTTTACCTGGCTGGGGCCGTTTGAGCCCAGTTCTCTCTCCTGCCCAGGCCGGGGGGTCGGACTTGAAGATCTACAAGGTCCCCTCTGACCCGACTTCTATGAATCGTGGCAGGCCCTGGTTACCGGCAGCCCCTGGGGCCAGCTGTGTGAACCGGGGGCACGTGTGCTGCGCTGGTCCGGCTGGGCAGGGGCCGCTGTGGCCCCGGGAGGTCTGAGGGCTGCGGCACTTGACGTGTGGTCGCGGCTCAGGCAGGGATGCGCCCACGCGCTGCACGGCTGCCTGGCAGCATCCCCGTTGCCACGGGAACCTTTGCTTCTGTCTCACCAAACCTGACAGTGTTGCCAGGCTGCTCAGGGCACTGCTCTGGTAGGACATGGGGGGGGAGCTGGACTCCTGCCTTCTTTCCCTGGCTCGGCTGCAGCTGTGACCCCTTGGTCTTACTTCCCCACCTGCACGGCGGGGCCCAGACCCTGGGCTGTGCCTGCCAGACCTGGGCGCTGGGGGTGGAGCCGGGGCTGGGCCTGCTGGACGCGGTGCGGGGCATGTGCAGGGTCTCAGCCCCGTGGAGCAGGCTTATCCGCCGCTCGCCCGCACTGCTGGCTTCCTCAGAGTTTCCTTCGGTGGGAGCGCGGCCGGGCGGTGCCTGCAGCCTGGACACCTGCTCAGGAAATAGCCTCATCCTGTCCCGGCCTCCGGCTCCCCCCGCCCGGCCTCACTTGTGTGTGGCGCTGGGCTGGGACAGTGACTGTGCCCTGACTTCCTCTCCCACAGCAAGGGCAGGCTGATGAGCGAGGAGGGAGCGAGACATCAGGTGTCCTGGGTGGGAGCTGCTGCCAACTCGCTCTGCCCCCGGGGGGGCCTGCGTCTCAGTGGGTGTGGGGGCAGCAGGGGCCGGATGGCTCTGAAGGAGCTGGGTGGGACCTGGCCTCACCCTGGGGCAGGGCTTGCAGCTGGCAGAACTGTGGTGGGCCCCGGGCTTGTTGCAGAGAGCTCTGCTCCTGTCCTGGGGCGCTGGGCACCATGCCCTGCTGGCAGGGCTGGGCCCCTGCCCCGTGGTGCGGCCAGGCCCTGCCTGCAGCACGTCCCGAGGGACGCCCGCTGCTCTGGGGCTCTGCTGCGCCGTGGCCCTGGACCGCAGATGCAGCAGCCCGCCCCACGGCTGGTCTCAGGACCCCTCTGAGTGGAGGTGGCTGCAGGCACGCCTGGCCAGCTGCCGCGGGCCTGCGTGGGGCAGGGCAGGTGCTCACGTGGACCGAGCGGGCGATGCCGGCTCTGGAACCTGCCTGCCTGGCTGGGCGGTAGGTGTTTATTTTGGTTTCCTCCCTATGCCTTGGGCAGGGGCAGGGGTGGGAGGTGGGGCTGGGTGCAGGGGGAGCTGGTCCGCCCGGGCGGGTGGCGGCAAGGCAGGTCGGCTGCAGCCGGCGTCGCGCTGCCTCCTGGTGCACTGCTCTCGGGCCCGACTGGCTGCCTGGGAAGAGCAGGTGGGTGGCAGGGGACCCCTCCAGGGGCTGCAGGAAGGCACTGCCTTGGCTCTCTGGGCTGGAGGGTGCTGGCAGAGCTGCTCCGTGGGGCTCCCGGCCAGCAAGGCAGGGGCCTGGGGCCTGAGCCCCCCAGAGCCTGGACACTGGCCCTCGCTGACCTCTGCTCCTCTGCCCGCAGGGCTGGCATCCCACACCTTGCTGATTCTCCATGGCAACAGCACAGGCCCCTCATGTGACCTGTGCGCCTGGCAGTGGCTTCCTGGACCCTCGCCTTGCTGGTGGCATGGGCAGTGTGGGCAGTCTGGTGGAGAGGCAGGATCTGTCGCCCATGGAGCTGCGGGCACCCCTGGGCGGCGCGCGGGGTCTGCGGCAGCCTGACGGCCTGCTCCGGAAGGGCCTGAGCCAGCGCGAGCTCCTGGGCTACCTGCACGGCCCCCGATGTGAAGCGCGGCCTGAGCGCAAGTCCCCGGGGGGCTCCTGCAAACGGGACTATGAGAGCGACCGCGAGAACCGCTCGCCCGAGCGCAGCCCTCGCGGGGCCGACTTCTCCAAGAGCTCGCTGCCCGAGCGGGGCCGCTTCGACAAGGTGGGCCGGACCGGGCTGGGCAGTGCCTGTGGGTGACAGGTGTCTGCTGGCAGAGGACATGGCCACGGGTCACAGCAATGCTTCCCCAGGTGCCTCGAATGCACCCATGTCTGGGGAGCAGCGGGATGGGGCTCGTGGGTGCCGGCCTGTGGGGGCAGGGGCTCCAGCAAGAGCTGCCCTTGTACGTCCAGCATCCCTGCGGCAGGGCAGAAGCTGAGACCCAGAGGTTGCAAGGGTCTCTGGGGAGGTCCTTCCATGAGGCCTGGGGAGGGCTCTGGCTGGGCCACAGCACTGGGGGTCTCCAGAGGCAGCTGACCCCGGCTCTTGTCTTGCAGTGCCGCATCCGGCCATCGGCCTTCAAAGCGGTGGCGGGGAAGGGCCTGGTTTCCATGCAGGGCCTGTCTGCATCCAAAGGGCAGAAGCTGTCCAAAAGTAACGGGAGCCTGCACACGCTGTTGTCACCGGGCAGCTCCGGGCAGCCTGGCCCGCTACGCACCCACCTGCTGCACGCCATCAGCCTGGACGAGGGCTCCGCTGCCAGCTGCGGCTCCACGCACTTCTCCTATGTGCCCCGCTTCAAGCCAGCCCCGGGCCAGCTCAGCGCCTCTGTGGGACACATCAACCACATTGGGGGCTCTCTGGACAGGGCCTCACGAGGCCCCAGGGACCCCCTGGCACCAGAGCAGGTGCCGCTGCCCTGCAAGAGCACAGCGACGCTGAGCCGGCTGCAGAGCCCCAGGGAACCCCCGCCGCCCTACGAGTTCACGTTCTCCCTGGAGGACGTGGTCAAGCAGCTGGAGGACCGGCTGCAGGAGAAGGGTGGGGAGCTGCGTCAGCTGAAGCGCAGCCTCAGCGAGACCGAGGACCCCTTCACGCAGGTGAGGGCAGGAGGAGGCGCGGGGCAGGCAGTGCTGTGTCCCTGCCCCAGCAGGCAGCCAGGTGAGGGGTTTGGCAGCCGGAGCAGAGCAAGGGCCACTGGTGGAGGGAGCATGCCCCCTGCCCTGCACCAAGGGGGGGGGGGGGGGGGGGGGGGGGGGAGCCAGGGGG
>NW_017729000.1:355545-357925 GCF_001723915.1 Gavialis gangeticus | reverse complement strand
GGGGGGGGGGGGGCGCAGCAGGGGACCGCCACAGCCCTGCCGCGCTGGCTGAGCCCCCCTGCGAGGGTGCCTGTGGCCTGGGAGGGGCTCTGGGGTCCTTACACCCATGGGGGCAGGGGTGGGGTCTCGGGGCTGCTGAAGGGGCTGGGCTGGGCTGGCAGACCTCCCCTGGCTGCCAGCACCCAGTGCCACGTGCTGGCAGGTGTTTGAGGACAAGCAGCGGCTGTGGATGGACGAGCTGGATGAGCTGAAGCAGATGTACGTGGCCAAGCTGCAGCAGGTGACGCAGCAGGCGCAGCGCAGCCAGCGGGCTCTGCAGCTGCAGCTCTACAAGGCGCAGCAGGAGAAGAAGCGACTGCAGGAGGAGCTGAGCCTGCACCAGTGCCAGAGTGAGGAGCTGCGGCTGCGCCCGCTGCCACCCGACCGCGCCAGCCCCAAGCTGGAGGAGGCCAAGTGGGAGGTGAGCATGGAGGGGCCTGGCCACAGCCCCTGCACCCACACGGTCCCAGCTGCAGCCCCTGCCCTCCCGGCCTCGGGCGGCTGACTGCAGTGCGCATGGTGCAGACCTGCTCTGTGCAGCCAGGCACAGCATGGCTGCATCGCTGGTTCGCCCACTGTGCACCCGTGGGCAGGAACCCACAGCCACCCGCATCCTTCTGGCCTCCTGCATAGGGCTCAGCACTGGGTGGCTGTGACCAGGGAGGCTGGGGACACAAGGCCTTGAACCCCCCATACCTGTGGCCGGGGGGGGGAAGGCTTTGATGAGGGCCTCCGGGGCTGGGTCCCGGCCCTGTGCCCAGCGCCTCGTGCTCCTGCAGGTTTGCCAGAAGGCAGCTGAGATCTCCCTGCTCAAGCAGCAGCTGCGGGACTCGCAGGAGGAGATAGCCCAGAAGCTCAGCGAGATCCTCAGCCTGAAGACACAGCTGCGGGAGGCCAGAGCCGAGGTGCAGGCCCGCGACTCCCAGCTGGCACAGCTGGCCGATGCCTTCCCTGGCTCCCCGGAGCCTGGCGGGGATGCCCCCATGCCCCTGTGCCAGGACCTGTCTGGCTGCGAGACGGACGACTCCAAGTGCCGGGGCCTGGTCGGGGAGGGCGTGGAGCCCCTGGAGCGCCAGCTGGAGTGGCTGTGGGAAGAGCTGCTGCAGGAGCGACGCCAGGGCCAGCTGCAGGCCATGGACTTCGAGCTGGAGCGCAAGACATGGCAGGAGGAGAAGGAGAAGGTGCTGCGCTACCAGCGGGAGCTCCAAGCCGGCTACATGGACATGTACCACCGCAGCCAGGCCCTGGAGCGCGAGCTGTGGGCCCTGCGGGCCGAGCCCCATGACCCCGACCCCGACTCGCCCTGGATCCAGCAGGTCGAGTCCTCCAAGATCTGAGCGTGGAGCTCCGGCCTAAGCTGTGGGGACAGTCCCTGGCTGCGGCCAGGGGGCTGGGGCTGCCAGCTAGTGCCCCCCGCAGAGCCAGAAGGGGCTGCGGGCGCCAAGGCTGCTGCCTGGTCCCTGGCCCTGCCACCTGAGCAGAGGCTGGAGCAAGGAGCAGGGCAGCTGCACCTCCCTTAGGGCACAAGTGACAGCCTGGCGCCCTCGGCTCACAGGAGACCGCAGGAGCAGGCTGGGCTCCCTGCATGTGTCCAGCTGGGGCTGCTCCTGCAAAGCTGCTGGCCTGGGGCTGCCAGGACATCACCCTGGGAGGGCTGTGGGTGGCCCCGGCGGTCTGGGCTCACTGGCGCTCCGTAGCTGTCCCTGGGGGCCACAACCCACCCGGGGCTGGATGTGAAGGCCCAGGCCTGGCATGGTGCTGCTGGCCTCTCCTGAAATAAACCTACCCCAGCTTGGTCCATGGGCCTCCCGTGGTTGCACCGTGCTGCACGCTGCCTCCAGGCACTGCCTGGGCCTGGGGCTGGTGCCCAGTGGGAACAGGCAGCTGCAGAGTTGTGTGCACGCATGTGCTTGTACTCAGGCTTCCAGGGTCAAGGAGGTGGGGGTGGGGGTGTGCGTATGCCTGCTCTGGTTTCCAGGGGCCCGGGGGACTCAGCCCTTAGTGCCAGCCTGCTCCCTGCGGCCCAGCACCATGCACCACCACTGCAGGGGGCCCCTCAGCCTGGAGCCACCATCCCTGGGCACTGGGGGAGGCCCCAAAGCCATTTGCAGCTCCTGAAGGGCATGGGGGGGTGGGGAAGCTGCCCCTCACCCTGCCACGCTCCGGATCAGCAGGCCAGGGCAGGGGCTCCTACCAACAGCAATGCAGAGCTGGGGGATGAGCCAGGGCTGGGCTGGGCAGGGCACCCCGGGGGTGTTGCCCTGTGCGGGTGGGTGGCTGGGCCGGGAGTGCTGCAGGGCTGGGAGTGGCAACACCAAAACTTGGCAGTGCTGCCAGAAAC
>NW_017729000.1:351969-355217 GCF_001723915.1 Gavialis gangeticus | reverse complement strand
TAGCCCACCCCTGCTGTGCATGTGTCTGGGGGGGCGGGGTATGGGCAGAGCCAGGGCCCTGCCCCAGACCACAGCGAGCAGCAGTTTAAAACCATACAAAATTCATTTATTGAGAAGCAGCAGTGCCCAGCACAGCACACCCCTGCGTGCAGGGCCTGGCCCCATCACTGCAATGTGCTGGTTTCCGAAGAATTGATCGGTATTAAGAAGTCCCATCGCCCAGCTGGCGCTGCAGGGCAGGCTGACAACTTCCTTTTAAAATGCCCAAAGTGGGCGGTTTTATGGGACAGTTGCTGAGCTAAAGGCAGGCAGCAGCTTGAGTCTCCGGGCAGCGGGTGGCCCCTGTCACAACGGCACAGGAAGGGCCGTCACCTCCTCCAGACACTCCCCATAAGCCTCCTCGTACTCCTCGTTGGGCTTGATCATGATCACGCAGGTCGGACGCTTGGAGCCTGCAGCTGTTCCTAGATCCTGAAGGTGAGGAGATGCTGTTAGGCTGGTACGGGGCAGGCAGCCCCCCTGCTCCTGGGGCCTGTGCAGGGGCTTCCTCCCCTCCACCAGGGCAGCATCATGCAGCCCTGCCCATGCCTCCGCCCCACTCCCAATCTGAGTCCTCCCCCCACCAGGGGTCTAATGCCCACCCTCCTCCCCCCGGGGCACCCCCAGCAGCAAGATGCTACCCGTAAGGGAGCACTGACACTGCCCTGTGCTCTGGGCACAGCAGAGCTGCAGCTCTACTACACAACACGGAAGAGCAGGAGGCCAGTAGCAGGCAACGCTGGTGTGGTGCTGGCTGCACTATGACCATGCCAGCTCTGCAGGGAACCTGCTGCAACACAATTAGGGATCACCCAAGCATGTTAGTTCATCTCAGCCTGTCTCCAGCCTCTAACAGACCCCATAGCTGCTCCCTTCTCCAGTGCACAGCAGTTTAATAGAGGTCTCCATGGGCAGAGCAGCTCCAGCCACCTTGGCAGGAAGCATCCGTCTCAGCTGGAGACCAGCTCAGCTCCTAGCCTGAAGCAGGACGATACAGGGGACCCACTGCAGAAGCCCCCATCACTGAAGAAACCAAGTCACAGTGTACTAAACTGCAGCCATAACTCCCTGTGACAGGGAGCCCTGGAGCTAGGAGAAGCAAGGAGCCATTTCATTCCTCGTAGACATTTAAATACATGGAGCTCTCTATTGCCGGTTGCCGCGGGCAGACAGCAGGAGCTCAACCAGCTCAGCAGTGTTGTCTCCTCCATGTGGAAGTCTCAGCTGTGAACCTGCTGCCTTGCACAAAAGAGCAGCAGCAGCAAGGACCTTGGGCTAGGCCCCAGGGCAAGTTTATTGCCACCAGAAAGGGGAAGGGATAGAATCCGAGAGCCAGCCTGGCCCAAGACTGCTCCGTGCTCTCCCAACTCCAGAGGGATTATTCTCTGTTTTCAGACCCCTCCCACCCATCTTACCGTCTTGGAGGGGATGTAAGCATATGGCAGGCTCCTGTCTTCACACATGACGGGGATGTGGCAGTACACCTCAATGGGCAGCGTGTCTCCAGCCAAGACCACAATCCTGAAACAGCAGAGAAAAGTTGTGGGACCAGGAAGGCAGCGAGAGCATGAGGAGGGCAGATGAGTGGGGGCGAGAGGGCTGGTGACGGATAGCATTTGGGGCTGGCACCGCTGGTCCCCCAGCAGGGTGAGGCCAGGTTTGGGTCAGGGACACGCTTTAGAGGGCAGGTCCCATGGGACAGAATCAGCACCAGTACGGGAGTCCTGTGCACACAGCACCCAGGAAAGATTCTAGTCCCAGGTCCCCACGCACATGAGCTGGACAGTGATCGTCTCGTCTACTGTATGCTGAGAGAACATGAAAGAGGCAGGATTTGTTTGGCAGTATCTTTTACTGGATCAACTAACTCTCTGGATGGAGACCAGACAAGCTTCCATGCACAAAATGTCCTTCTTCGGTCTGGGAATGAAGTAGCTTCAGTCTAAGCCAAGTACTGGGTAAAGCAATGTCACAGAAGTAGTAAACCAAAGGGATGGGAATAATTTAGAGGGGAAGTGGACAACAAGCAAAGTAGCTACCAGACCAAGCAAACGGCAGTGCTTACATACTTCGGTTCCTCTATTCCAACTTTTTGCTTGATCCATCCTCACTGCTGATAAACCCCAGCGCAGAGAAGGTCACTGCCCACTCCCTTTGGGAGTGACCATTTATATTTAGTAGGGTTGGAAAGCTGTCGTCACAGAGAGGTAGCTGCCCATGTTAGTCCGAAGTCAGGCAGAAGGCAGATTTACGCCTCAGACCAACTAATTCTCTGAAGTGCAAGTCTTTGAACGACAGTCTTCAAGAGTCTGCCATGTCTTCTGCCCAAGTCATAATGACATGGCTCAGCTTAAAGAGGCCCTGACCTATGCCCACCCTGCTCCCTTTACAGCACTCGATGATGCTCACACAGCACCGGCAGCTCCACAAGATGCAAGCAATCAGCTGCTCCGTTCCCTGATCTTAGCAACAACCACCCAAGTGTGCAAACCAGAAACCTCTGACCAACTGTGTTACTCCATCAGCAGGGCAGTACCCACAGAAGTGAGCACTGAGTTTCTGTAGTAAGCAGCTGTAGGTGAAGCATCTATCTGCACACAGTTGTTACTCAGCTTTCACACCCGGTCTTTGTAAAATATCTCTTTTCATTATAAGCGTCAAGCTGTTGTTATGTTACAATGCAGCATGCACCAGGCAAAAACCTCAACATTGCTACAAGTAGCCAGGGGTGCATAATTAGTAGCCCGTTAGGACTCCTGTGATCAACCGACCGGGTCAAACAAAAGCAATTGTTCTTTCTTGTACTCAGTGGCGCCAGCTTCTGTTCCAGTCCCAGACGCAAGGATCAGCACCTTGTGCCCGGAAGTGTGCCGCAGCTCCCCCCACACGGAGATGGCACAGGGAGCCATCCCAAGTGCAGGCTGCCACTCGCCCCGTGGCCGCTGCTCGGGTGCTTACCCCTTCTCGCCCTTGTTGATGAATTTCTGCACTTCCTTCACCCCGCGCCGGATCTGCTTGTGCTTCGCTGCTACACGAGAAACGAGACGCGCGAGACGTCAGCGCCGGTTCCGCGCGGGCCCCGCTCCCCACGCGCGCCCCGGCCCCGGCCCCGGCCCCACCTTTCTTGATGCACTTGTACAGCTTGCGCGTGAGCTTGCGCGGCGCGAGCGGCTGCGCGATGGGGTTCAGGTTCGCCAGCTGCTCCCGGT
>NW_017729000.1:335162-351948 GCF_001723915.1 Gavialis gangeticus | reverse complement strand
TGCAGCCTCGGAGGTCTGGCCCAGGAGGAAGGGCAGCGCCGGTACCCCCAGGAGAGCCCCCAGCCCCGGGGTCGGGCACAGCGCGCCCCACGACAGCGCCCAGCCCAAGCAGACGGTGGCTTGTTTCTGACAGTACCCGGGGGGCGGGGGCGGGGGCGGGGGCAGGGCACCCGACTGCGTGCGGCTTCTTACCTCTCAAAACGCAGCCTGTCCTCGGAGCACAGGAGCGCCTCGCCCAGCATCTGCAGCTGCTCCAAGACCTCTTGCTGCATCTCCACGGCCATGTGGTGCACGTGGTGGTCAGCGCTGTTGTACATGACTGCGTTGTGGAACATCAGCATGAGGTCGCGCTGGAACTGAGCGGTGCTCCGGATGTGGCCCTTGGACAGACTTCTCTTTACGGTGGTTAAATCCATGGGTCTGCAGGAGGTGGGAAGGAGTGAGACCCTATCAAGTATCAGAACACAGGGACCCCCCCAGCCTCAACACCACCGCCTCGTTCCTGTCTCCCCGTGATCCGACATGCACGGCCGTTCTTAACCCAGCTCTCAAGTAGGGAATGAGATCCAAAAAAATCTGAAAAAACAGTTTAGCCTCGTCACCCAAGCACTGTGCCACTGGCAACTGCTTCTAAAAACTGAGCAGTACTGAGTGTCAGACAGAAAGCAGCAATCTGAACAACCAGTTAAAATCAGCCCACAGTGAGGGGAAAAATGAAAGGAACTAGAATCTACAGTGCATAGATGACATGGAGCTCTCGGGCAATAATACACTGCCAGATGCCAGAAGCAACGCACGATCTGGGGGCAGGGGAGACTGGTCAGTGAGGAAAGCTGTAGCTCAGTGAGCTGCTGGGGCAGCACCAAGCCCAGAAGCTGGTTGTGCTGGCTGCTCAGGTTCCTGCTGCAGACCAAACAGCCCTGTCCCCCAGGGGAAGCGGCTGATTCCTGAGGGGCTTGCCAGGTGGAAGGCAAGTCAGAAGCACAACAGCCACCAAACACCTAAGGGTGCAAATCCGAAGGAGGGAGTCAGGAGTCCATGTGGCTGCTAGGAGCATGTTATAAATAAGGAAACTGGGTCTTTGGGACAAAAATCCCTTCAGGGGAGTGGGGCCGGGCAGGGTGGAAGCCCTGTAACACAGGGCTAACCCCAGGAATGTAAGCCACGGAGGGCCTTCCTGCCCCAGTCTGAAAGGGGGCAGGTACCCCGTGACAAGCCTGGGGCAGGTTTCCTAACCCAGCTGCCTTGGACTTTCCCTCTCTGGCAGCTGGATCCAATAAGGCCAGAGAAAGCAGGTGGAAAGGGTCTCAAGCAGCTTTCCTGCCTTCTCCCAACTGACCTTTTCACCACATCCTTGTACCCAGGGGCTTGCTTGTCTGACACTGGCTTCAGGAACGGGCCGCTGTATCTAGGGGACAAGCCCAAAGAGAATGAGGCGAGATCCAGGTCTGCCCTGGCTGGCAGCTGACTCCCAAAGAGGGAGTGGGCTGTGGGCAGCAACACCATTGCTTGATAGGGCTCATCTCCCTGCTAGCGGCCCCTGGTTACAGTGGCTGGTAAAGCCAGCACCAGCAGAGGAAAAGCTCTGAGACCCTGCTGGGGCTGGCTGAAGCCAGACTTGGCCCTCTGCATCCTGCACAGACCAGTGGCTGCCAAAGTAGTAAGAATGGAGATGCAAGGCCAGAGCCCCAGAGCAAGGACCCCTTTCTGCTGCAAGGTAGGCAACATGAAAGAGGAATGCAGGAGAAATGGCTGGACTGCTGGTGCCTTCAAGCAATGGGGGAGGGGCTGATGGCACTGGGGAGCCAGGGAGAGTGTGGACCCACCCCACCCTCCATACACACCTGTGACTGGCTATCATCTTCCAGATGGACAGCAGAGTCTTTTTGAAATGCATGCGCTGCAGAGGGTCATCCCAAGTCAGTTGTACCCTGCACAAGACATCACCCATTCAGCCTGCCTTGAAGTTCAGGGAGGGGCCTACACTGCTAACCTCCCAGCGTGGGTGGCCAGGGATGTACAGGGCAGGTGCCCCATGGGGCAGCATTTCCCAGTGCACTCTTGCCTGAAGTCTCTTTGGAGACCCTCCCTTAGGATTTACCTGTGCCCATGACCCAAGTCTACCCTGTCTTGGCACCACCTCTCTGGCTGCTGAGCAAGAAGGCATCAGAACCTGGAGAACAGTCGCTGCACTCTGGCAGCAGACTTTTGAACAGGGTGTCTTCTCTCTCTGTTGGGAGTGAAGGGTGTCCTCATTTCTTATGCACCTTTCTTGGTTCATCTCCTGACCCTCCTTGCCCACACACCACCCAAGGGAGAATCTGCAAATGAATGGCCTGTTTCTTGAAGAGCATTTGGGTCCCAGTGGGGAGGCCAGCCCCACTGCTCAGTGTACCATATGCTTCCCTTGAGGACAGTGCTGGCAGGCTGTCTGCAGGACTGCCTGGCAGAGCAGGTGCCCAGCTCAGGCTGGGCCATGGTCACTTTGTCCCCGCTCCCCTTTTGCTGCACCTGCAGTAGAACCAACACCCAAGGGTCAGAAGCCCATCACCAGCAGCCACCGGGGCCATCTCTTCCTCCACTTTCTGCTGGCTTGCCACCCTCCCTGAAGTGACCTGCCCCAATCCCTGGCTTGGCCTCACACAGACAGTTCCACTGAAGGCGCCACAGGGCTGCACTACTCACAGCTGCGAAGGTGCTGGGTTCATGTGTATAACATCTGCCGGGGAACCCACAGAGGTTCTGCAGCCACTGTCTCCTTGTGCAGGGAATACGGTGTTCCCCTGCCTCTCCCGCTGGGCTTGTCCTGGCGCCTCCTCAGCCTTGCCCTGGAGGACAGACAGAGAGGATTGACTGCTCAAGGCGAGAGTCTCAGTGACAAGGTTGCTGGAAAAGCCCCATCCAGAGGTTGCACTTGCAAAACCAAAGCTTCAAATCCTGGTCCCCGATCTCCAGGAAGTGGGTGTAGCAAGTGGGTACACAAGGAGCCCCCACAGTCCTGGCTGAGGTGCTGTAAGTTGTGCCATGCGTCACAAGTCTTACTCTGGATCTGACAGTCACCTTCAGTTTCCAGTGGGGATTGATAGCCCAGCACTGGCACTAAGAGGGAGGCTGTGGACACGCAGCAGGTAAGATGGGGAGGAGATAGCAGTGTAACAGAGAAAGCTGAGAGAATGCAGAGACAGAGGACGGAATGTGATTGTTCCCTCCCAAGCTCCTTGTGATAGAGCAACAGTGAATGGAGCCTGCCAGGGGGTGCTGAGCAGTGCTGCTGCAACAGCCACTTCTCCATGGAGCACAGGGACCATGGCTGTGTAGGACAACCCTTCTGCCTGGATGGCAAGCAGCACTGAAAGAAGAGAGCTTCCCAGTGTCCAGCACAGGGAACTGCCAAAGGCAAGTGGGTAAAGAAAGCCCCAGAAAGTGGAGGAAATTTGTTCTGCAGGACTTTGAAAACTGGGTAGGTTCTAATGATCCATGGTCCAAGACAAGGCTGCCTTGGCTCTGTAGAAGCAGGGGAGCCCCACAGGAATTTTCTGCCCCGAATGTCCAATTCTGGTGACATGGTAAAGCAAAGAGCCTGGCCCCAGGGAGCAAGGGACTGTCCTGCTGTATCTATCATTGCTGTTACTCAGGGTATGGTAACACCTAGAGGGGCACCACTGAGATCACGGCTTCCTTGGACCAGGCACTGCAGACAGTGAAGAGCTTGCCCCCAGTTATTACACTTTAAATATGTAAGATAGAAGTGAAGGGCCATTATCCCAGGGGATGAGTGGATAGATTGAGACCAAAAGAAATTATGATTGCTCAAGATCACACAAGCGCTCTAAAATGAGAACCCAGACCTCCAGGGTCCCCGTCCACCACTTCTCAGCAAGGCCAGAAATCCAGCTGCCCGTGTGCATTTACCTTCATACTGCCTGAAAGTTCCTCCTCTAAGGTAGGCATCCCCAGGGAAGTCGGATTCGTGAGCAGCATCTGGTTCTTCTCTCCCTCCTGTATTCCTTCTGCATTCTCCACCACAGCCAGGCACTCCCTCTCCTCTCCCGAATCCCCTTCCTCTCCTCCTGGGACCTGGGACTCTCCTGTATCCTCTCCTACATCTTGTGTTTCCTTTGCATCTTTGGCCTCCCAGCCCACGTGCTGTAAATCCCCTGTCATCTGTGGCATGCACACACCTCTTCTCGGGACAGGCAGTTTCTCAGCTTCCCCTGCCAGAATTCGTGGCTGCCCTTCCTCCTCTGCCTCTCTTCTTGGGACTGGGAGCCTCTCCATCTCTTCCTGGCAGTTGAGGGCTTCCATTTCTTCCTTCTCCCTAGCAGTACAAAAAGCCCTGTCCATCTGTGCTAAGTCTGAGCCACTTATGCAAAGAGGTTCCATCAAGTTGGTCACCTGTAACAGAGCATTTCATTACTAATGTCAAACTGTGACAGGACAAGAGACTGGGACAACTGGTTGAGAGCACAAGCCCTGGGGGGCTACTGCATTACAGTAACGATTGCTGTTACACCACAGGAAGATTTGCAACAGCTTGTTACAACAGCTTTCCTAAAGGGCAGTTCCGCAGCATGGTCCAGTCGGGAATCTCAAGGAACAAGCTATTACTCCCCACAGAGCCTTTAAGCAAGGAAAATGTCTGGGCTTCCCCCCAGAATAAAACTGTTCATCTAACAGCCCCCAGGGGTGTCTGTTGCTCCACCCCAAATGCTTTGTGGCAGGATGACAGAGATGCTCAGAGCACTGACATTTTAGAGGTCTGTGTCACGCAGACTCTCCCACTCACCCCAGCAGCTCTGCCTCAGAGAGGGACTGCAGAAGTCTGTCCTGTTCACACCGCCCTGCCACCTTCAGCAGTAATTCCCATATCAGAGGTTCACAGGACTCCACCCTGCAAGCCGCCTCCTGGCTGCTTCCCTCAAGCTTCTCCCAACAGCCATCTCCTGTCTTCCTCCATCTCCTCACCTCCAGATCCAAGCTGGAATCCCAGGAGCTGTGAATAGACTGGCAGCAGCTGCTCTTCTCAGACTCACTACGAGACTCTCTCTCAGAATCCAGCCACATCCACGTGTGTCCCATCTGCAAACATAGATAGAGACATTGTCAGGAGCTGACAAACGAGTCCAAAGCTACACAGACTCCATTGCTCATGGTCACGCTGTGGAAGCCTAAAAGGGGAAGAGACACTCCCGAGCCCAGATTCCATAATGTGCTTTTCACTGGTGCAGTCAAGGCTCCAGCTGCAGCAGAGAAACTCTTTTCTGAGCAATTCAACCCTGTGCTTCACTTTGAGGGGAATTCACCACTCAGCTTAGGGAGGACTTGACAGGATGAAGTTTAACTGCAGCCAAAAAAGTAGGGCTGTATTTGGTAGCCATGTTGGTCTGAGACAAAAAGAAATGCAAAACTCTAGAACTCTTGGTTCAGAGATGATACCTTTTATTAGACCAATTAAGAAATCACAAAGAACTCCAATGATGGATTTACTCACTGTGGGCATGTCTACAGGAGATGCTAAAAGCACAGTAGACTAACTCTACTGCGCATTAGCACATCATGGCTAAAGCCATGCTAATGTACAGTAAATTAGTCTACTGCGCATTAGCATCACATAAAAGACATTACTGTGCAGTAGCACACATCATGGTACATTTAGTAATTACAGGTACTAAACTTAATGTGGCGCATTAATGCATGTGTAGATGTGCCCTGTGACTAACACATGACTGGTAAAAGAAAGCTCACCAAGAGGACCGCAGCTGCCAGGGTGCACTTGGCATTCTGAAGGCTCTGAACAGGCATCTGGCTGGGGTCATCTGACCCCAGCACTCTTTCCTGCCTAGGCAGGAGGTCAGACTTGATGATCTGTTGAGGTCCCTTCTGACTCCAGAATCTATGAACACCAAATGCTGAAGAAGCTGTTTTAAGTGAAAGAAGTGATTGGATAGACATGCTGATGCAATGTCTGTCAGCCTTGGGGGAGAAAGTAGGGGACAGATGCACCTTAAAGACTAACTGAATCAGAGATACATAAGCTTTTGTGATGCTATCTGTGGGAGTTCCATCAGAGGAAAAGCAACCAGCACCATTCATCTGCAGCAGAGAAGAGTTCTGCCTGCCTGCACTTTGCAGTACAAAAATGGAGGTTTTTTTTTTTTGTTTGTTTGTTTTGGGGGGGGGGGTGCGCGGGGAAGAGGCCACTTGTTCCAACTTCCTCAGTCAGACCTTGCTGTCCTGTCAGGTGCAGATCCAGGATCACTTCTGGGAAGTCTATGGAACTGCTTCAGATTCATCCCAAGGCAACAGATAAGATTGAGCCTCAGGCTCATCAATCTAGAGGCCTTATAATACAACTAATATGTAACTGGGGTTCTATTAAAAAGGAACTTCCCTCACTGAACTCCCATGAGCAGATCACATACCAAAGGAAAGCTATTGCTAGGCAGATAGCAGTAACAGCTTTAGCAACTGAAATTGGTCAGGTGGGATCCAATTTTTTTTTGGAGGTACTGAGCAATTATAGCTTCCGTTGACTTCATCTGGCCCAATGCAAAACCCAAAGTCCACATGGATCCAGCTCCAGAATGCAATGGATTTTACTTTATCCAAATTAAAACCAGAGGTGGCAACAGAAGCAGTATGTTCCTGAGACCTTCCTTCAAGATTTCCTGACCTTTGCATTTAAGAGCAGCAAAGCATTATGCAAAGTCTGTTCTTTAACACATTTAAAATTTATATGCCTGCATGACAAAGGCCCATGATAACACCATTAGACATGACAGGTTCCTGCTGCTCCCCTCATTAAGGAGCATGTGTTGTGGGAAACTCAACAACCTGCGGGGCCTGAGGAGTGAATCACCGCAGTCACACTAGAGTGCACAGCATATGGGCTAATTTTTGACATTTTCATTTGGCTCCTCGACAAGCAGAGTAATTACTCCCAAGTGATGTCCACCTAAAATGCTGTACTAACATAACTTTAGCAGTATCATTAATTTGCTGCAGCTGTGCCAGTGAGTTTCCCCATGCAGACGGGCCCTACAATACCAATGTTCTGATTAAAAATTTGCTGTAAACAGCATCAATAATTTACTCAAATGGATTAAGAAATGGATAAGATTTAAAAAACAAGCTGTTAATGGAACTATTTAGTGAGGTTCTGCAGAAATCATGGGCCAATTCTATTTGATCATTGCTGGTAAAGTCCACAGATGAAAACAAAGGTGGTAAATGAGGCAGCAGTTGCCAAAAGAATCTGGATCACTTGTGAGCTGTGTCCATCCAAAGAGAATGTCTGAATTCAGCCACATATAAGATCACTTCTTGGCACAAAGCAAGCAGGTCATGCCTCCTGAGGACTGACCCTAAAAGAACAGCCCCTAAGAGGATTTAAACATCACAGTGAACAACAACAGGAATCCCAATTGCAGCACTGTGGCAAAGGGGCCAAAATGATTCTTCGAAGTACGAACGAGGGAGCAGCAAGGAGGAAGGGGAGCAGGGTTTCAGTGAGACCCATGCTGGAGTGCTGCTCAGAGTTGTGACTTCCACCTTTTAAAAAGGAGGTTTAACTGGAGAATGTGCAAAAGACACAAAAATGATTTGATGCTTAGAAAACATTGCCTAGCAGAAAATGAGACGGAGAGCTCAACATCTCATTTATAAAAAGACTGTCAGGAAACGTGTTTATACTCCAAGTTGCTTCACTGAAGAAAATAAATCAGGTACTGAAGAGTTCTTCATTAGCAGAGATACAGCTGAAACCAGAAAAAACACACATTATAGATCAGGCACAACAAACACAGCAAATTATCCACTAGAACAACCAACCAAGCAGAAGTGGCAGTTTCTCCATCTCTTGATGTCTTCAAATCTTACCTGGCTGCCCTTCTGGAAAATAAGCTTTAGCCTAACAAAGCACTGGGCTCAATGCAGAATTAACCCAGTGAAATGTAACAGCCTGTGTGACATCAGAGGTCAGCCTAGATGACTCAGTGGTGCCTCAGGCCCTCTGACTAGGAATCTGCTTTGGCCACATGGCTCCGAGGCTGAACCAGGCTAGCTATGGGGTGAAGTTCTCCACTCCCTTGTCTACTACCAAAAACAGGCACAAACATAACTTCCCCCCCCCGAAAATGACAGCAGTTCTGCCCTCTGAGAGCAGATGAAGAGAAAAGGGGCCTTGAGAACTGTGGCAATGAGAGTACTGTGTCTCAGTTAAGCCTGCATATACAGGAATGGAAAATTCAACACTCAGGAACTCCTGCTAGTAGAGGGTAGCGATGTACTCAGTTGAAGGAAAGAGCTGCAAAGGAAGGCTTGAAATACCAAGTCTGAAGTCACCGACTGACATCTCAAGATGGCTCACATATCTCTTTCCAGGTTCCCATGGAAGAGGCCTGTACAGTTAGCATGCGAATCTCTCAGATGAGATTGTAAATGCCAGTCCTGTCAGTCTCTTCCATATCAAAGCTCCTTGCACTTTTCATAGAAGCAGGCTCTCATAGCCACATAGGACCATGCTCGCAGCCACATTTTTGTACCATCCCCAGCCAAGTACTACATAACGATCTGGAGACTGGCTGCTGGTCTCTAATACAGAGGCTGCTGCATTTCAATAGCTTGTTGCATGCAAAAAAACTGGAAAGCACCCAAGTGTCTGAGCATAAGAACAATGCACGTCTTTAAGTGAGCAGACCACTGTAACGCCAATCAGTAAATTACACACCCCTCCCCAGATTCACTCCTGCACTTTATTATACACATTTACACTTCATGGCTAAAAATCTGTACACTTCACATTACAGTACATGCTAGCCACTGGCTGCTAGCTAACACAGGACACTGATGGCCCAAGACTCCTGCCCTAGAACAGGCAGTAGGGCTGGTCTTCCTCCCTGGGGAAGTCTCTTCAGGTTCACACATTCAGAGAGGGCACTGCTTGCCACATGTGACAATCCAGGGGGCTGAAGGTGCAAGCAGGCTTGTTCCCTCCCTGGCTGGGAACTGAAGGCATCTTGCTCACTTTTCAGCTCTGGATGCCAAATACTGGATCTTGCCTTCCCGTTGCAGACTCATTTCTTCATTTTCATGTCTGCCTCAATGGCACAGCGACGCCCTCTGGTCCCTCCATCCTAACCAACATGTAAACAGATGGGAAAGAACCAGCGTTAGCAAGGGTGGAATGAAAAGAACAAGCTTCCTTCTGTGCTCAAGGAGATGGATTACAGCTCTTTCCTGCCTTCCAGTAAGCAGTGAGGAACGCATTGCAATCTGCTGCAAGATGGGCTGGGGACACCTGCCCTTCCAACATTACTGGAGTGGGTCTAACAAAAAGGCCCCAGTGGGGGCCCAGAACCACATCTGTCTACAGGGAGCAAAGGTAGCCAGAGGGTGGGCAGCTGGCTTCCCATCTGTACAACTCTTTTGGAACCAATTAAAAGAGCTGCACTAAACAAAGTGAAACATTTGAGTGGATCTGGAGTGGGGTGGAGAAGAAGGAACTGCTGGCTAACGTACCTGATCAACTGCTGGTCCCTACAGGAAGAGCTCCTCCAGCTGAGTGGCCCTGGCACTAGTTCCCTAGCTTCTCCGCACAGCTGCTCTCCTTGAGCACAAGGCAACTGGAGGGCTTCTTTGCACTGGACGCCCTCTCCCTCGTGCTGATATGCTGCCTCTCTTGAAACACTTCTCTGTCTTTAAATGCATATGAGAAAATAAACCCTCAAACGTTTGTTTCTAGCTCAAGAGCTTGGGCTCCCAGGAAGGAAACAACTTTTCCCAGCACTGACAGCCCTCCAATACAAAACAGTTCTTTTCTGCAGGGGAACCTGGCTGCTTTCTGGTCCACAAATGAAACAAAAACTAGAACGCTGTTTTAGAGAGGAGATGGTTGCTATACGAGCATGAACAGATGTTAAAACTGCAGTGCTGTATTTGACCTGCCTTCCCACTTACATTGAGAGAAAGCAGGACAGGAGTCAGAGGGAAAGAAAGCAGAGCAAGAGCCCCAAGAACCTACACGGAAAGAACTACAATCCCTCCCACTCATCCTAAGCATGGGATGAAGATGTTTCTTCTTTGACACCCCTAGCTGCACAGCCATCAACTTACAACACATCACTACAGAGCTACTGGTAGCCCTATGTCCCAGTATCCCACAGACAAGGAGCAGAGCACACTGCCAGGAGTACCCCCCACATTACCTACTGCAGCCTTTCAATACTTACAAAGAGAGAGAGAAGGAAGGCAGGAGAGCCCATTGGGACACTGTCCTGTCAAAAGGCCAAACAGAAGGACTCATCAGATTGCAGATATGGAAGCGCACACACCACACAGAAGCAATGCAACCCACATAGTCATTAGCACAGAGAAACAGGTGCCTTAACTCCCCACCCTCATGGAATCATTCTTATACAGCACGAACACAAATAAGGACACAAAGAAGGATTCTGACAAGTGAGAGGGCTAGGACCAGGATTTCCCTTCACGAGATTTCTAGTCAAGGCTTGCTCCGCTGTCCATCTCCCTCAGGGGACAAACCCCACTCAGGCTCTAAGTTGTCGGGATGCTACAAGTACAAGGCTTTCTAGAAGGTATACTACTTCCACCACCAGTTGAACCTGGTACAGAAATCAAATGGTAAATCTCGCAGACGTGTATTCTTTGGGAGATGAGCCTCAGATCATCTCACGGTCTCTGCTGCCTCTAAAATCTATTGATGAATGTTTAATATGCTTACAACTTTTACAGCACTGTATAATAATGCATCAGTGCTATGCTTCCAAGCTGATCACCTGCAGGGGCCAAGGAGAATTCTCTCTCCTACCCCAAACGTACTACCTGGGAGACTGTTACCTCCCTCTGAAAGATACTGGCTACTTCAAGAGACGCGAGACTGACCAGGATGTCCAAGGGCTACTTAAGGCCTTTTTGGGCACTTAGTTGGTGAGTCCTGTTCACACTTGGGATTAAACCAGTAGCAAGGTGTGAAGTTAAGAAGGTTTCCCCCAGGTCAGACTGGCAAGAAGACCCCTTCCTGAATCACCGGAACATATTTTACTAAGGATGCACCAATAAAGATTTTTTGGCCGATACTGACAGTCGATTATTAACCAGAAATATCAGCCGATACAGATTCAATAGCTGATATATAGCCCGGCAGCTTGGAGAGCAGCATCTGGCCAGTAAGTCTGTTGGGGGGAAAGGGCCGGTGGAGGGAGGGGGGCAGATCAAGGCCCCCCCCCACACACACACACAGTGAGGGTGCTGCTTAGCCAGGGTGGTGAATGCAACCCTAGAAGTAGGGTGGAGCTGCAGGCAGCTCATCTGGGGGTGGGGAGGTGCAGTGCTGGGAAGGAGGCTACAGGAAATTTTGGGGTGGCTGTAGCCACTGCCTGCCCTAAGAACAGCTCCCCTCTTCCCCCCACCAGGAACAGGCTGGCACAGCCCCTGGCTCCAAGCCTGTAGTGGGCATCCTGCCCCCGCCCCACACACAAATCTGGGAGGAACATACCCCATGTCTCCCCCAGGGGTGGGAACAGCCCCTGCCCCACTCCCTTCCTCACCATGGGGGCCTTGATCTGCTCCCCCATGCCCCTTACCCTCTACAGATTTACAAGCCGAACACTGCTCTCCAAGCTGCAGCTGTGCATATGCAGATGACATTTATTGGCAACATTATCAGCTACACAGGCCAAATAAAGTCGATTGCTGATAATGTCAATTTTCCTTTTAACAGTGCCGATCCAATATGCCACCAACATACTGGTGCACCTCTATATTTTATCAAATAAACTCCCTACCACTGCCCTAGCAGTGCCCTTGGTTTCTTCTACAGGACACTGTAGATTTTTATTATCTCATATTTTGGGGTACTAGACCCCAAATTAGTTATGGGGCATTAGCGAGTGCTTTCTGACCGCAATGTGTGGGACAGCCCAGGACTAAAGCTCTCATGGGCCCTTTCAGATGAAATAGCTATTACAAGGTGGCCTGAGATTGCAGAGAACTTAACTCAAAGACCTAGGTAGTCCTTCCCCATTCTACATGCACAGATCAGAAGGTTTGGGGGGGTTATCTACGCAGCAACTCTCCATTTCATGACTCTCCATGTTTCCAGCTCCCTATCATGCCTCGTCTTCTCCAAACTACCCCAGTTTCTTTAAGGTTCCAAAAAATTTACTTAATCAAAAACAAAGGGGTAAAACTATTAGGTGCTGCTGGAGTGACCCTCAAGAGCTGCTTCTATGATAATTTACAGCAGTCATGGCTGAACTCTGAGAATCACTTCTACAGGTTTTGCACATAAGGATCTCAGTTCCACACACCCATCTTTTCTAGGTGGACAACCTCTTCTGGAGCTCTCCAGGACCCATCTGAAAGACTGAACTTCTCTCACCCAAAAATCAGGGGTCCCAGCCCCATTCTACCTTGGGCCAAAAATCCTCACCTTCTCTGAAGCATCTTGTTTCCGAGTGGAGTCTCGCCCACGCAGGCTCTTTGCACTGATCCCAGACTCGGATGTCTGCATGATCAGTTGTGTGGCCAGAAATTGCTGCATGAAAACCATACAGTCAGTTATTAAGGTTAAGTGAAACACTCAGTTTGTGGCCTCAGTCTCACAAGGCACAAGATCAGGAATGACTAGGCTGCAGGCAGCTGCAGTTCTTTGGATACATTCCCTCACTTGCCCTCAGAAGCCACAAATTGTCCCCAGCTCAACAAATGAACTTTGACTCCTGGGAGCTGGGAAACCGCAGAAGGCACAAAGGGGAAGCAATCAAACACCTCAGGAGCCCCTTCTCAGAGGTCTGGTTGGCACCTTCACTATCAATTGGCACATAGGTTCTCTCTAAAATAAGCCTCGGATCAATAAGTCCAACTCCTGCCTTTACCTGGATTTGCTCCAACACATCTCGCTGCATTTCCACAGCCATGTGGTACACGTCATGGTCAGAGCTGTTGTACATGACTGCATTCTGGAACATTAGCATTATATCACGTTGGAACTCAGCTGTGGTTCGGATTAGCCCATTCTCAATGTTCTTCTTAATGGTAGATAAATCCATTGGCCTGTGAACGCAGGACAGTGAGAAGTGGCAGCTGGAGAGTCCCCAGCACTGCCTACACTCTTTTTCTCTTCTGAGCCAGCTTGGTCTTTGCCAGCAATGCAATTATCTCAACTCCCACAATGGCCAAACAGAAACTCCTCAGCACAGATGGCACTGAGGATTCAGACCAGAGGAGGTGAATTGGGAAGCTTTCCTCAGTAGAGTAATCATTGGCCAGCAGAGTGCCCAAAAAAGGCACTCACTACTCCTGGCACTACTGAAAGGAGGTGGAAGCTAGAAGAGCCCAAACTGCACCCTGGACTTCTGGAGATGGTGGACAATTCAAGTAACTCACCTGAAGAGACCTCTGTCTGACAGAGTCCATAGGTTTTAATGGAATAGCTTGTTAACGAAGCCATCTCCTGGCGAGATGGTTCCTTTGACAGAAGGAAACACTGGTCTGCCCTTCTGCAGATTGCTGGGTTCATGCCAATTAAATCAGGGGCTAGCAACTGTTTAGGAGCAGTAGGCCACACTAACAGAGCTAGGTGCGAAGGTGAGCTGCCACTTCCAGCCTGACAGCCATTGCTTCCCCTCCTTTCTGCCACCAATGTCATTTCCTCTTCCCCTTTGTTGCATGGCGGCTGTGGCAACAGAAAGCTGCTGGGTCACTTACCTCTGCACAATACTGTGATAGCCTGGTGCTATGTCATCAGTCACAGGCTGTAGGAAGACATTGGCATACCTACAGGGAGAAGAAGGCAACTATGAGTGCCCAGACTCCTTGCTGACAGTGGAACAAACCCCTGGCCAAAGGCACGACCGGCAGAGACAAAAGCACTAAGCACCTGTTCCACAAATACACATTTTCACTGGTCTTCTAATCAAGCAACAACAGAGATAAGAAGTGGAGAATCTTTCTTCCAAACCCAGGATCAGACCAGCCTGGCAGACAAGAGAGCAGAGAACTCCACCTGCAGTTTGCTTGGGGCTAGCTAACTCTTTTCACTCACCTGTGATTGGCTGCTGCTCTCCAAACCAGCATTATGGCCTTTTTCCAGATCTTCTGGGCTTGGATTGCCTCCTGATCTTCACTGCAAACAGAGCTGAGGAGACAAGGAAGCCTCTCAGAGTGGAACTCATGACACGTCTAGACCAGCACAAGGTTAGGGACTTCCTTCAGCAGTCTCCAGCCCATCCTTCCAGCAGCAGCAACTTGAGCTCATTTGGCCTTGGACCTACCCACAGTGCTCCATGCCAGCCAAGGAAAGGAAACAGCACACAACTCCTTGGAGCTGGCTCTATGGGACTGTCTGCACAACACTCCAAGGAGTAAGGAGGACCTAGGGTCAGACTGATCAGCAGCCAGCTCCCACTGAATCCCTGTTCAGTCAGCAAGACACAAATGAGACTCCCCTACTCCCTCCCAGCATGGTCTGGGATTTGCATTGTGGGTGGCTGAACATTTTGCTGATACTCACAACTGTGAGGAAGCAGGGCTGCTGGGAATGGAGTCAGCTAGCGTGTGAGACTGCAAAGGTGCATTATGGACACTGAAGCCATCATCACTCTCACTCACAGGGGGCTCGTTATCCATTTCCGACAGGTACCCCTCACCCTGATCTTCCTCCTTGGGCTCCTCCAGACTAGGAGCCTCGCTGGCACCATCCTCATCATCCTCTTCCCCCCGAGCCTCCTAAGACATACAATCAAATTCAAACAAACCAGCCCTACTAGGAACAGCAACTAGCCACAGATACTGAAGGCAGCTGTGTTTCAGCAAGCAGTAGCAATCTCCACTAGTCAGCTTCAGGGACACCTGTATAAAACCATCAATCCCTCACCCAAAGCTTTACAGAGTCTGGAGTGAGTTCCTCTCACTTACATCTACCAGCTGCAGACTGACTCTCCCACTGCCCCATGCAGGGAAGAAACAAGCTTTTCTATCCAGCTTGTGGTAATAGAGAAGGGGCTGCAATGGGATGGCACCCCACTTTTAACCATTATACCCAAAAAAAGCCAACTCTGAATTACTTTACCTGGCTTCTAAAGAGTGCTTGGGTGTCCTCCTTCATTGATTCTGGGGAGAAAAGACAAAAACAAAAAGGCAAGTTCATTCCCCAAGAACAAGTTTGGGAACTCCTCCTGCACCAGTGCACCCCTCACAAAGCAAAGACTGTCCATTCTGCACAGATAATCTTCCCCTACAAACTGAACTCCTCCCACCTAGTACGCTGCAGGTAAAATATTTCTTGGCTGAATTAAGTTACCTGACAGCTCAAATTTGTGCTGAACATCAGGCTGTGAAGAATCTTCATTCATATTTGGGACTTGTGGAGGAGGTGAGTCATCATCAGGAGGGGCCTGCAGGGAAGTGAAATGCATAAATCCAGGTGTTTTTTGTCACCTTCCGGGGTGCACACATGCCTCTTCCCACAGTCCAAACCCTGCCGGCTTTCAGTGACAGCTATCCCAGTAGCAATTCAGCATGTGGGCCAGCTGCACACCCTGCCTAATACTGCCTGCTCCAGAGACACCTTCCTGCACAACAACAGTGTGACCCAGAAGGAAACAGCAACTGCTCTCTTCTAATGACAGTTACCAAGATATAATCCTCAAGTTCAGTGTCCATTTTCTCTCTGAACCATTCTCCCCTGCCACACTGCTCCCTGCTCTCCCCCACACTGCCTGACAGACCCCAGCCACACACCTCTGTCTTCACCGTGTTGTGCACTCCTTCATCCCCCTTCGCTAACTCGGCCTCAGTTTCAGAGTTCTCTCCTCCAGCAGCAGCTGCTCTCTGCTCCTCGTCTGTCTCCCGACTCCTGAGCTCAGGCATCTCTGCTGTCCGTGAGACTGCTACTGTGGCTTCTTCAGGGTCCAGCTGGCTCTGTTCCTGCTCTGCAGGTTCTGTCTTTATTTCTGGCCCCAGCTCTCCAAGGTTCATGAGGTCTCTGATTCCCTTTGTTTCTGCCTCTTCACAGTCCAACCTTTCTTGCTTCACAGTCACAGCCACTTGGGGCATCTGGGTCTGTTTCTCATGCTCTTGCTGGATTGGATGCTCCCATGGACCAGTCAAGGCCTGTGGGTCATCAGTCTCTTCACAGAAAGACAAAGCAGCTTCAACTGCTGCTACATCCAGGACTTCAGGATGGTCATCTACCTTCACCCCAAAACAAAAGCAGAGCAGCATAAACCATGGGCAGCAAAGGGGAGCAAAACACCTAGTTTCATAGTTGGTAGGGTCGGAAGGGACCTGAGCAGATCATCAAGTCTGACCCCCTGCTATGGGCAGGAAAGGATGCTGGGGTCAAATGGCCCCGGCTAGGTGATTGTCTAGCCTCCTTTTAAAGGCCCCCAGAGTAGGAGCAAGCACCACTTCCCTTGGAAGTTGGTTCCAGCTCCTAGCCACCCTGACAGTGAAGTAGCGCCTCCTGATGTCTAGCCTGAATCTACTCTCCGTCAACTTAAGGCCATTATTCCTTGTTACTCCCAGTAGTGCTGTGGGGAACAGGGGCTCTCCCACAGCCTGCTGGTCTCCCTTGGCCAGTTTATAGACGGCCACCAGATCCCCTTTCAGCCTTTCTCTTGTGGAGGCTGAACAGGTTCAGATCCCATAGCCTCTCCTCGTAGAGCCTGCCCTGCTGCCCTCTGACCATGCGAGTGGCCCTCCTCTGGACTCTCTCCATGTTGTCCATATCCCTCCTGAAGTGCGGCACCCAGAACTGGACGGA
>NW_017729000.1:319961-330162 GCF_001723915.1 Gavialis gangeticus | reverse complement strand
ACCCCTGTAACCTGTCCAGATCCAATTGCAGCCTATTCCTCCCTTCTAGCATTCCCACTTCTCCCCACATCTTAGTGTCATCTGTGAATTTGAACAAGGTACTTTTCACCCCCTTGTCCAAGTTGCTGATGACGATGTTGAACAGTACAGGCCTGAGGACCAAGCCCTGTACTGGAACAGCCAAACAAAAGGTTTCTCAACACCCAAATTGGCAGGGCCCCAGCACCAATGGCTGAAAACATTCTTACTCTTAAACACAAGCTAGTTGGCAAAGCACTCAGGCCTCTCCAGATGGACTTGCTTTTAAGCGGGGGTACCAGAGACAGGGAAGAACACACATTAACTAGACCCTTCTACCCACAGTGCTGCAGCAGTCTTTTGCTGCTGTATATTCTCAGCTGGACAATTCCCAACTTTGGGCCAGTGTATCAGGGAGCATAACCAGGAATTAGGAATCCCCTCAGTACTAGATTCTGGGGCCTGTCAGGTATTAAGTGAACTAGATAAATAGCCACTTGCATGCTGGCATGGGCCAGGTGAATCCTGGCAGGGAACCTCCAAGATTTCAGAGACTGCAAGGCCAATTAGGACACTGTGATCATCTAATCTGGCTCCTGTACATCACTGGCCTCTCAATCTCACTTGACTATGCTCATATTGAGCACAAGGACTTTATTTTTAAAGGATTTTAATCCTCAAGTGCAGGGGTTGGCAACCTTCTTCTAACCATGAGCCACTCCTTGAGACCCTGGCTGGCACCACAATCCACCCATCCCTTGCTATGCCCCAGCTGCTCCTGCTCTGTACAGAGAAGGATTCCCTGCTCCCTTCCCCAGTGCAGCCTCTTCTGAAAAGATGTGGTGTAGGACAACTTAGAGTGACTAATTCAGTGAGCAGACGCTGCATTGTAGGGGGAAAGAGTAGCCCTCTGCATGGAGCTACAACTAAGATTGCAGGGAGGGAATTAGCTGGCCATTAGTAAAACAAGGAACTGCACAATTCAATGGTTGGGCTGCAACAGCGGATCAGCTTGCTATTCATAAAACATGAACTGGATCACAGGCCAGATCTAACCTCTTCAAGGGCCACAAGTTTCTGTCCCCTGCTTACAAGGATAATCTGTTGCATCTCATAGGCAGAGAACAGGACCTGGACAGAAGCATCTCTTTTAGAAAGATCTCTAATCTCATTTTGAAGACTCCAGGAAACGAAGTCCCTTGGCTCCTCTGGCAAGCTGTTCCCATGTTTAATTAACCTCACTGCTAAGAAAGTATACCCTGTTATTGGCTCCCAGATGTACTACCTTGCACTTGACTACATTAAAGCACATTTCCTTGGACCATACAATTTAATCAGGTGATGCATACTATTCGGTAGGTTACTAATCCTCATTTATTATCCCACCAATCTTTGTTCTCCATTACGTTTAATATTTTGTATTCACTGTATTGTTAAAAAAAATATCATTTAGTTGTTAACATATCTAATATTAAATATGCATAGCAGCATTTTAAATATTTGACTTAAAATATTTAAAAGCTCTGAACTAGAAACAGCTCCATTCCTTGGTATCATCCTCTTAACAGCTGAATTTTGAGATCTGTATATGAGCCAGTTTTTAATTCATCTAATGTACCCTGTTGATTCTATAGAAAAGAAAGAAGAAAGAAATAAGCAGCTGAAGATCTGACGAACAAGAAATAACTAAGCCTACTTGTGGGAAGTAACTAACAAGACTGAGTTAATGAGATCTGGAGACAAAAGCAGCTAGTGCCACAGGCTGCTCTAGCAGTTACCTTGTCCTCAATGATGGCTATAATATCCCCAACAGTCTCAAAGTCCAGCTCTTCCCCGGTGTAGGAGACTGCAATGTCCATTTTCTCAGCCAGATCCAGGTCTTCTTTCCCATCCATGCTGTGATCTTTGGAGGGCCCTGCAGCACTGCCAGCCCCAGATGCCAGGCACTCTTTCTTGATCGAATCAATGATCATGGATATTTCGCTGCTGTCCATAGACACTGTCACTGTGTGGGGATCAGACACTGCCTCCATGGAAACACAGGTCTCTGGCTGGCTCACTGGACAAGGACAAGCATGATACCTCAGAGACCAACTGGGTGAAAGCCCACAAGCATTGGGGTCTACTGGCATGGAAAAGATCAGCCATACAGCTCAAACAGCCCAAGCCCACCCACAACTGTTTGGCCTAGAAGGATAAAGGCAAACATAGGGTATTGCACTCACTCCCCTATAAGAGAGGAAACTGGGACTTAGGCCTTCCATCAAGATAAGGCACCAAAACGTCAGCTGCCCCACCTAGCATACCCTCTTGCATATCCCATTCCTCAGTGCACCCCAGAAGCCTGCTTCAGCCACTGCCTTGGAGTTTATGCCCATGCTCCCTCACCTCACTTCCCTGTCTGTTAAGCCCAAGGGAAGCTCTGCTTAGAAATACTACTTGGCCTATGAGGGCGTAGTTCAGGAACGCACCTGTCGCTACACTTTCTGGAGTTGCAGCTGGTGGCACAACAGATGGTGCTGACAGCGTGGGCATCATGACAATGGTTGCCTGGGACACAGCCTCTACAGGGGGCGGCAGCAGTTTAGCTGGAGGTTCACTGGCAACAGCAGAGAAGGAAGCAAGAGGTGTGGTGAACTGTGCAGGACCAGCCTCTAAAAGCCGGGAAAGTGTAGGAGCACCTAACAGAGAGTACAAGAGGGAAAAGCCATGTGAGGAAGAAGCAAAAGCCACAGACTTCTACAAAGCATCCACTAGGTTCTTTATACACAGGTGGCTCTCCTGTAACCAGGACAGTACAAATCACCTATGCACCAAACATACAACTCCCTGATTGGGCAATCTGAGCCAGAACCACATAGGGATTATAGGGATGCCACGTGCTTAACATAAGAGGTGTAAACACTATGCCACACCTGCGGGTACAAATTTTCTTCCCATGCTCATCCCCCCAGAATCCTGGGACTCAGTCACTGTTTCCAGCATGAATTTATTAACCACTTGGGCCAAACAGAGAAGATTAGACCTTAATGAGAAGAATGAGAACATCCATACTGAAGAATAAAACCTACAAAGGGCATAAGCCCTCATGCTGCAGAGGGCATGAGAAAAATCACACCTCATTAGAGGGAAAGCAGAAAACCTCCATTAGGGGAAGCTGTTTTATAACTAACTGCCCACTGCAGAAATTCTTGCACCTTCCCAGATCCATTAAAGGAGCACGACGAGCATAAAGACTACTCTTGGTTTTGTTCCAAGCAGGACTCATTGGAACTGTAAGTGCATTACAATAGACAACTAGATTTAATGACCAAGGCTTCCAGCATTTCCAAATAGAAAGAATGTGAAAGGAGAGTCTCCACAAGTTACCTGAGGCAGCAGGAGACGCAGGGACAGCACCAGATGCCAACTGCATATCCCCACCATGCAGCACTGGAAGGACACTTCCTACCTCCAGGAGGACTCCAGAGCTGTTCATGTGACCAGAAGCCACTGCCATATCACTTTCGCCAACCTGTCAAAGGAGATGTAGATAAAGCTCCTGGAGATACGGTCACACCAGTGATTCACAGGTAAACACGTCTTCATTAACATGTCCACCAATCTGTGTCTGAGAGCTTTGTTTATGCTTTTTGCCTCAATGCAGTCCCTGCCTGACATCACAGGAAGACCTCACAAAGTCATCTAATCCTGCTCAAGGCGGAACATCCTTAACTAAATCATTCCAGCAAAATGCCTGCCCAACCTGCTCTTGGAGATTTCAAGAGATGGAGATTTCACAATTTTTCTGGGGAGCCCATTCCACTGGTTGACCACCCTATTAGTCAGAAAATTCCTCCTTGTCTCCAACTTAAATTTCCTCTTTGTAGCCTGAGCCCACTGCTCCTAATCCTGACCCTATGACTAAAGAGAAAAGCCACTCCACCCCATCCTCTCTAGTTACCCTTCAGGAAGATGAGGAATGTTACCAAAGCCCTCTTCAGCCTTCTCTTCTTCAGACTAAATAACCCTAGCTCTTTTAGCCTTTCCTCATAAGTCATGCTTACCAAGTCTCTAATCATTATTTTTGCTGTTCTTTGCTGGAATCTCCTATCTGCCTACACGCTTCTTGAAGTATGAGGCCCAAAACTGGACACAATACTCCACATGAAGCCTCACTAGTACTGAATAGAGCAGAAGAATTACTTCCCCTGATTTGAAAGTGACACTCCTGTTAACAGAACCTGCTATTATGAGATGCCTTATGCCTGCACCCAACATGGTGAAGCAATTGCTTAGCTTCATCTGAAATACAGTTGCCATACAGCCATTTCCTTTGGAGTAAGACTAAATGCATAAATTTGCTTTGCTTCATTCTGATGCCTTTGTCCATGCACCGGAACATGACTTACAGGTGTCAGTATGTTTACACACACAACCTGCCCTGACGGGCAAACTGAAGCACTGAGAGAAAAAGTCACTTGGTAAGATTGCACAATGAACCACAAAGAGCTAAAAACAGACACAGAATGGCACTGTTAATGCAAGGAAATCCCCATACTTCCCAAACAGCCATGGCCCTAGTGCTGCCACTCTCACATCTTAGTATGGCACTGTACAGGCTCCAAAACATGAGCTGCGTTTCTGCCTGGAGGTGGAACTTGGGAAGCAGTGGGCAAGGCAGATGCAGCACTAACCTATCTGACAGAGAAGCTGGTCAGACACCTTTACGGACACATTTCTTTGGGAGCTAATATTCTCCCAGTTTACCAAAAGCCCCCAGCTTAACTGGCTAGGGTGGACAGTAGTCAGAAATTCCTCAGGATAACATATATTCAACCATAAAGTTATGCCAGGGGCCATGGAATATACAGGCAACTAACTGCTGACTCCCATGTTCAGAAGTGGAGTCAAGGTTCTGAAGGGAGTCAACACTCCACTGGGGGGCGGGAAGGGTCAGTCCATCTAAGACCAGAACTTCCGAGGTTAAACTTCACTAACTTCAGTAGGACTCAAATAGCATTAGCAACAGCAGTGATTCTAAAAGCTGTCTACATTAGGGGCATGAGTAATTAGTGGCTAAGTCCAGGAAAATGATGAACTCCTCTGAATCATGATCACATTTTTAAAGTAAGAGGTATTTTGTTTATCTTCCTGATCATAACTTTGCTGAAAACTGAAATCCAACATGTAGTTGGCATGCAGATAAACTTCAAACCAAAGGAAAACAGTTGCAAAGAAAGTCAGATCTTCACAAGGTCTGCCCAGGGGTCCTGCTCACACCCCTTCCTAATGCTACCTTACTCACTGGTGGAGTCTGCAACTGCAACTCCTTACAGCTCCAAGGAGCTAATTCGTCTTCAGTGTTGTTTGATCACTTCAGCCCTGAATTCCCAGCAGCATGAGAAAAACAGTCCACCTTTGTGGCTTGTAAGGATTAGCATCAGACTTTACTAGATTCTCGTAAGATCTGGGTGGTTTCTAAATATCCTTGCAGAACCCATTTCAGTGCATGTCTGAAGCAGAGATTCATCAGCGTTTTTGTATATATGAGCTGAGAGCTCCGTACCAGCCTGGGGCTTGTGGGCAGGAGACTGCCCTTCTTCAGCAGCTCTGAGAGCAGAGGGGAAGGAGGCGGAGTTGCTTTCTGTCCTAGCATCTTTTTCTGGGGTAAATCATCAGTGACTGGGGTCATGGGGGCATCCAGGGAAGCAGAGCCTGGAGGGGTGTCAGGGATCCCAATGAAGGAGGCAACTGGGGTGCTAGGCAATGTCCCTGGAGTTACCTGAGAAAGAAAAAAACCACACTGTTCAAAGCCAAATCCTTACTATATGGACAATAACACTTAGTTCTTCTCCCATGGCCATTGACCCAGCATACCCCAGGCACCTGCTCCATTCATTCGCTATGTCTCCACCCTTTCATTCCCTGCTCTGCAGGGATACTGCCTCAGCACACACAAGACCCTGCCTGCCCCACTGCAGTGAAGTCCTCTGCCCCAGGCACCTGTTCAGCAGACATTCAAGGGAACTTGTACCCTACACATGACAGTGCACATAGGCCACAATATAGCACTAAGGTTGGAAAAACCTGCAAAACAAGCCCAGGGTCCTCTAGAGATGTGCAATGCCTCACATCCCCAGCAGGATTCCCATGCTCAGCACAGGAAGCATCCTTACCCCAGGGCTGGCCTCTTCCACAGCTGGCTGAGACAAGTCCCCCAGAGCATAGTCCCCTCCTGGGGAGGTTGAACCTGCAGGAGAGCGAACCATCACACCTGTTAACCTTCGTGGTGGGTTCTTAACTGCCTGACGAGCTGGAAAAGAGAATGGAAAGAAAGTGAGACCCCAGGGCTCCAGGCTGGTAAGTTTCAGGGAGTTAATTCTGTTTCTGAACACCAAGTTAAGAGGATCTCTATACAGTCACCTAGTCCTGGCTCCTGCACCACAGCATGGCTGATCCTCCATCCCTACTGAGTAATTGCTAATACCTTGCCTTCAAACCTCCCTGGAAGAAAGGTCTGGTCTCCACAACCTTTCAGGGCAATGGTTCCATGCTTAAAAACTGTCCTAAGAGCTATGAAGCAGGTTAAATTTGGAGAACAACTTTTACCTGTGGGAGATTCAAACAATAATCTAAATTTTGCCCTCAGTGACTAGTAACTCAACCCTGACCCCTCTAACATCTCTTTACAGACTATTATCTTGCTTCCTTTTTCCTTTCATTCAGAAAGAATAAATCCAACTTTCCACCTTGCCTTGAGACCCAGGTGCTAAGACCTTTATTCTGTTCACTCCCTTCTTTAAACTGTCTTAATTTTGCCTCCTTGCACTTTGGCACTGAAAATTGAGTGCTCCTCTCTCTATAACACCCTTGTACCAAGAAGAGTCACCCTTGGTCCTTTTGCTTTCAGCTTAGATCTGGAATCAGCTTTAAATTTGTCCCAAATGTTTTTTCTCAGTAGCAGCTCCTGTGCGGGGAGGAACAAGCAAGCTAAGTCCCACCTTACCCTGATAAGCAGCATCAGTAGCCTTCTTCTTCACCTCTGCTTCCTCCTCTTCCATTTTTTTTTTCCTGCACAAAGAAACAGGGTCCACCATGGTCACACAAATCCACCTGGTGCCACCCCATAAGCAGCAGGTCAAACACCCAGCGCCTTCATCTGTCTCTGCTAGCTAAGGTTCAATTAAGGGCATTATATCCATTCAGCTTAGTTGCTTTTCTTAAGCCTTGCAACAGAGTGGCATGAGAGAGAAGACTAATTCTCAGAGCCCTTGGGCTTGGTTTTCTCATGGGAAAGTGCAATAAAAAAAAAATAGTAAGATAACAACCTACATCATAATCTCGTTGCACAGGTCCTCCAGCCTGTTATCCATGTGCCCAGTCTGAATCAGCTCTGCATCTTTCTTCAGTTGCCTACAAATAGACAGAACTACCTCAGCTATTTTACAACTGAGTAACTGCTCCAAAGAGGTGGTTAGCCCCATTAGTCTGAAGATAGGCAGAACACATGGCAGGGTGGTACCCTAGAAACTAAAAAGAGTCTTTAAGGTGTCACTTGACCCTACACCTGCATAGCCACTCCAAGCAAGCCTCCTGTTCCCTACAACTTTCCCTGCCAGACCTCCTCCTTCAAAGCAGTAAGTGTTATACAGACTTGCAGACAATACCTACCTGTACTTCTCCTGTGTCTCCTTTATCATTTTCTTCAACTCCTCAACTCTTTCTGCTGTCAGTTTCCTCACAATGACATCTTCCACAGTTTCCACCACCTCCCCCTTCTCGCCGCGCTTTCTCCTACAGAACAAGAGCCAGAAAACAAACATAGGTACCAATCACAGGAACCTCCCCAGTCCTCCTGAAAACAGCACCAGCTGCCCTAGCATCTGCCACATGTGTACCTCCTCCCCCTCACCTTTTCCCAGCACTAATACTGGAACTTACATTGCCCAAATCACTTCCTCCTGAAAAGTCTGCCTAGCCAGATTCCTTTCTGATACAGGTTTTTTCCACACCTCCGAAACTGCTAACGGACAATTCTACACTAATTTTCATAGAGCAGATGCCCTTCTATACTCATACGAAACACATGTGGTTACTGACCTAGGCCAGGAGTGTTTGCATTCCTGTCAAATTTTTATCCTAGTTAATTCAACTTTAGAAAAAGACTTTTACTATCCACGTCTACATATAATCTGTCTCAGAAGCCCACGTCATAGTCATTTATGCACAGCAGAGACATAAATACTACTTTCAAACATTACAAATTTCCTTAGGCATCAATTACCAATGCCCAGATTCAGAGCAAGAGATGAACACTGCAGTTTTCACTGGTACAAAGCTAGTGTCCAGGAGATGAACAGAGTTTCATTTGCCCCTCCCTAAACAATCCTCAAATACTGCAGGTACATAAAAAGCAACATAAAATATTAGCTCTCCTGCTCATCATTCTTACTAGCTTCTATTCTCCCAAATTTTCAGTATTCTGAGCTGTAATTTTAAGCACACAATTTTTGGTTTATAAGTTTAACTCATTTCATTTTAAGATTTGCTGTATAAAAAAAGAACAAAGCTATTCTAGTATGCAATCTATGTCCTTTTAAAAATAAGCTATTTTTAATAAAGCAGCATTTTTATAGAAATTACCACACACTATGCTGCCTCTCTAGCTTCCACAAGCCAGCAGTCTGAGAGCTGTGCTGGGGACTGTGGCCTAGATGCCTCAATACCTGTAACCCATTGGTTCTGCGATGAGTGCAGGAGTGGTGTGAATGAGCACTCAGGATAGCACAATGACCAGTTCTAGAACCACTTACATTTGAAATGGTCCAGTCTTTTGATTTAAGTAACAAAACATACAAAAATGAGCAAAATGCTCTAGGTAATATCACCTACCCAGCAACTCCTGTTAGGTTAGGTGGTAATTTCAAACAACGCCCCTACTCTGCTCACTTTCCACACCCACAAATCTGGCAAGACCAGATTTCTCTGCCATGCCTGCGCCTCTTTGCTCACTAGCAGCAAACGCACTGCCTGATGCACTGATGACACCTCTGCCCCGCCAGAGGTCCTGCAGACACCACATGCCTCAGCCTTCGCACTCACTTGGGAGTCTCTGTGGTCTCCAGAAGTTCCGAATACTGAGATGCGCAGTGCTAACGAGAAACAGAGGGAGTTAGAGAACACAGAACGGTTAATGCAGCCAATTCAGTTTACTGGCAAAGCTCTTAGGGGGCACGGAGGGCACCTGGGTTCCCTCCTCTAACAGCCAAGTATCCTTTGAGCATGTTTCACAGGGACAGAGCTGCATGAGCTGGAGTTATCTCCATTACCACAAGGGAGCCCAACGTAGTAGGGCTTGTTCCCATTCAACACTCTGCTCCCATTCATACTATCCTATCAGAAAAAAAATTTTCAACAAAAACACTAAGTATCTTAGAAGGAAAATACCGCTACTGTACTAGTATGGGAACCTGCAGTGGCTTCCCAAGCTGCTGCGTACCCAATGTATCTATAAGGAGGGTCAGCTAGCACCATACAGAGTCAGCCCTGTAATGCCAAATAAAAACTAGGAAAGAATAAATTAAATTAAAAAGGTAACCCCACAAATTAACACGTCCTCCCCTGGTTTTCCAAGATCCTGATCTTTGAACAGTCATACTCCAAAATATCAGTGCTAGTTATAGAACAGGTTGAACACAACACGACGCTTAAAATTACAAATCTAAACTATGATTTCAAATCAACAACCAAAAATCTTTGATTTAAATAATAAATTTTAATCCCATTTCCATTTATATTGTTTAGCTATTTGCTAAACAATAATGAGTTGAATAAATGAAATAGAAAAAACACGTTTTCATCTGCAGAAGACTTGTGCAACAGTTTGGCTGACACTGCAATAGACTCAAGGCCAGGTGCTCAGACAGTGACTTCCACAAATTTAGGGGTCTAAGGACAGTGGGGGACAAGGCTCTTTGGGTCAATCCAATATCACTCCATCCAGGAAGAGCACAAACCATCTGCGGATACTTCCTCAGCCTGACAAAGGGTGTTCGTGCCCAAAAGCTGGCTTCCACAAATTTAGCAATTTTACTTTCTTTGAAGTTTGGTAGCATGCGTGTAATGTGCTATCTCTGTCTAATATACTTTTAACAGATTATATCAAGCTTAAACCATAAACAATATAATTTGTTTTATTTTC
>NW_017729000.1:311678-314550 GCF_001723915.1 Gavialis gangeticus | reverse complement strand
CCTCACCTTTTCCCAGCACTAATACTGGAACTTACATTGCCCAAATCACTTCCTCCTGAAAAGTCTGCCTAGCCAGATTCCTTTCTGATACAGGTTTTTTCCACACCTCCGAAACTGCTAACGGACAATTCTACACTAATTTTCATAGAGCAGATGCCCTTCTATACTCATACGAAACACATGTGGTTACTGACCTAGGCCAGGAGTGTTTGCATTCCTGTCAAATTTTTATCCTAGTTAATTCAACTTTAGAAAAAGACTTTTACTATCCACGTCTACATATAATCTGTCTCAGAAGCCCACGTCATAGTCATTTATGCACAGCAGAGACATAAATACTACTTTCAAACATTACAAATTTCCTTAGGCATCAATTACCAATGCCCAGATTCAGAGCAAGAGATGAACACTGCAGTTTTCACTGGTACAAAGCTAGTGTCCAGGAGATGAACAGAGTTTCATTTGCCCCTCCCTAAACAATCCTCAAATACTGCAGGTACATAAAAAGCAACATAAAATATTAGCTCTCCTGCTCATCATTCTTACTAGCTTCTATTCTCCCAAATTTTCAGTATTCTGAGCTGTAATTTTAAGCACACAATTTTTGGTTTATAAGTTTAACTCATTTCATTTTAAGATTTGCTGTATAAAAAAAGAACAAAGCTATTCTAGTATGCAATCTATGTCCTTTTAAAAATAAGCTATTTTTAATAAAGCAGCATTTTTATAGAAATTACCACACACTATGCTGCCTCTCTAGCTTCCACAAGCCAGCAGTCTGAGAGCTGTGCTGGGGACTGTGGCCTAGATGCCTCAATACCTGTAACCCATTGGTTCTGCGATGAGTGCAGGAGTGGTGTGAATGAGCACTCAGGATAGCACAATGACCAGTTCTAGAACCACTTACATTTGAAATGGTCCAGTCTTTTGATTTAAGTAACAAAACATACAAAAATGAGCAAAATGCTCTAGGTAATATCACCTACCCAGCAACTCCTGTTAGGTTAGGTGGTAATTTCAAACAACGCCCCTACTCTGCTCACTTTCCACACCCACAAATCTGGCAAGACCAGATTTCTCTGCCATGCCTGCGCCTCTTTGCTCACTAGCAGCAAACGCACTGCCTGATGCACTGATGACACCTCTGCCCCGCCAGAGGTCCTGCAGACACCACATGCCTCAGCCTTCGCACTCACTTGGGAGTCTCTGTGGTCTCCAGAAGTTCCGAATACTGAGATGCGCAGTGCTAACGAGAAACAGAGGGAGTTAGAGAACACAGAACGGTTAATGCAGCCAATTCAGTTTACTGGCAAAGCTCTTAGGGGGCACGGAGGGCACCTGGGTTCCCTCCTCTAACAGCCAAGTATCCTTTGAGCATGTTTCACAGGGACAGAGCTGCATGAGCTGGAGTTATCTCCATTACCACAAGGGAGCCCAACGTAGTAGGGCTTGTTCCCATTCAACACTCTGCTCCCATTCATACTATCCTATCAGAAAAAAAATTTTCAACAAAAACACTAAGTATCTTAGAAGGAAAATACCGCTACTGTACTAGTATGGGAACCTGCAGTGGCTTCCCAAGCTGCTGCGTACCCAATGTATCTATAAGGAGGGTCAGCTAGCACCATACAGAGTCAGCCCTGTAATGCCAAATAAAAACTAGGAAAGAATAAATTAAATTAAAAAGGTAACCCCACAAATTAACACGTCCTCCCCTGGTTTTCCAAGATCCTGATCTTTGAACAGTCATACTCCAAAATATCAGTGCTAGTTATAGAACAGGTTGAACACAACACGACGCTTAAAATTACAAATCTAAACTATGATTTCAAATCAACAACCAAAAATCTTTGATTTAAATAATAAATTTTAATCCCATTTCCATTTATATTGTTTAGCTATTTGCTAAACAATAATGAGTTGAATAAATGAAATAGAAAAAACACGTTTTCATCTGCAGAAGACTTGTGCAACAGTTTGGCTGACACTGCAATAGACTCAAGGCCAGGTGCTCAGACAGTGACTTCCACAAATTTAGGGGTCTAAGGACAGTGGGGGACAAGGCTCTTTGGGTCAATCCAATATCACTCCATCCAGGAAGAGCACAAACCATCTGCGGATACTTCCTCAGCCTGACAAAGGGTGTTCGTGCCCAAAAGCTGGCTTCCACAAATTTAGCAATTTTACTTTCTTTGAAGTTTGGTAGCATGCGTGTAATGTGCTATCTCTGTCTAATATACTTTTAACAGATTATATCAAGCTTAAACCATAAACAATATAATTTGTTTTATTTTCACATATGTTTTTGTATAAATTTTAGTTTTGGAGAAAAATGAAGCAAAGCTGTTTGAAGTTTAAATTAAAAATCTTATTTAACATGTTAAGTGACCACTTTTCTACCCCTCTACTCAGTTAAAACTGGAGTCCCTTGAGCAAGAGCTCCCTGGCAGCGGAAAATGGACTCTCTAGGGCTCAGCAGCCAGCACCTTACCTTTTGAGAGAACCAGTCAGGTGGGCGGCCCGGCTCTGCAAAGGGCTTGATGGCCCTGCTGACTGACACCCTACGGGGAAGAGAGGACGTCGGTGAAGCCCAGCCCTGCCCTCCTGTCCTCGCCAGTACGTGCTCAAGTGATACTGGACAGCTCCTACCAAAAGCTGAGAAAGCTGCCACACTTACAACAGCTTCCCTGCTAGCGGCTCTATTTGGCGAGCTGAAGATTCGTCCATTTGCCCAAATAAAGAGAGCCAAGATTCAACTCCTGCTGAATGACAGTGGCAAGCCAGGTCCTAGACTTCCTTATCCCAGCAGCTCGGCTCCGTCCTCGTCCCCTCCCGCCGCAGGAGCCGCGGCCCAGGCCCCCTAGGCGCCACG
>NW_017729000.1:309965-310869 GCF_001723915.1 Gavialis gangeticus | reverse complement strand
AGGTGAGGGGGGCGGGTGACCGGGGCCGGACGGCGCTCGCGGGCCTCGCTAGGGGCCGTGTGTGACCCCTCGCGCTCCGTAGGTCGCCCCAGAGGACGGCGCCAAGCTGAGGGTGCACCTGCGGGTCCGACCCCTGACGCCGGCCGAGCTGGAGAAGCGGGAGGACCAGGTGAGGCCGGGGCAGTGGCTCTGGGGCCGGGCCATGGGACACCCCGCCGCAGCAGCTGAGAGTCTGCACTTTTCAGGGCTGTGTCTGCATCGAGAGCTCAGAGACTCTCCTCCTGCGGGCGCCTACGGACTCCTTTGCTATGCGCAGCACAGAGCGTGGTGTGGGCCAAGCCACGCACAGGTTCACCTTCACGCAGGTGGGTGCCCGTGGGTGCGGCATAGTGGCCCTGGAGGCTGCTCCTCCTCCTGAGTTCAAGCAGCTTTGTGCTGATGGTACTGGGGCCATCCACACCAGCCCCTGGTGTTTCCCTTCCTCTGCCCCATCTCTGTGCCCGTCTGCTGCACATTGTCTTGTGCTTGTGCTGCAAGCACCGTGCAGCAGGAGCCCTCGTCTTGTCCTCTGTCCGGTGCCCAGGGCAGCTGGCCCCTGGTCACATCTAGCGCTTCTAAGATTATGTAGATGGAGGAGCCTGGGCTGGCTCCACCGGGGTTCGGGTGTGGGGTTAGAGGTGGGTGGCAGTCCAGGACGAGCAGGGGTGCAGCAGACCGGAGAGGGAAGTCCCGCGCCCCTGTGATATTCGTGTTTGCAGATCTTTGGCCCAGATGTTGGACAAAAGACGTTCTTTGATGCAACCATGAAGGAGCTGGTGCAGGATGTGCTGAATGGGCAAAACTGGCTGGTTTATACCTATGGCATCACCAACTCGGGGAAGACTCACACCATCCAGGGTAAGCG
>NW_017729000.1:285766-304965 GCF_001723915.1 Gavialis gangeticus | reverse complement strand
GCCCCCCCCGTCCGGGGTGGGGGGGGGGGGGGGGCGGGAATCAGGTGTTCGCGTACCTGGACTCATCAGAGGGAAGAATTGCTGCTGTGTTGTGACTGAGAGCTCTGCTCGCTGCTGTCCTCTCTTCCAGGGAACAGCAAGGACGGTGGGATTCTGCCCCGCTCCCTAGCGCTCATCTTCAATAGCGTGGGAGAGCAGCTCTACCGAGCCATGGATGTCAAGCCCTCACTCTCCAGCGAGGTGGCCTGGCTAGACAGCAGGCAGGTTCAACAAGAAGAGACCAAGAAGCTGGTCTTGCTGCATGGGGGATTACGGGAGGTGAGTGTGCTTCTCCATCCACTGGGGAAGGAAGAGGGTGCCCTGCACCAGCCTCACATTCTGCCTGTTTCCTAGGAGTTGCGGACTCCACTGAAGAGGAGCCACAACACCGAATCCCAGCTCCAGGCTGCCACTAGTAGCAGTTATGACAGTGGAGTGGGTGGCCTCTCGTCTACCAGCCAATTTGCCAACCACTCTGAGAGCAGCCAACTGGACGGTATGTCTGGGACCCTGCTGTGCTGAGGGAAGGGCAAGTCCTGTGTAGGAGGGGATGAAGCACACTTTGGGCAGGGGTAGAAACTCTCCCTTGTCTCCTCCAATCTGTTGGGCAGGGACCTGCTGGGGCTGCAGCAGTTCCTACAGCCCCCTCTGATTCTCCTCTGAAACCTAGGCTCTTGTTGGGCTGATCCAGACTGTGTCTCGCTCCATGCCTCAAGAGACGTGCAGTTCTCCATATGGGTCTCCTTTTTTGAGATTTACAATGAGCAGATCTACGACTTGCTGGAGCCAGCTCTGCCTGGCCCGAACCGCAAGAGGCAGACGCTGCGGCTGTGTGAAGACCCAAGCGGCAATCCCTATGTCAGAGGTAAAAACTGACCCAGCAGCACTCTGGGGAAGGACCCTGCTGGATCATTCTCCCTACTGAAGGGGACAGTAGTAACCTGGGATGGAAAAGGGAATAATGTCTGGTGGCCAGGAGCACCTGTGGAAAGCAAGCAGTAGCTCTCAACCTTTTTTGTCCCAGGACCCATTTGCGAACATCTGTGGCCAGTCCTGCCCCAGTGTCTCCTCACTCTTGACCTGCTAGCCCCCGTGCCCAGGCCCCAGCCCCCTTGTGTGGGTTATGGGGAGGCGGCAGGGGGGTGGGACATGGGGGGATGAGGGGGAAGACCCAAACAGCTCCTTGCAGGTTGAAACTCTGCAAAGGACAAGCCAGTTTCCTGCATTTTTCTTGTGGGAAAAGGAGAATCCACTTTTGAAGTCTGTTCGTGACCCTTTTGATGTATTCTTGCGATATATACTTTTGGGTCTCGACCCATGGGTTGAGAAATGCTGCTCTAGGGCATTTTATACACAGTCAGCAGTTCCCTTCTGCTGAACTCTGTGGCTGGTATCCCTCAGGAGGCCCAAACAGTGCAGGGAAGTTCAGTCTGGCTGTTGGCAGCAGCGAAGCCTGGGATGCAGTGGGTAGCCAGGGCCTGGGAAGGCAAACCACATCTATCTGTACCACTTTCCCACCTGTCTGCTCTTTCAGATCTGAACTGGATCCACATCCAAGATGCCGATGAGGCCTGGAAGCTCCTAAAGCTGGGTCAGAAAAACCAGAGCTTTGCCAGCACTCACCTGAACCAGAACTCCAGCCGCAGGTTGGGGGCAGGGAGAGGAGAGGAATGGTCATGGGGAGAGGGCTTATGTTATGGAACTAGGTGCTGGACTGGTGCCAGAGGCAGTTGTTGCATGTTCCATTCAAGTGTGTGTTTTTTTTTTTTTGTCCTTGCTCCCTGCAGTCACAGCATCTTCTCCATCAGGATTCTTCACCTAACAGAGGGCAGCAGTGAGATGGTCCCCAAAATCAGCGAGTGAGTGTGGTGCTTGGGGATGATCCTGCTGTGAGCAAGGGGGGGTTGGACCAGTGACCTCCTGAGGGAACTGCTAGCCTGACTCTGATTCTCAGATTGCATGAGGCTAACAGGGCTACAGGTCCAGAGCTCTCCAGGCTGTGGTGCTGTTATGGATCTCTGGGGGGCCTTCAGAAGGTGGAACTCCCTGGGGGTGTGGAGAGCAGCTGTTGTGTGCATGTCCCACTGCTCCCTTTGGAGAGAGCAACAAAGCTCCTTTTGGAAGCACGGGAACATCCTGCATCAGCATGAGCATGGCTGACTGACCCCATCCCTGCATCCGAGGAGGCCCTCATGACAGAGCTGCTGCTAAGCAGTTTAACGCCTATGTCTGGGATGCAGCAAGCTGGACGTACTTGCTAGATCCCTGCTTGCAAAGCAGCAACCGGCAGGGGATTTCTGGGTGAGCTCAGGCCCCTGACCTGAGCTTGGTAGTGTTGTTTGGAACAAACCTCTAGAAGAGATGGCTGAGCTGTCCTGAGGCTCAAGGAAGGTGGGAGTTGAGCTTAGGCCTGTGGTGCATGACAACATGTGGACTGTAATCACAGCAGTGCCCTGGGTCTCTTCCAGACTGTCCCTGTGTGACCTTGCTGGCTCAGAGCGTTGCAAGGACCAGAAGAGCGGGGACCGAATGAAGGAGGCAAACAACATCAACACCTCTCTGCACACACTGGGCCGCTGCATTGCTGCCCTGCGTCAGAACCAGCAGTCCAGGTGAGTAGTTCGGGGACCAGGGTGGTACGAGGGCTTGCCCACATACTTTTCTGCAGGCTCAGCACATTTGTGCTCTTCCACCAGGCTGAAGCTGGTTGTGGTTCCCTTCCGGGACAGCAAGCTGACCCGTGTGTTCCAGGGCTTCTTCACAGGGCGCGGGCGCTCCTCCATGATCGTCAACATTAGCCAGTGTGCATCCATGTATGATGAAACCCTGCATGTGGCCAAGTTCTCAGCACTCGCCAGCCAGGTCAGTGAGATATGTGTAAGTGCTGCGGTCCCTGGCAGTGCAGGGGCTTCTCTGGATCTTCCATGAACCCCATGGCTGGCTTGGATCTCAGGCCTCCTCCAGCTCCTATGCAAGCGAGCTGCTGTCCTTCAGTGCAAGGAGGTGAGGCATTCCTTGCCAGAGTGCACTGTGCTCCCAGGTCCTGCCATCTTGCAGTGAGGCTGGCTGTGACAGGAGAGCACTGGCCTGATGCTATCAAATCTGCAGGCAATGTAGGCTCATATAAGCAACCTGTTTTCTCTTCAGCTCGTTCAAGCTCCTGCAAAAGTGGTTCTCCCATCTATCCAGTCCATCATGAGGGAACACAGACGTTTTAGCCAGAGCTCAGAAGCAGGCCTAAAGCAGGAAATGGAATCTGATGAAGAGGGTGGAGATGAAGCAGATGTGTCCTTGTATGACAAGGAGGTGGGTGGTATGTGTCTTATAGCCTCTGGGGTGATGTATAGGGTGCAGAGGTGGGACAGTAAGACTAGGTCACCATCTTGGACCTGTGGGGCACAAGGTTATGGTCTCCTTTTGTTCTGCTTCTGCAGGACTTGCTGCGTGTTGTGGATGCTGCGCGGGAGCTGCTGGTGCAGGAAAGGCGGGAGAAGCTGCGTCTGGAAATGCAGCTCCGGGAGGAGATCTGCAATGAGATGGTGGAGCACCTGCAGCAGAAAGAGCAGTGGTGCAGGTGCAAGGGGTTGGAGATGGGCACGGGTACTTGTCCTCTCCTAAAGCTAGGCCTCGGCTTCAGGCCTCCAAATTGATGCCATGTCACTGTCTGCTCTCTGCAGCCAACATGTGGATGCCCAGAAGGAGCTACTGGAGGAGCTGTATGAGGATAAGCTGAGCAATCTGAAGGAGTCACTAACAGACTATTACCAGGAGGAGATCAGGGTGTGTGGCAGTGGGAATTGGGGTTGAGGAAGGGAAGTGGATGGGGCAGGGTATGGAAACAACTTGTCTGGGTCCAGGAATGCTGCTGTCATCACCCTTGCAGCATGAAGCCTTCCAGTTTTGTGCATGGTGCCCTTAGGGTGGAACTGCCAGGCATCTCAGCTCCTCCCTGCAGCCCCAGGCTCTGCATAGCCCCCAGCTCCAGTTCAAGTTCTCAGCTGCTTGCTAGCCCCCAGCCTAGTGTTCCCAGGCAGGTAGCAGACACCTCTCCATCTTGCACAGGAAATCCCTCCAAAACATGGCATTGTTGTTTTAAATACATCCTGGAGAAAATGATGACCTCTTCACAGTAACCATGAAGCTTTAGGAATTTCGTCTCCCGTGATTCATGTTGGCCATGTTGAGTAAGTTGCATGGCTGCTTCATTGCCTGGAGCAGGTGAGGCATCATAGAAAATTAGGGTTGGAAGGGACATCAGGAGGTCATCTCATCCAACCATCAGGCAGATCCACCTGGAGTTGCAAACCCTTCACTTACCCGGGTGTGCACGGAGGGTGGCATGTGTTGCTTTCCTGTTATTTACCTAGGTGCTCTCTGAACCAGTCCATTGCTTGAGGAAGGGATGCCCCCCAGGGCCTGAAACATTAACGGGGCTGTATAAGTTCCTGGGTGTCAGCCAGTCTGCTGTTCCCCTCAGGAACGGGATGAGAAGATTGAAGAGCTGGAGGCTGCGCTGCAGGGGGCAAGGGTGCAGCTGGAGAACCTGGAGCTGAAGCAGCAGGATGCTGGGCAAGAGGGCCTGCGCAGGTCAAAGCGAGTGGCAGCATCTGCAACCTCTGTGCAACAGGAGCTGCTGGAAGCCAAAGCCAATCTGGAGCAGTGTCAGTCAGAGCTGAGAACCACAACAGCAGGTGAGAACAGGGGCAGGGCAGCCAAGGTTGGGTAGCAGTGGGGGAAGAGGGCAGGAGTGGAAGCAGTCTGGTCACCTGGTTGTGCCAGTCCCAGCCTTTCTCCAGTGCATCTGTGATTGTTGGCTGGAGCCTTGTCACTCTGTTCCTGCTTTCTCCCAGAGCTACGCAAGTACCAGAGGCTGCTAGAGCCACCACCTTCTGCCAAACCCATCACTGCAGATGTGGACAAGAAGCTGGAGGATGGACAGAAGGTAACTGCACTCCTATGAGGGAGAAGGGGAGGGGGTCTTCTGGCAGTGGTGTCAGGCACAACCTCCAGGCTACCTTCTACTGCAGGCCTCCTGTTGCAAACAGTCTGCAGCTTTGGGGACTAGAGCATGCTGCACTTGGCAACTAAACTAGCTCAACTCAATCTGTGGGATGGAGACTGCTAGGGGGCGAGGCCCCCACCAGAACAGTCCCACACCTCTGTGTCCTACCTGCATGGCTGTGCCTGCTGCTGGCATTGGTTTTCCTGTCCCTCTTGCAGAACGTGAGGCTGCTGAGATCAGAGTTGCATAAACTTGGGGAGTGTCTGCAGTCGGCCGAAAGAGCGTGTTGTCACAGCACGAGTGCAGGGAAGCTTCGTGAAACCCTCTGCACTTGCGAAGAGATCCTGGCTAGACAGGTAATGGATGACAGTGCTGGGATATGTGGGTGGCAAATCTTAGCTGACAATGTCAAATTGCTGCCCAAATCTGGCTTGTTAGTGTTTTCTAGCAGCATGAGACTATCAAACCATGTTTACTGCTGGTCCTCGTCTCCGTCTGTTCCCAGCATAACAGGGTCTCAACACTTCTTGTTCCTCAGCTTGCTTGGAACCCCTTCTAACGGCCACCTGCATCAGGGGCGGACTACAGGGTGGGAAGCCAGGAGGCTTTCAAGTAAACTAAGTCACTTTGAGGTGGATTCAGCTCCCCTGGCTCTGCCTCAGTTGGCAGCTCAGAACTCGCTCTCACTGTAAGGTGCCTCTGTGTGAGCAGCTGGTTCACTCTGACTGCAAGAAGATGGATTAACAGGGTGCTGGGCACATGTGTACAGTATTAAACAGACCAGTTTTGGCTCTGGGTTTCTTGTCACAGGACCAGACGCTGGCAGAGCTGCAGAACAACATGATGCTGGTCAAGCTGGATCTACGGAAGAAAGCAGCCTGCATTGCTGAACAGTATCATACTGTGCAGAAGCTCCAGGCCCCTCCAACATCCACCTTGAAGAAGCGATTCTGTGCCAACAGAGAGAACCTGCAGCCAAGCCAGCCTCCTGGCAAAAAGCCGTTCCTGCGCAACTTCCTGCCCTGCTCGCCTGCCCGTACAGGAGTGGCCGAGAGTGGCCCCTACAGCTGCATCCTGCGAGCCCGTGGAACACCAGCACACAAGACCTTGCCCTTTGGTAAGAAGTAGAGTGGGGCCTGCGGGTTGGTTGAGCCTTTAAGGCATATTTTACTGTGTTTTAGCCACATGTATATAAACGACTGTATCTAGGGTAATTCTTCAGGGCTTGTGTAGACACTGTGGGGGGTGACTACCAACAAGGGTTTTAGATTGTCCACATTGTGTCTCAGGCTAGCTGCTATTCCGCTATACATGGATCAGAGCCTCAAGCCCGGACTGCAATATAACCCTGCCTCTCTTTTTTTGTGTGTGTATTCTGTTACATTGTTTATGCATGACAATAAATGTCTTCTTACTGGCAGCAGCATGCATCTCCTATCAGAACTAGCCCTAGGTTTCCTGGCATCCCCCAGGAGCTTCCTCCCTTTCAGCTTGTGCCTCTACAGCCAAGACAGTTTAAGAATTGTGCTGTAGTTGAGAGATTTTTGGATGGGCTGGTGTGGTCTCTGCTCTGCAAGGCAGCAGCACATAGGGCTAGACCTTAAATCTTACATCTTTAATAAAGAACAAGACTGACAGGACTCACCAAGGAGGCAAGCCAGGCAATTGTGGAACATGTTAAAGCCTGAAAGGCACAGAACAGCTCCATGAAACGGGCTCTACCTTCTCCAAGATGTTTGAGTTCTACCCGTCTCAAAGAGGTGAGAACAAGCTCCTGAGACAAATAGCTGACTAAGCAAAATTACCTTGTCTAAGCCTGAAGAGGAAGACCTAAAGAGCAGTCCTTTCACATCAAGTAATTTTAACCAAGGGTACTGATGCCATTACCAACCATGGCTTTCACTGTGTACTGCAGCATCTCCTGGGTCAAATACTTTACACACCCAACTCACAGTAGTGATGGCAGGTGTAAAGTGTTCCATCGGTGAAGATGGTAAAGCAGCAACCTGGCCTGGAGTAAGCTCTCACCAAACGCTACCTGGCATGGTGGTCTGCTGCCAGCTTTGGGACAGCAGTGCTAGTCTGTTCAGCTTTTGTCCTACACTGAGCAGGGTGATGCAACACATTTGTGTACCCACCTTTTATGAAAGTTGTATTTTCTTACCCGATTTGATGAGAACGTGAGGAAACAGCCAGGCAGGGTCAGAATGATGGAGGGTTAAGGTGAAGCAAGTTAAGCCTTGAGCCGCACTTCAGCTTTTGGCAGCATGTCTGCTCAAGGTCTCTTCATCAGTCCTACAGGAGTACTGCAGCTCCTGCTGGGCCAAGTCCCGCAGGTATGAATAAAGGCAATGCAACCAGCTAGTAAGAGGAAAACAGCTTCCTCCTGCAGCTGACTTCCTTTGTGTTTTTGCCACAGGGTGGGGATTGTAATAACTGCAATATAAAGGGTCTCCATAGAGCTAAGAACTAGGGGAAGCAAGCTCAGAGATGTCCTACTGACAAGGCAGATGTGCAGTTAGTAAAGGCAACACCACTTGCTAGTGTTTGGGGGTAAGGATTGGCCTGAGCCTGGCACTATTAGCATCAGAGTCCAGGGAAGACTTATCTGCAAAAGTAATCACTGTGGAAAATAGTGGACAAGTTGTAAACAGGCACACATGGTTTGATTGGGGCCGAAAGATCTGTGCATGACAACTGGTGTTGCTTTAGAACTGAGGCATTGTAACAGAATCTGGTCCCTTAGCAGTGAAAGGACACACGGTCTCACTGTTCACTTATGCTCAGTTACTGTACAGTCCTGCTTTGTTATCTGTTCCTGTAAGAGGCTGTTTAGCCTTTTTAACTTAAGTTAACCAGAACCCTGTGCCGCAGCCCAGTTGAGCAACAGCACCTTGAGCAACTGTCCAGAAGCTTGTGCAAGATCAGATTTGTTTAAGGCATGAGGCCCAACTGCCCTTCACTTCCTCATGACTGCCTGTGACAGAGAAGCCACAGTGGTATCTGCTCGTCCTGTTCAATTTAGCTTCATATTTTTGCATTCAGTGTAATTTCTTTGACACCTACATATTGGTCCTTAAGGATTCACAAGGGGAGCTGCTGCATAACCCTCTACAAGCCGGAGCCCAGATCTCAGGCCTCTTTCACTGGTCTTGCTTGTAACTGCTTAAGTTTGGCAGCTCTACGCAGCACCATCCCAGAGATGGGATGAGTGACAACACTGCTCTTCTGCACTTCCCCCCCACATCTCAGGGCAGCTAGGGCACAAACAAGATGTGATGTTAGATGTAAGGATCTAGGCTGCTATACGGGACACTGAACAGGGCTACTAGTAAAGCCTGAGCCACTTTTGCCCCCCTCCTGGAAGAACCTGGATCTTTTCTATACTTAGCAACTTTACTTGTTTTAGGACAAAGGAAAATGGTGCCATGAAACAGCCCAGGAGCAGAAATTCAGTCATCAACATTTAATGTATCCCTCTGACTGTTTCTCCATTCAAAGTCAAAACAACCAGGGCACAGACCTAATCACAACCAGCCATTACTGCAGGTCACTTCTGACACCTAGGTCCCCAGATGCTGCTTCCTCTCATAGCAGCAGGGTGCCTCTCTGCTGCTCACAGCAGGAAAGCAGCTTGTGGGACACCTGTGAGTTAACGCACGCAGAGAAGCCTAGCACTCTTGCCATAAGCAGTGATGATCCCATTCTGGCCCTGATGGGAGTTCAGCTCATCTGTTTCACCTGGGGCAGACAAGCCTCCCCCCACACCTGGAACTGCTTCTCACAGACTTGGGATTTGCTACGTTTGGGCAATGACACTGCACTGTCCTGAGGTCTAAGCACAGGCACTTTGTCTGGGCCCCACTGCAAGTTTTGTTGTGCTGCCTGGTCTTCAGGTTCAGGATTCCTGCCCCCAAGGAAAGAAAGTGCCAAACACAGAAGCTTCACTGCAAAGGTGGCCGTTTCAGGGATGGGAAGCAGCCCCTATTTGCACAGCTCACGGCGTAACTGAGGACAGGTTGAGTGGGGACACTCGACGTGTAGGAGTGTTATTGGCCGATAGCGATGCAGGGAGGAAGAAGGAAGCAGAGATCTCCGTGGAGGAGTTTTCTCCTTGGTTGCGTAGTTGCAAGATCTGTCGCAGCAAGGCCTTTCCTTCTTCTCTTGTCTAAAAGGAAGCAAGAAGATAGCATCAATCAAGGTCAAATCCAGGCCTGCTGGAGATGCCAGGAGAGTCACAGTCAAATTCAGCAGGCATGTGAACTGTTACATATCCCATAGCAACACAATGTTGAGTCTGCAGGATACTGTGCACCTTACCCCCAGATATTTACTTTAATGCTATTAAAAGCAGTGTTAAGAGACAACCACCCCCCTTTTAATATATCCTTTGGCACCCAAAGTACAAGCTTTAAGTACCTCCCAGCCACTGCTGTAATACCCAACTACATTCCACAGAGTAGATTTGCAAGAGCAAAGTGCTGAATGGACTTGAGAGAAGTGGAGACTCCACTTTCTAGAAGGGGCCAGTGTCATGCCATGCTGTCCTCTTCTGGGCTCAAGTAACCCAGCATGTCCTGTGATAGGTACCAGGAGATTCTCTGAGGCCAGTGTATGAGGGGAGCGAGCACTATGGCACCCTGGTGCTGTCCGGTGAAGCAGGCTGATCTGAGACAAGGAATCTGGGGGATTCTGATACCAACTGGGCAGCAAGACCATCAGGCCCTGCACAAAGGCAGGAGGCTTTATTCGTGGAGGTTAATGGACATTTCAGCTCACGTTCTTTGCCCCCTAAATGCAGTGCGAGTTAGTTCAGCTGTGCCAAAAAGCAACAGCAGATGTGTGCTCAACACTAGAGGCCTCCACGTGGCCATGAGGACAATTCGCTGCAGGGGATGCAGCTCACTCCTTAAATCAGGAAGTCCCTCTCACTGGGGAGGCAGAGCCAACATCCAAGTCTCCCATGAAAGGAGCTCTGGGGACTGTCTGGCTACTCACATCATTGAACGCGCAGCATTTCTGAGCACATGCTGAGGCTTCGTCCCACAGCTTACACTTGAAGTAGTATTGAGCCAGGTAGCGGAAGGCAGTGCTCACCTCCAGATGCTCCACTATCTCCTGAAGTAATAAGAAAGCAGTAAGAGCCAGTTCCTCTCCACTCAGTCTTGCCTCCCACCCCCCTGCTGCCCCTACGGCACTGACTCACCCCACAGGAATAGATGTCCTGAATGTACTTGATGTAGCACTGTGCAGCCTGTTCGGATTCGTTCAGCTGTTCATGCAGCCTGAGAAAGGAGAAAGACTGTCACAGGAGGAGCAGAGTAGGGAAGATACCTGCTTTTTGCATCTCCGGCTGTTCTGGGTGGACTATACAAAGGGAAAATCACCCCAACACTACCCCACTCCAACTGCAGCAAGCCCTAGCCCACTAGAATTTGCCAAAGAATCCAGCACAGACAGAGCAGTGACCAGCTGCCCAGCAAACCAACACAACTGCCCAGAGAAGAGCCAGCCAGCTGGCAGGAGCTCTTGCAAAAGCTACCAAGGAATTCACTACAATTGTGAAAGGTTAAAGAATTTGCTGCAATTTTGAGTAGCTTTGGCTGTTTGCTTTAACCTCTGCAGCTGAACTTTATTCCACATCCATCCTTTTCTCCCCTAGGCTGTTCCAAGCATCCTCCTCCCCGTTTTTCCATGTAGCTTATCCCCAGTTACACCTTCAAAAATCAGAGCCAGCATCACCTTGCTCACTCTGCTGCTGTGGTACACACCCCTGCCCCACTCCCGACTAGTTCTGAGGCAGGATCTGTCTGCTACTTTGTACTGGGCCCAGCACTACTGTAATGAACCTAATTCCCAATTAGCACTGCCTGACAAAGTCACTCTGGCCCATGGGGAATTAGTATGTTCAGAGACCTAAAACACTGGCATTCCCAAAGACCTTCTGGGTATACTCTCCCCATCACAGTTAATGCCACCCAGCATTTACAGAGATCTCAAACTGCTTTATGAAGGAGTCAATCTATCCCTAAGTACTAGGAACAACAAATGCACATCTGTACTCACTTTGCTAGTTTCACCAATGCCATCTTCTCCACATCTCCCACAGCATAAGCTCTCCAATAACACTGCCAGAGAAGAAATAAGCACTTGCACAAGCATCTCGACAAAACATGTACAGGAGATGCAAGCGAGTCAGAAAGTTGCTGCAGGGGCCTCCAGCAGGGGGATGAAGAGAACTGGGCCTCTGGAAAGCAAGACTGGACAGATTCACCATCTGGTCTGGGCTGACATAGAGAACAAAGCTTCCCTTAATGACAACAGAAATCAGCTAAGACTAGCCTCAGACAACATACTACACCAGCAGTTCCCGATCTCTGGTACGGGTACCACCAGTGGTACACAGACAACAACTTGTCAGTGGTTTGTGTTAACAGATTTATTATAATTACTTTATAGGACAAAAATTTGCTGGTGGTACTTAAGGTTGTATCATTTTAAACTGGTAGTGCACAGTCTCTCAGAGTTTGGGAACAGCTGTACTACACCAGTTCTCCCACCCCTCACGAGACCACAGAACAGCTAGTTCCCCATTCATTCTTCCTCTCCAGTTGTGTGGACAAAAAGCTCTGGGGGCCTGGAGTATCACACAGGGTGGACCAGTAGTAACCAGCTTTCCAGGCAGACACATTAAAACTCAGCCTCTCTGAAACCTCACTCACCTTTTTGGCTTCCACTAACTGATTGAGTTTCTCATAACATTCTCCCAGAGCAACCAGCATACGGGAATCATTGGGCCTGAAAAAACACAACAGTCAGTCAAACTGGCTGATGAGAAAAATCAAGCTACCTCAGAACCCAATATTGTTTCAAGTTAATTGAGCACTCAGCCCTACCCCAAAATATATCATTGCATACGCTCCCTAAGCTAGCAGGAGTATTAATCCTTTACTGCTGTACCCAATGATTAAGTCACTGTAGTGAGGCTACATACTTTGTCAGAAGAGGCACTGGTAACTCAGTTCCCATATTTGTCTCTTAGCTAACAGCAGTTCAGAGTTTGCACCCACAGGTATGGCTACTTTCCTGGCTTTACCTGAGTTGGTGGGCCCGCCGGTAGTAGTAGAGACAGTAAAAAGGCATCTTGAGGATCTCATATGTCTGCCCTAGTCCATACCAGGCTCTGTAGTCCCTCTTGTTCACCTCTATGGCATGTCTGCCACAAAAAGAGAGATGCAAGTACTAGCATACACAGGGGTAGGAAGAGAATTCCTAAGCAGAGCACCATAAGATACTTGGCCTCCAGCCCTGCACACACCTGTAAGCCTGGATGGCTGCAGACGTGTTCTTCATTTCCATGTACTCATGTCCCATGAGGGTCCAAGCTCCAAGATACCGAGGATTCAGCTTTAAGGCTCTCTGGAAATACAGCGCTGCTTTTTCATGCTGGGAGCGCAAACTATAGTAATTCCCTAAAGCAAAGTCACCAGATTAAAACGAGTGAGGAAAAACAGCAAAGACCTAGGAAATGGGTGGACGCAGCAGCAGCAACCGTTGCTTTTTCATAAACCTTAGAAAAAGCAGCAGCCTACTAAGGCAGATCCAACTCAACCCCTTCTGCCAAACAACAGCTAGTGCAGATTTTTATTTCTGTCCTCCAACGCTCTGACAAAGACCTTTTTCCAACTGCGGCAGCCAACAATGCTCTCACTCTGCTGGGTGAAGACAACTGCACCAAGCCAGTTTTCCACATCTTGTTTGGGAATTAAGTGTCCAGAATTGCACTGCAGGTTTCCAGGTGGGATCTTGGAGCTTTTATACAAGGGATCACCACCCACGTGTCCTTTATAAAACCTGCCTCAACTGTGCTGCCAACAGTGCACCAGCTCACGTCACTGCTTGCTCAGTCTCATTTTTACTGTTTTACGCCAAGAAAAGCTGCCTCCATTAGGACAGACTCAATAGCCCAGTTAATGTGGCCCCCACACTGAAGGCACAGAGGTCAAATCAAGCAGGAGGGCTGGTTCTTACCTATCACACAGCAAGTCTCAACACGATACTTGTCAATCTCACACAGATTGTGAGCCAGGTAGCTCAGCTCAGGTTTCATGCTCTGGGGGAACAGAAGAGGGAGACCCATGTGGGGACAAGTGTGATGCCACTTCAGAGGGAAGAGAAATAGGGGGAGGGGGAACTCACACACAGTATCTCAATCCACTGTGAAGGAAGGAGGGGCTACAACTCTACACTCAGAGTTATGTTAGTGTTAATTCAGTCAGATCAGCCATACTCAGGTATTCTGCCAAGGTGGCACAAATTGCTCTTTGTGGGTAGCTAATATTGCACAGGAATGTAGGCAACAGAAGGGTGGGCTTACCCGAACATACAGCAGGTTGGAAAATGTGTCCATGTTCTCTATCCTGTATGGATCTTGCTTCCTCAGTTCGTTGAAGATGGAAAGAGCTTTGTCAATATCTGAGGAAAGAGGAAAGCAGGCATCACAAGCACTGCTGATGAGTTTGCAGCAGAAGGCACATCGCCTACCAACAGGGCTTCCTGACCTCGGATGTTGTGGTAGGCAACTGCAATCTGAGAGATGATGTAGGTGCTTTTGGAGAATCCTGCATCGATGAGACTCTGGTACTTCTGCAGAGCCTCTTCAATCAGTTGCAGCTCTGTGTAAATGTGTGCCAAGAAGAACTCCTTCATCCATGTATCTGGCAAGGACAGGAACTTCAGCTGGCACGAACCAAACAGAGATGACACCCACTTCAACAACAGTCCATGGTATGACAATCAAAGACAGCATCAGTTTAACGTCCTATATTTCTACTGGTAGCAGCAGTGGAAGTCCCCTGACAGAACACTCCTATGGAAGATGCTAAATCCTTCATATAAACTAATATATCAGTAACCTTTTGATGAGCCAAACAGACCGAACTCCAAGACTCACTAAAAGGTATTTTGTCTGACCCTTAAATCCATGAGGCTGTTTTCTGTGCTCTCTCCATTTTTTCCAATGTGCCATTTAAAGCAGACACCAGAGCTATACGCAGCATTGCAGTACAAGGAACACCTAATGCCATGTCCAGAGGTTAAAAAAAAATAAAAAATAAAAATCACTTCCCTATTCCTCCTCCCCTCTTCAGATTAATCTAATGACTTCATTAGCCTCTTCTGATGTAACACCAGAATGTAACCTGTGTTCTCGCACAAACTCATGGTAATCCTAACACACTCTTCAAAGCAAGCCACAGTCTCCATTTTGGCAATGGTATCAGTGCACTGATAAAAACGTATTGACTTGCCCCAAGCTGAGAACCAATTCCTATGAAGCCCCGCTAGGACCACAACCTATATGATGGCAATTCCGTTATTCAGCCAGTTCCTAATCTATTTAACAGACACTTGACTCATGTTGTAGGGGGCTAATTATTTAACCAGATGACCATGTGGTAACAAGTGGCATGCAGAGGCCTTAAGTATACTGCAACTTATAGACACCCATACTTGTCATCTGAAAGAGGGAAGTCAGGTGTATGAGGCCTAATATATTAATTGGCCCTGCCAGCTCTGGATTAGTCCAAGGCCTTCCAGTTTTCTTGTCAGTCTCCAGCCTCCCCCCCCCGCCCCAACAATTTCACAACTTTATTTATACTAATTACAGTATACATCTCCCCCAGGTACCCATTTACCATGATCTGATTGTTTGGTTGCTAATGGTTGCTTTCTGTTATGTAAGGGAGAGACTCAAACAGAACTGTGGGGGGATAAGAATAATCCAATGAGATCCTGTCTATAGGAAAACTTTCCAGACTACATTATGGTAAGCAGCTACAGCATACACAGTCTCAAAAACAGTTTACAGTTCAAGGTTCTCATTTCTGCAATCAGCTTCTGAACTAAAAATAACACCAGTCTCACAACATGAGCCCATCACCCACCAAACCAAGTTACAAACTGATGCTAGGTTCTAGAATTGCGACTGCATTTTAGTATTTGTCAGTTTTTACCATTTCCTTGTCTGTGATCAGGTTACAGAGCTCCAGCCAGGCTCCCCAATGTAAAGGCAAAACATGAGCTGCTTCAACAAATACATCTATGGCCTCTTTCACCAGGTCCAGCTTTCGCAGCACAACACCATAGCTGTAGAGAAAGATACCAGTGTAACTCTCTGCACTGCTCACCTCAACCAGCTGCCCATGCTAAAGAAGCTATACCAAAACTCTCAACTACCTCAGACACGCCACAGGGCTGCAAGAAAGAAAAATCATCAAGTTCCTAGCAGCAAAAAAGAACTCTTCCTTGTGGAGAAGCAACAACATATCAAATTTACTAGATGCATTAAACAGTTTGATCTATAGGATATTGCTGAAATAACCAAAATTACAAATCAGTTCAGAGAAAAGAATTAAAAGGATCATTAAGTAATTTTTCATTAGAGCACCTGACTTTTCTTTGCACTTTAAAGATACCAGCACTGCCCTTTGGCTACATGGCTGCTTCTCATATGCCATTTCTTAAATAGATTACATATAGGTAATATTTATCAGAGGGTTGTAAGAATGAGCATGAGATCAAATCCCATTTCCTATGGACTAGTTGCTAAACACTATCCATTATTTGAAAAGTTAAAATGAGTCACTGCAGGCGCAGAACTTAAGTTTCTCTTGTAAAACCCTACTCTTTATTGTAATGCTTGCCCCTGAACAACTGAGCCAACTTTGGTTATCCTATCTCTAGTTACCATCAGTCATGCTTTTCCCAGAATTGGGGAATTCTCGATTCTCACATCACCAGTGTACTGGTACCCAGTTGACTAGGAAAGGATGCGTTAAGTCCCCCCCTACTGACCGATTACAAAAGGGATACCACTTGTTTAGCAGTAAGGGTCTGAATTAGATCTCCAGTCAGGTGTTCAAACACTGCTGTAGATCTAATGAGGGGTTGTACTCTACTCACACAGTAGAAAAACCTCCTAAAAATCTAAGTTATGCAATTTGTCAAAATGTGTTTTGCATTTTAGACAATTATCATACAACCAGCTGGTAGTCTCAATGTGCAACTGCACCCCATCATTGTGCAGGTGATGGGCGGCATCAATCTAATAGCTTGGCTCAAGTCCAACTTTTTTGCACCTCAAGACACGCATTTACCTCTGCAGGCCTTCAGCTCAAATATCAGTGCTGGCCAGGGTAAAAGCTACCATAGTGTTCCAGGCTAATACATTTGAACGTTGATCAGCCTGTCACACCAACAGGGATAGGGAACTCCGAGGATGGAGACTCCAAAGCAAAATCTCATCAACAAGATGATGATGAGCAATGAAAGGTAGGGTATCCTGGTTCATTTCTGTCCTCCAAAATTCTGGATGGTTCAAGTGCATTCTGCCATGATTTTAATGGCACTTATACAATGGGGAACTCCTTACTCGAGAGCACGGAGGCAGAAAGGGATCTTGGAGTCATTATTGACTCCAAGATGAACATGGGCCGACAATGCGAGGTCATGGTTGGCAGGGCTAACCGGACCTTGTCGTGCATCCACAGGTGCATCTCGAGTAGAGCCAAGGAGGTGATCCTCCCCCTCTATGCGACGCTGGTCAGGCCACAGCTGGAGTATTGTGTCCAGTTCTGTGCGCCCCATTTCAAGAGGGATGTGGACAATATGGAGAGGGTCCAGAGGAGGGCCACCCGCATGATCCAGGGACAACAGGGCAGACCCTACAGTGAGAGACTGCGGGACCTGAACCTATTCAGCCTCCACAAGAGAAGGCTGAGGGGGGACCTGGTGACCGTCTATAAACTCACTAGGGGGGACCAGAAGGGTTTGGGGGAGACGCTGTTTCCCCTAGCGCCCGCTGGCATAACAAGGAGTAATGGGCACAAGTTGATGGAGAGGAGGTATAGATTGGACATCCGCAAGAACTACTTCACAGTTAGGGCGGCTAGGAGCTGGAACCAACTTCCAAGGGAAGTGGTGCTGGCCCCTACCCTGGGGGTCTTTAAGAAGAGGCTGGATGCCTACCTGGCTGGACTCGTTTGAGTCCCATTTCTCTTTTTGGGGTTTTTTGTTGTTCTCCCGCCCTGGCGGGGGGTCGGGCTAGAAGATCTACTAGGTCCCTTCCGACCCTTAATCTATGAATCTATGAATCTAAGTGCTGCTAAACTATTAGCTAACTCTCCAATGGGCACTCCATTCCCTTAGGAAAAGGATAAGGGAAGCACAGGGTGACCTAGAAATCACTATATGCCAATCCCACTCATTGAGTATCCTTGATCCAAGGATTCATATGGAGACTCAGAGATACTTACAGATAAAGACCAAATCCATCTAGTTCTCGTGCTTTGTGTTTCTTGCTAAGTTCCACCCTTAGCTCTCTCAGAGCTTCGTTTTTCACCTGTCCCTTCTCCAAAGGACCTGCAAGGAAAGTCAGAGCCAGGTTCTAGTGTAAATCATCACACCACAGTGATCAGATGCTACAGTCCCTCATTGTCTTGTGACTTTACCAGGTTAGAGGTTTACAGAAAACAGTCCCTTCTTCTCTTCAGGTAAGTGCATCTGATGAAGCAGGTTGTTGCCTACAACAGCTCACGCTTCTCAAGCAGTTAGTCTCTAAACATGTCCCCCTACCCTACCTGTGCCCCAACTTCAGACTAACGCGGGCCTGGTGCTGGCCTTTAAATTAAAAAAAAAAAAAAGTTACCTAGCTTGATCTTCTGCAGGACACTGGTGTATTTCACCTGGTAATTCCTGTGCCAGGCCCATAACAGCTGAAACTATATTCTGGAGCTGTATTCTAGTATTGGCCACACTGATGACAGAGGTAAAAGTGCTCTCCTACACCTAACTCACCACTTCTCCCTTTGCATTGGTAAGGATCACAAAAGCCTCTGCCAGAGAGCTACAGTCACTTTACTGGGACTCCCACATTCTTTCCAGAGGAACCGCTGTCCAGAATACAAGCCCAACCCTTTAAATGTAAGTCGTCATCTTTAAGAAGTGCCAGGAAGAATTTGTGGCAAATTCCTCAAAGAAAAAAGTAGACTGCTCACATCCAGCAGACCGAACATGCCATTCAATCATTTATTCTTGGGCCAGAAGCAGAAATGGCTTACACAGACAGTCAGAAATGTCAGTGTTATCGTCTTGGCTTCTTTATTCCAGATAAGAAAAATCAGATCCTTACCCAGACTATCCACTGTTTCATCATCTTTCTTCTTTTCTCCTGACTGTGAAGAGAGAACAAACTTGTTTTTACAGGCTGCAGGGTCATCCTACTGGTGACACTGTACTCTAGCTCCAGAAACACCACTAAAAATGGCTTGGTTTAACAAGAAAACAAGGGGTTAAACCTGGCCTTTCAGACAGTTGCTAGAAAAGAACCTGGGTGGAAGATTAAGACAGGTGAAAACAGAAGGGGCAGAGTTAATGTGGAAGAACAGCCTTCACCACTGCCTCACCAGGTATCTGGAGTACATGTACAGGAAGTACGCCTTCTGGCTCTTGCAGCCCCGCAGGAAGTAGGCAGCCCGGTCATACTCCTTTAGATCAAAGTAGGACTTGGCCAGCGTGTAAGCATCCAGATCGCGAGCATCCTCCTGGAGGCACAGGAGACTGAGCTCAAAGGCTGCAGCTTCCTTGGAAACCACTTTCTGCTGACAAACTAGCGCAAATGCATTCTGGACGGTGAATCTTACACCACCCACACGCAGACAGCTCGAACACTATCCTACTTTCACCCCATCCCACTATTTCCCCCCAGTCCTTTCATACAGGTGATTTAAAGTGTATTTAGAAATGCTGCATCCATATACTACCACTCCCAAAAAGAAGTGCGACGCGGCCAAGGCCAGAACAGCCACGAGGGAAGGAGCCAGGAGGGGCAGGGAGGTGCAGCGCCGGACTGAAGCCTCCTGCTTCAAACCCCAACTGGCGGCTGCTCGGAGCACCGGCTCTCCTTCGAGACCTGCTGCAGGGCCCGGCCTGCGCCCGCCCGCCCACCGTTGCACGAAACCGTCTCTGCTCGGTCCGCCCCGGCCGGACGAGCCGAGAGCGGCGGAGGCCCCGCGCCCGTACCTCGGTAAGCGGCGGCGGCGGCGGCAGGTCACCGAGCGGCAGCGGCTCCAGGGCGAAGGCCAGCTCGGAGGCCCTGCGG
>NW_017729000.1:274703-280766 GCF_001723915.1 Gavialis gangeticus | reverse complement strand
CCCCCGGCCCCACCATTTCCCGCTGTGCTGCAGGCCGCGCTCGCGGCTCCGCTCCGCTACGCTCAGCAGCTGCTTCTTGATCTCGCGCAGGTCGGAGAAGTCGCCGCCGACAGGCCCTGCTACTGCCGCCGCCGCCATCTTGCCGGCGACCTGCGGGCCAATTGGGGGCCGGTGTGCTGGGCAGCGCTCCTATTGGCCGGCGGAGGCCCCGCGGCGCGGGACGTAGTGGTGGCTGTTGATTGGCTAGGAGCGTTGGCGCGCGTTGAGGCGCGGAGCGCTGTTGAAGGCCCTGTGTCGCCCTACCCCCGGCGGCGCGGCGCGGCGCGGCGCGGTCGAGCTGGGCTCTGCCCATTCGAGGCCCCCCCCCGCCCCGGGGCGCGCTGAGTGTGCAGACGGCCTGGGAAGGGTGCGGTGCTGCTCCCGCTCTTCTGCCCGTGCCGGCACGATGAGCGTGGCCCGCGCGACCCCCACCAGGCAGGCAGGAGGGGACGGGATCTCCCTGAGGGCTCCGATCGGAAGTGGGGACGCCTGGCCCGGGCTCGACCTGCACTGCGCCCCGCGCGGAGCCAACTCCTCGGTTAAACTGCCAGACGCCGCCGCGGCGGTCGGCTCTCAGGGTTCATCCGTGCTGGAGCCAATGTTACCAGCACTGTGTCAGTGATTCTCAAGTACCAGCTTCACTGGACCAGACATTGTGTACAGATGGCCAACTCTAGGCTTCCAAAGCAAGTGCTGTACTACTCCCAGTTTAGTTGTGGTGAGGAAACACTGCAAGGACACATTGAAGGTAGACCTCAAGAAAACATTCCAACATCAAGAGCTGGGTGGAGCTGGCTGCTAATTGACTCCAGTGGTGCCCCAGCCTCAACTAAGGGGCAGCCTGTTTCAAGGCAAAGCACCTTGCCCTCAAAGCAGAAGAGAGAGTGGAAAAGGAGAGGAATCCCATCCTACAGCCTGCTCTGCCCTACAGAAAGACCTGCAACTGCCGTGGATGGATCTGTGGCTCAAGGACTGAACTCTTGAGTCGTCTCAAGACCCTTCAGTGAGCCGTGATAGAGATCAGCCTCGAAGCAAGGGATTGCCAACAGTGGCTACAGAAGAGTCATGTCCCATACCGGCCTTTGTTTTGACAGACTGAACAAGCCAAGCCGTCTCCTTTCCTGAGGTAAGTTCTAGTTTGACATCAGCAGTGCTGCAGATGAGATCTTGAGGGTGCTTTTGACATCTTGCATGACACATTCTAGGGACGTGTTTTTGTTTTTCATGTCTGCATGACATTGGCAGGTCATAGTTCTCCTGTGATCAACTAATAAGCTGAGGTCTTTTCCTCCTCTGTTGTTTCCAGTGGGTGAACTCCTAGCATTTAGCATACATTTTTGCTTGTAGTCATTCAGTACATAACCTTACACCAAAAAAAAATTTGGCTCAGATTTTGTTAGGGGTGTTTGGCTATAATGTTGCAGAAAAATGAGCAGCTGCTTTTTCACATAATTCTGTGTGAGGCTTCCACTACAGCAATATTTTGGTAGCAGTTTCCTCATGAAAGGCAGTCAAAATTGTAATGAACACAAGCTGATTTACCTTCAGAGAACAGCAGTTTTTTTGCTTATTCTCTAAAGAAAGGGGAAGAAAGACCTCCATGATATTCTCTTTACTTCTTGGGTGTGGTTGCTGCTATTTCTCTTTATGACCAGGAGGGCTCTGAGTTATCTATGCCATGGAAAACTTTCTGCTACTTGACTCTGCTCATATGTCATTTCTATCATAACAAAAATTACTTGAGCCAGAGTTCACAGTGCATAAATTGGCCCAGAGATCATTGCTGAGAAAAGGAGGATAATTGATTAGTATGATGTCACCATGCTTTATATGTAATTATCATAATGGGAGATTTTTTTTTCTGTGATCCTTTATAGCACTGCTGTTGCTGAATGTCATCTGTTTCTTGCTGCTTAGAATCCAAATTGGTTTCTGTGCCCACTACCTTTTCTTTTGCTGTCTGTTGATGAGAAGTATACAGAATTATGTTAGTTGTAATTGTACAGTGGTGCAAACTCATTTTATCTGGAGCTGCCTGGTGAAATGAGGCTTTTTCATATTTGTTTCATTCAGACTGACAGAAATGGATAGCTAATTTGTCTTTAAAATGGAACATGATAAAGTATTTATAATGTCTCACTTGTTCAGATGCACCAAACAAACCGGTCTGGTGGACAGTGGAGTTTTGTTTTACTATTACATTTTTGTCTCTTTCATGTTGGCACCCATGTTTGTTTGCTTTAAAATTTTAAACCGAAATATTGCAACCTAACTGTTTTTATTGCTTTCCATATTCTGTGTATTGTCAGCCTGTATATTGGTATAAATAGAATCTTTAGTGCTTATAGATTGGCTCTCAGAGTTGCACTGCCCAAGACAGAATTGAATAATTATTCACGAATGTGAAGTTCAAGAGCTTGATTTTCTGTTTCATTCTGAAGGTGTTTTATTTTGTGCTCATTCTGCTCTCTTGTGGCAGTGCATTCCGTTCATGAGACTGGTGCTGGAGTAGTTCTGGTTCCTGTGCTCACAATTTTAACTCTCAGTTATGAATTGCATTGTTTTAGTTGCTCAGCAGGTCGCTCTTTTGAAACAGCATGAATTTTGACAGGGTGCCCACAGGGAAACTTACAGGAAAGCATTTTTCTGATAGGCCAACAGGCTGGTTTGAATTCATACGGATAACATCTCTGCAATCTCAGCCCGGTGCTTGCACTGTTATTTCTCGTTTTAGATGTTGAGCAGAAGATGGCGCTTTGGGCTTATTTGAAGCAACAGTGAAAGGGCAAAAGGGTACTGATTGCTAAGAGTTTAGTAATTCAATTTCTCAAGACTGGCTTCATAATGAGAACTCGTAATTCATACTGTCATTCCATTGTGTAATAGATGCATCTTTTAAGTGACACCCAGGGCTGGCTTTTAAAGCAGGAGACTAATTAAATACTCTGTGCCTGAAGCTGATAACATCTCAGGGAGCTGCAGATTAACTTATCTGACACTAACCGGCAACTGTTAGAGAAGCAGTAGCTCGTTCGCTGCATCACTGCACAACTATCTGACTTAGACTAATGATTTCTAGTCTCCCATAGAAAACCTGGTAATAAAAAGAGCTATAGAAGATCAATAAAAAAAGCAAGGTTAATGTGTTCCATTACACAAATAAATTGCTAACACGCAACAATTCTCATATTATAAGGGTTCATTTTTAAGGTAAAAGTACTCAAACCTTTAGCTAAATGAAATTCAACATAAATAATCGTTAGAAGTGTTACAGAGCGTCTAGGAGACATGGAAAGTATTACACACTTTTAAACACAAGCCCTTGCTTTCCCAGGTAACGGGAAAATTGCTCCTCTCTTTATGGCAGCTAATCATTCACATTTTTCTATATTTGATTTGTTTGTTAGTTTGGTGGCTTAGTCTGTGTTTGCTAACTTGTACAGAAAACTATTTTGTGAATACAAGCCCTTCCTCTATTATACTGGATTTCTCAGTGTGAAATACAAAGTATTTTTTTCTCTGATTGTGGTTACATTCCTATTTGGTGCAGTCACGTGACTGTTACTTTCACTTGTTATATAGCATCCGCCAGGACATCATTCAGATTAGAACTTGGAAACCACGTGACCTTGAAATGTAAGGGAAACCATTTGTACTTGATTTACACCCAGAATGATGAATGAACCCTTTCATATCAGGAATGGTAGCCACAGTCAACAGTCTCTTGCCTACCAGAGGTGAGACAGATCATGTGGAAATCTGTGTTAGCACCTTAAAAATTACTGGCTAGTTTCAGTGCATGTATAAAAGAATATATATAATTTTAAGGGAGAATATATTTTTCAATTATTGACCCCATGGGAGTGGGTCCTTCCTTTCTATCACTATCCAAATCTGATCTGGGAAAAAGGAGGAGGCTGCTAACTTCAAGGAGAAAGTGAAATATAGAGTTGTGTTGAGATCCTACATATGTGTGGGAGAACTAGCCCTCCACAAGTAGGGGGATTTTTAGTAGAGTTCAGTGAGCTGCTTGCATCAGGACAGGCCTGGTTTTTCGTATCCCTCATTTTCCTTTGGGAAGCTCAAAATGTTCCAGCTTTTAAAGTAATGAATCTAAACATCAGCCTGTAAAAAGTATTGTGTATATTCCTATGACACTCGTCACATCATGAGAGTGTCTTGTGCCATCCATTTTTAAGGTTAGAAAATGTTATGACTTGTAAGGCAACAGCTTTCTAGTAAGTCAGTCTCGTTAGAGCAAAATCCTGTTCTGGCATTTTGTGGGAGATTTTGGGAGAATTTGTACATTCTGCAAAATAAATATTTATTGCCCTCAAGTCAGAAGGTCTCAGCCATGACACCAACACATAATAAAAAATAAAAACATTCAATGTACATTGTTCTTGCAATTGTATTTCACTAATGTACCCATTAGTGAAAAAAACTGTTCCTTTTTTGCTTAGAAATCCCATTAGTAACAGAGAAGCTTCCTGGGCATGTTGTGTAGCAGCCTGCCCAGTTAACTGCTTAAATCAAGTCACTCTGAGGTTTCTGACTGAAATAGCATGACCAGCTATATACTATATATGCTCTTTTGATCAGGATAGTCTAATATGTAAATGAATTAAAATCATCTCATTACTGCATTTCATTACTGTGTGAGACTTCCTCAAACAGCAGAGGGAGAGACTCAAATTTACATCTTTTTCCATCTTCCACTCTGCAGATTTGTGAGAGACTCGCTGCACATAAGACTGCTGAGTCTGCACAGGTTAGAGGCAGGTTGACCTCTGAATTAGCTGCAGGTCTTGTGATGTGATTGTGCTATCTTGCCAGATGACTTGTACAGCAGCTTGTAGCAACAGTTGAAGAGCTTCTGCATGCTCATTTCCCCTTTAATTTGATCACTCCTCTTCTGTAGCAAGTGCAAACTGAAAATTCTGAGGGTAATTAGGCCACAAAATGTGGACTTTCTCTTAGCCAAAGCACTGTGACAAGCATCACTATAAAAAAGGAAGCAAAGAATTCACCCTAAGGTGAAAGTTATTGGTCCTGGGTTAAATCCTACTCCGTTCTTATTGGTCCTGGGTTAAATCCTACTCCACCTTCACTGAACTCCCTGGATTTGCACAGTTTAACTGAGAACAAAATTTGGTTCATTGTTCTTTACCAGCTCCATCTTCAAGCTGGTGGCTCGGAAGACTGGTACTGGGAGAGAAGCCTTGTCTACACTAGAAAGCTTTGCCAGCATATAACATCTGCTGCTTCTCAGCCCCCAAAGTGCATGCATATCACCACAGTTCAGGCCAGTGCACTGTCGGATGAAGATGCACAGCACAATGGGGTGCCCATGGCCCCTTGAGGAAGTGGTATATCTGCTCTTTTCATTTTGTGATTCCTCGTAGTCCACTGCAGTCCCTGTCAGAGGGTAAGTCAGCCTACAATCAGTGAAGGTTAGGAAAAACATTTCATGTGGGCATGTGATTCTTTAGCTGTCTGCTGTAAGAATTCTTGCTCCTCTTGTTGAGAAACCTGATTCTGACTGCAGTCAAAGGCAGGATACTTGGCTAGATGGACCATGAACCAGTATTGATGGGGAGCATCTGAGAATCTTCTCACAACAATGAGACACTGGACTCCAAGGAAGGAGAAGAGCTTTTTAAGATTAGATGCAGGGGTAAGAAGCACCTGTAGGCTAAAATGGGGAGAGTACCAGAAAAATATTCTTCTGGTGGGGTGCATTATTTTGGGTAAATTTCTCCCAGGGAAAAGCCATGGCAACGCTATTATAGGGGGCAGGGCCCCTAAACTGGACTGATGAAAAGACAGTGGGAAACAAATCAACAAGTCCCAAGGATCTCCACCCCAGAGTGCTGAGGGAACTGGCAGAAGTCATTGCGGGAGCCCTGGCATGGCTTTACAAGCACTCGTGCTGCTCTGGCGAGGTGCCAGAGGACTGGAAAAGGGCTAATGTGGTCTCCATTTTCAAAAAGGGAGGAAGGAGGACCCAGGAAACTATAGGCC
>NW_017729000.1:257074-273619 GCF_001723915.1 Gavialis gangeticus | reverse complement strand
TTACAAGGAATAACGGCCATAAGCTGACTGAGAGTAGGTTCAGGCTAGACATCAGGAGGCGCTACTTCCCTTGGAAGTTGGTTCCAGTACATAGCTGCCCTGACAGTGAAGTGGTGCTCGCCTCTACCCTGGGGATCTTCAAGAGGAGGCTGGATGAACCCCTGGCTGGGGTCGTTTGACCCCAGCATCCTTTCCTGCCCATGGCAGGGGGTCGGACTTGATGACCGACCTGCTTAGGTCCCTTCCAACCCTACCAACTATGAAACTATGAAACAATCTTGCACTGACCACAGGCTGAGTGGAACAGCTGCTTTAGTAGTTAGTATGCCTTTTCCATCTCCAGTTTCTGTGATTCATTCCCACTTCTCTGTCTCTCTCCTCTTTGCCCTCATGCACAGTTGCTGATTGTTATCCTGTAAATCATAGGCTCTGCATAAAAAAAGCAGGGGTCTTTCATTAGCTATAGGTTATTGCCAGGAGAATGTCCCAAGTTACTGAGGGACCTACACTCAACAGAGGCAGAAGTGACTAGCTCTCAGTCTAAAATGTCTAATATCTAGAGAGCCTGTTAACGTGAGTAATAGAGCACAGAGTTTGATTTTCCAATTATTTGATGAAGTGCTATCTTGTCTCCAGCCCTTAGGGAGCAATCAGTGATAGAACACACTTAGGGGAAAGAATAGAACAGTCCTGATTGAAAGCAGACCCTTCCTCATTATTGAAATGTCAGGACCAAACCATTCATTGTGAAGTATGTTTATGCTTGTCATCTAAATTCTTATGAAACTTGCTAGGCTGGCCCTCAGAGCTGAATTCTCAAGCTGCAAAACTACAGCAGGGGCTGTGGGGATACAACAAACTTCCTTACCCACCTGCATGTATCTACACTTTAGAGAAGTCTGAACTTAAGTATACTGTTTGAGAAAAAAACTCAAGGTTTTTGGCCTGTCTACTTGAACTACTCATGAAGAGGCCGGGTAGTGCTAATTGAGGTGCTGGGGATTGTAATGTGGGCACCAGTGCACCAGGAGTTGCCTGACACCCCCACACTCTTCACATAGGAGGCAATGAAGAGCAATCTGGTTGCAACTGCTGTTAGCTGAATTTGACCCACCGGTGACCTAGGAAGGGAAAGGTTGTGTTTCTCCAACTATCAGTTCTCTGATCCATCTTGTTCTCTTACTTCTGTTTGGAAAGAGCAGTGTAAAAACATGCATAGCAGGGGTGGTGCCAGCCTCTTCCCAATGGGCTAGACAAAAAATTGCAGGGGGCTGCGCTATACATCTTCTGGCCAAACATATTTACAGTACAATTGCAACTTACGCAGGGGTTACGTTCCAAAGTCAGCGCGTATAGCTGAAATTGCCGGGCTTGGCGCTGAGCAGTCACCGTCACCGCCGGGCCTGGACAAGGCGGCCAGCTGAGTGTGAGCCCCCCAGCCATGCCAGTGCGTGCAGGCGCGTGCAGGCAATATTGTGCGGTGCTGCACTATGTGCCATGCCCCGGCCGGCACCCAGCAGCCAGCCCCAGCAGCTGAACACATAAAGCTGAATTCGCTTAAGTTAAATACACGTAAGTTGTGACTGTACTGTATTTGTTTTTTTAACAATACCCACTTAAGGCACTGTGCCTCTGTGGGCAGGAGTCGAGTGGGCTCAGCTGCATGGGGCAAGCAGCAGCGGCCGGGGGAGGGCCAGGGGGCTTGGACAGGGACGGTGCTTGGAGGTGTGGTTATGGTGGGGCTAAGGTGAATTTTGGGATGGCTAGACCACCCCCCATCCCCCAGGCCTCCCTGGCATCACCCCGAATGTGTGCTCTTGTCCTACTCTCATTCTGAAATTTTTTTTTTAAATCTTAGAAAGCTTATATTTTTCAGAATTAATTCTTAAAAAGGTTGTGTAAATAGGTATGCAGCAATCCGAGTTTTCTTGGCACAGGAAGAACATACAGGCCTCTGCACTCAGACAAGGCGGTCCAAGTCATGCCATCTCATTGTCCTAGAACACAGCCTGCTGGCTTAGATGACTAAAGAACATTTTAGTCCACAGGCATGGAGGCTCAACTGTTGTTTTAGAAAAGTGATTCACTCCCAGGTATGTGGAGGAAGGGTGAGAAGAATGTCATAGCTAAGTAATGTAATGATACCATCTGATTAAACAATGTCTTTACCTTGAAATGGTAACAGTGACAACTTCTTTGTGAACTGATGAGTAGCTGAAAGTTCATCTCTGCCCTTATTCACTACAGCTAAGGTAGCTCTTTCTTCATCTGTCTTCCCCTCTGGTTTTACTCATTCTTTCTAGTCCATTGTCAGTGCTTAATTCCAGGCAGCCAGTGACCTGCCTATTACTTAAGCATTACAGCATTATGATATCATACTAGGCTTTTTATATATTACCAGTACTACTTGTTTTCCCTCCTTTATCTCAGAGTGTTCCCTGGTGAGCTGAGTGATCCAATCAATATACTAAGGTAGAGGTGTCATAGGAGCTGTCTCAGGGGTCATAGAATACAAAACACTCATCTTGCCTAAACTACTCCCTTAAATATCGGAGGAATCCATAGGTTCGTGCCCCTTGCATTTGCTAATCAGAAAGGAGTTTCTGTTACCATCACCACCTTTTTGAGTGAGCCATGAATCAAAAACAGCTTGGAAGACAGCCTCCAGGGGCTCCCTTTGCTCACTGTTTTGCCCACCAAGATCCCCACACTTCAGTGCAACTGTTAATAACAGTCTCATTTTGTGAACTCACATTTCTGGATATTAATAGTACTCTTATTTTGGGATCCTTTGATTGTCTGTCTACACCAGGATGGTTTGGAATGTCATTGGGGCTGGAAAAAAAAATTGAGGCAAGGTAATAACCTCTGTTTGACAAAGTTTATAGTTGTGGAAAGATGTTAGGTAGGCTTTCAGGCGCAAAATGTACTTGCTCAGTTTTGGGAAAGGCAAAAAACAAGTATTTCTTTTATAAGGTGGGATCTTACCCATTGGAAATAATAGAGGAGGGAAAGACACGGGTATATTGGTTGATCACAGGCTAACTGTGAACCACCAATGCCATGCAGACTTGAAAAGGGGGAATCGAGTACTAGGATGTATTGTACCAGAAGTATTAATGCCATTTATAGAAAGCACTATTGAGACCTCAGCTGGAATACTGTGTCTAATTCTCATCACTTGTGTTCAGGGAAAATTGCTTCAAACTAGAACGAATCCTGAGAGGAGCCACAAGGAGCTTGTCCACACCACACTAGTGGCAGGTCTCATCACGAAAGGCCTGAGCATGGTCTGCTCCTGCCCCCTACCCCCAGCTGCACCTGCAGGCAAACTGCAGACCTGGAGGCTTGCCAGGGAGGCTGCTTCAGGACCATTTTCCTGCCTGCTCTTGAGCCCTTTGTGTCCTGTGTATCTGAGAGCAGGCCCTGGGGATGAGCTGGACCAGCCCCACCTTGCTTCTAATTCTTTCTGCTGCTACCTTTGTTATCTCCATTATCAGGTCTATTTTGTGCCTACATTCATGCAAACTATAACAATTAGGGATGGGCAAAGCAGGCCAGATTCAATTCAGATTTGGCCCGATTTGTGGGGGCAGTGATTTGATTTGCTGATTTGGATCACTGTCCTGATTCAATTTGGCCAAATCTGAATCTGAAGATTCAATTCTGATTCAGAGAATCAGCAATTTGGCCATAGACACAACGTTATATGGTTTTTCTATGTACCTCGAGGTACCAGATGTGGCTCATGAACACTGAGATGGTGAGGTGGATAGAGCATCCCACAGGAGCATGGGGGGAGTCCCCCCATGCGCTCGGTAGTGGACCCAGAAGTGGACCAGAAGTACTTCCAGTCCACTTCCAGGTCCACTACTGAGGGCATGGGGGACTGCACGCCCGTGGCTTGGTGATCGACTGAAAGGGGCCCCAGGTGCCCCCCAGACTCAGGAGGCACCAGTCACCAAGCTGGGGGGGTCCCCTGTGCGCTCCATAGCAGACTCGGAAGTGGACCGGAAGTACTTCTAGTCTGCTTCTGGGTCTGCTGCTGAGTGTACAGGGAACCCCCTCCCCGTGCACCCGTGGGATGCTCCATCTGCTGCACCATCTCAGTGCTCGCAAGCTGCGCCTGGTACCTCAAGGTACATAGAAAAAACATGTAAAGCTGTGTCTGTGGCTGAATTGTCGAATCTCTCCAAATCAATTCAGAGGCTTCTGATTCGATATGGAGAGATTAATGGGTCTCCTGATTCGATTAGGATTTGGCCGCTGAATTGGGCCAAATCTCCCCCCAATCGAATCAGCAACTGAAGCTTTGCACAGCCCTAATAACGATATGCCAGTTTCAGTGTAAGTGCTGATAAGCCTAGTAATTTCAGTGTGCAGAATAAAGAAGAAATAGTCTCTCATGTGAGAATGAAAAAGGGGCCATTAGAACATCCCTGCTACTAACTGTAGCAGGTAGGAATTTATATAAAATGATGCATCTTAAAATCCTGTTGGATTGTTTTGACAGAGCCTTCTGAATTCATGAGATTTACTAACTCTTGAATCAAAAAGAGGCTGCCATGAAACGGACATGTTTGGCCTGCAGGAAGGTACAGCCCAAGGTCTTCACAAACACTTGTCAGCTGCTTTTTCTAAGTAGGTTTTAAGTTTAGTATTGAGCTTGTCATTAAATATGATCCTTGAGCCACTTCAGAAATTAATGACACAACTTGTCTCCAAACCCTCAGTACCCTCATTAAGCAATACAAAGTAAGCTGCTATGGTAATGGAGATCATAGGTTTGAAAAGCCATCACATCACCTCTGTGAATATGGGTAAAACTATTGGAACCCAACAAAGGTTTGCATGACTTCAGGTAAGCATAATGAAACTATGAGGCTCCCAGAAAAATTCATAGATTGTAGAGTCAGAAGGGACCATGAAGGATCATCGTGTCCGACCCCCTGCCCTAGACAGGAAAGAGCGCTGAGGTCATACGACCCCAGCCAGGTGTCTATATCTAGCTTCCTCTTGAAGACCTCCAAGTTAGGTGATAGTACCACCTCCCTTGGCAGCCCGTTCCAGATTCTGGCCACCCTTACTGTGAAAAATTTCATCCTAATGTCTAACCTGAATCTACTCTCCACTAGTTTGTACCTGTTATTCCTAGTTACTCCTAGGGGTGCCCTGGTAAATAGTGCATATCCAATTCTCTGTTGTCCTCTCTTGATAAACTTATAGGTGGCTACAAGGTCACCCCTCAGCCGTTTCTAGTGAAGGCTGAAGAGATCTAGATCCCTCAGCCTCCCCTCATAGGGTCTTGCACGGAGGCTACTAATCATGTGAGTGGCCCTTCTCTGAACCTTCTCCAGATTCTCCGCATCCCTCTTAAAGTGCAGTGCCCAAAACTGGACACAGTACTCCGACTGTGGCCTGGCCAATGCCGCATAGAGGGGGAGCATCACCTCCCTCGATCTGTTGGTCATGCATCTGCTAATGCACAACAAGAATGCCAGTGCAATTGGCTTTGTTGATGACTTTGTTACATTGCCAGCTTATGTTCATCTTGGAGTCAACTATGACTCCAAGATCCCTTTCAGCCGCTGTGCTGCTGAGGAGGTTATCAAATTTGGGAGAATAATTGTGTTGATTTAGAGTCTGTTACCTGAACTGCTTGGCTATGATGGAATTTCCATGTTACTGGCTTTAGTGACTCAGATTAAACATAAACTGGTGGACGTATTTTTTTAGGGTGCAGCAGTTAATCAACAACTAAGATTTCTGCGGTCAATGCATGTACTGCAAATGTAAAAAGTATTTTCTGGATGTAACTGTCTAAGATACTGTTGTAAATGTTCTGAGGACTGTTCAATTATATATTACTTCATTGTGTTCTATACATCATCCTGTCTTACAGATTTGGGGGCCCTCTAGTCCAGGATCCTGTTTCTGGCAAGGGGCAGGTGTAGAAGAAGGTGCAAGAAGCCTTGCAGTAGCATTGATGCAATAACCTGTCTCCAGAGAAGCTTTCTCCTAATCCTCAATAGCTACAATATGATTTAAGACCTGAATCATGACGTAAGTGCCAGTGTGACAGGGTGGGACCTAGGGGTGCCGTGAACTCCCCTAGTGCCCCCTACCGTGCCAAGTTAGTGTCACCGCACCCTCACCATCTCACCCGCCACGTCTTTGTTGTTAATAGTGTTTAAGGGAGGCTGCCTTTTTGTCCTCTTTGACACGATGCCCTGATGTATCCCAGTCTGTGCCCTGTCTTAGGTGACTCGGTGCACTCCAGCCTTAGGGGCTATGCGTGGCTCCAACCACCCCTGTACCACGCCCCAAGCCTCGCAGATGTACTGGACGTTGTTTGGTCAATCCCTTTCTCTGCCCTTGCGGACGTTCCCTGGCCTTTCTTGCTGTTGTCTGCACCCTCGTGGATGCTCCCTGGCCTGCACCTGCCCGCACTGGGGCGCCCCGCGCAATTGTTGCCCGCACTGGGGCGCCCCGCACAATCGTTGCCCGCACTGGGGGTTGGGGTCGATACACCCCTGAACATTGTGCCCTCTCTGGCACTGGGGTCCCCACACTACTGTGGAGCCTCTATGAGGCCTCCTCCAACCCCTAATAGCCTCACCTGGTTCTCTGGTGTAAAAACAGAGCAACCAAAGCAATAACGCAAGCCAGTCGGCTGTAACTCAAATCTAAGCCTCCCGGCTAAAATGTTCTCTAAATCACGCAACATGTCACACCTGTAAAACTAGTGGTTTGTACCTCCAGGCCTTTCCCTTTTCCTCTTTCAGGGCCAAGCTCTTTTCCTTGGTCTAACAGTGCTCCTTCGGGCCAGCTGCCAGTTGGGAGAGAGAGGGAGAGAGCACTCACAGCCTCACTCTGGGTCTTATAGTGGTCAGCCCTGCCCCTTCCGGTCAGCTGACTCACCAGGTGTTGGCCCTTAGTTCCTCCTGGTTGCCCCTAGCAACCAGCACCTGAGCCCATACTGCTGCTTTTCAGTAGCAGGCACCTTAGTGCCCTGCTACAGCCAGGTACGTGTCCACTACAATATACAGTGTGCTATATTTAAGTCCATAGTTTGGTATTGAAAAAGGGCCAAACTTAATGTAAACAGTGCCCATTAAGTATCCGAGGTATGGAGGGCAGGAACTTTGGAGTGGGAACCTAAGTTATTAAAGTGGTGTAGTTTGGGGGGAGGAGGAGAGAAGGGAGAAGGGTGTGTCAAGAGAAAGTAATGTAATAAGACAAAGCCATGTGGGTAATGATAGCCACCTATGTACACCTATGTATGCATGTGTAAGTTTCAAGTTAAGTAAAGAGTTTAATTCATAGATTATAGAGTCGGAAGGGACCCAGTGGATCCTCATGTCCGACCCTCTGCCCTGGCAGGAAAGAGGACTGAGGTCAGATGACCCCACCAGGTGACTGTCAAGCTTCCTCTGGAAGACCTCCAAGTTAGGTGATAGCACCACCTCTTTTGGAAGCCCATTCCAGACTCTGGTCACCCTTATTGTAAAGAATTTCTTCCTAATGTCTAACCTAAATCTGTTCTCCACTAGTTTGCACCCATTATTCCTAGTTACTCCCTGGTAAACAGCGCGTCCCCAATTCCCTGCTGTCCTCCCCTGATAAACTTACAGGTGGCTACAAGGTCACCCCTCAGCCCTCTTTTGTAAAGGCTGAAGAGATCCAGATCCCTCAACCTCCCCTCATAGGGTCTTTCATGGAGGCCACTAATCATATGAGTGGCCCTTCTCTGAACCCTCTCCAGATTCTCCATCTCCCTCTTGAAGTGTGGCGCCCAAAACTGGATGCAGTACTCCAACTGTGGCCTGACTAATGCTGCACAGAGGGGAGCTTCACCTCCCTTGATCTGTTGGTCATGCATCTGCTAATACACGACAAGTTGCGAATAGTTTTGTTCATGGCCTCATTACACAGCTGGCTTATGTTCATCTTGTAGTCAACTATGACTCCAAGATCTCTCTCAGCGTCTGAGCTGCTGAGGAGGTCATCCCCCAACCTGTAGGCGTGCTGGGGATTCCTTCTTCCTAGGTGGAGTACCTCACATTTATTTTTGTTGATCTGCTTCCTATTTTGTTCCGTCCATTGATCTAACCTGTCCAGGCTGGCCTGTATCTGCTCCCTGCCCTTCAGCGTATTAACTTTTCCCCATAACTTGGTATCATCTATAAACTTGGAGAGGGTGCTCTCTACACCCTCATCCAAATCGCTGATGAAGATATGAAATAACACCGGTCCAAGGACCGAACCCTGTGGAACTCCACTGCCCACCTCCTTCCAGGCCGAAAACAACCTGGCCACCACCACTCTCTGGATGTGGTCCCTAAGCCAGTTAGCAACCCACCTGACTGTGTAACTCCACGGCCCGTTAGCTTCCCTATGAGAATAGGATGCCAAACTGTGCCGAAGGCCTTCCTAAAATTCAGGCAGATGACATTGGCCTCAGCTCCTGTGTCAAGGCAGTATGTGACTTGGTCATAAAAGGCTATGAGGTTTGTCAGGCAGGATCTACCTCTGACGAACCTGCACTGGTTTCCTTTCAGCATCGTTTCCCCTGCTGGGCCTTCACAAATGCGCTCTTTGATGATTTTTTCTAGTATTTTCCCAGGGATAGAGGTAAGGCCTAAAGTTACCTGGCTCATCCCTTCTCCCCTTCTTGAAAATGGGCACCGCGTTGGCCTTAATGTTAATGTTCAATTAATGTTAAGTGAATATTCAGTATCTTATCAAGGACATGCATTGCAGATATTCCAGCATTGTCAGTGCAGCATTACCAGCCTCAAAACCCACTCATTCCCCTCATTTACAAAACTTCTAATAGTCTGTTGAGGGGCTCCTGTTGGAAGCCTGAACAGAGCCTTGTCAGTTTTAGGGCTGCCAGTGCAGCAGCAGCCCTGGCAGCAGTGTCTCTGGTGACCCAGCAGTCCCCCCTGTGCGCTTGCTGAGTATTGTTCACAGCACTGTCAGTGCTGTGGTATTAGCAACTCTAAAACTGACTAGCTCCCCTAATCTTCAAGGGTTGGAATAGGTGGTTTCAAGGCTGCAGGTAGAAGCCTTGGAAATGAGAGAAGAGAGTAGCCTTGAAACTGACCGCTGTTGTATTCCAGCTTCTAATAGCAGCCTTTCCACAGCTGCTTCCCTTCGCTGTTTCTGACAGGATTAACCAGAGTACAATCAGTTACAAAGTAGACAGTAGGGCTGAAAGGTGCTTTGTTCATAAATCCCTTAAGTGCAATTAATGGTAATGCAGAGAATCAGTGTTTGTTGCAGTGTAAGTAATAGGTAACAAATGAGGACTGATGTGGGGTACACTGCACGTTGCTGAAATTATTTAAATTTGTATAATGATTGATTCTGAGTGATTTTGACATCAACTTTCTAAAAGTTCCAGCTGTGAAGAAGCTGTTAAGTCATGCAATCAAATAACATTTTTTCTCCCCCTTTTTTAAAAAGGAAGATTAAAGAATGTAAAAAATTGATATTAATCCACCGTTATAAAGTAGATTTTAAGCTCCCAAAATTAGAAATGCTTTTCTTTTGCTGGGAATATATGAAATTTAACTTTTCTCACAATCAAAATGAGCCAGAATTACTTTAAATCAGCATTAAGTAAGTGGAAAAGGCACAAAAAAATATAGATGTTCCTAGTAACAGTGTGGTCACTGGAATGTAAAAAATCACCACAAACATATTAGTCATCACTGGGACAGACCTTTACTGATTACCCTGATCAAGTTTTACTAGTCACTGATGTTGCCCTGGAAAACAACTTTTAAGACATTTTATACTTCCACTTCCCAAATACCATAGCCACTGGTACCTTTGGATAACTCAGCAGGATATAACGCAAGGTTTTACATCCAAGGATCAAGAGAATCACTTTTCCTTGCATTGGTCGTCTCTGCCTGAGAGTCGTGTACTGAAATTCAATCCAGTGAGCATATTTTACTTGTCTGAATAAGTGTGAGGTTCTCCCAACAATTCTAGTTCAAGCAGTTTTGGTGTCTTGTCCACTGTCAACCTTTTCTCTGTTATGGGGAGAAAAGACTAAAAGGGCCACATTTATACCTAGTCAATGTACATTATGCAGTTCTGTAAACATATCCAATTAATAACTGATGTAAATATGGGGACCCAAGGAGCAAAGCTCTCTGGAGTCAGAGCTCTCTGTGAGTGGCAGGTGCATTAACTGGAGATGATTGGACTGAAGCCAGTCAGTTTATAAATGGAGCAGTCAGCACTAGCAGCATGTCATAAGAATGTAAATACAAGATTTATCCAAGGAACATTTAATTAAACTGGAAGGTAATGGAAGACAGCAGTTCTTACATTTCAGAAAGCATTACATGAGTTTGTGTGAGTTACTGCCAAGAGAAAAACAGTAGCTTCATGTTTCTTAAGTATATGACATTAAAAGGCTGCATAATATTTGTTTAAAGTAGACAAAATTCTGATTATATTTTAAGAATACCTTTCCAGAGTCCTTTCTATTCTTAATTAATTTATTGAATATGTTCTAAAAATCAAAAAGTTTTGGACAAGTCATGTGTTGTATTTGAGATTTATGTATTAAGGTATGCATTTGATTCTGTAGAGTTTGTCATCAGCAGAATCATGTGGTGAGGACTGATCCCTCCCCTCTTTGCATGCCACAGTCTTGTGTCTGACAACCCTAGTACCAAGAAGCATGGCACTACCTTGATATAGTAGTCTGTAGAGTCACAGAATATATGTTAATAGTTAGCCCTTCTGGTCGGATTATACCCACCACTGTAGCTTGTTACATACACGGAGGATGTTCAAGCAAAGATCCTGGGTAGATGGAGACATATGGTGCTGCGTGCTTTGAACACAGGACCACTTGGTATTCTAAAAGAATAGCATATGGAGAAGCTGATCTTTGCCTTACATTTTCTGAGGGCATCATTTTTAAAGGCAGGAGCAGCTAGGGGTTAATTGAGCAATATCTTCCAGTTTACACAGTAATAAAATGGTTCTGTGTGCTGAGTAAATGTCAGTTTATTCTTGGACATGGCTGTAATTTTTGCCGTTTAAATTTGTTTTGCATGCTACTGTTGTGCAACAAGCACTGGTGATCACTTGCACTGAGACTTTGCTTATTTAAACACATTTTGTTCTCTAAATCAAATAAATTATTTTGTAATGTTAACATTACAGAGGAAATGCTGTTTTCTAGAGAGCTCTTTTTAATGCCTTTTCCTTGGATAGTAGCATGACCTTTCTTTTCCTTCCTTCTCCTTCTTTACTTTGATGGTGGGCTTACCATTTTTCCCACCTCATCTGTGCTGAGTTTTAACTGTGAAGAGGTCTATTCCATTTCTGAATAAGATGGCTGCTAGAATGTAGAGCTCTGAAAGTGTGGGCCACAAGCCACTCTCATTTCTGATTATGGAGTAGGAAGAGATGAGTTATTACAGAAAAGAAGTGGTAAAACCTGATTGTCCCAAAAAGGAGTCCCTTTTTCCAGAGAGAGGAAACTATTTTTGATGCTCTTAATCCCTATGCATCACAGGTATAATTGCTTATCTCTCTGCCTTACTGTGCAGGGCCTACTGTGTGTTCCTGAGTTTCTTACCATTCCCATCTGCAAGCAGCAGAGCTGCCTCCCTCCCTCTCCCCCACCCCCGTGTACAAGAGCACATAATGTTGTAATAAGGGTGGCTCAGCAACCGTGCTCTGCCTGTTAATGTAAGATGCACTGAATGTCATCTTCAGAGATAAAAGTAGGACAGCTTCTACAGCGAACTCGAACTGTTTCTTACTGTCTTAAAAGCACACTTTAGTCATAAGAGTGGGAAATTAAGTCTATCAACCATTCCAGAAGAACAAAATAACAACATTTGGAGCCAGGAAGAAGAAGAAGGTCAAAGTTGGGAGGATCATGGAACAGAAAACAGAGGCCAGGCTGTCTGGTACCTCTCTCTTCCTTGAGCAGTTTAGGTGTCTCCTTGCGGGAAGGATTACAGCTATGGCTAGCCAGTATATGGTTCCCCTTGCAGTAACGGAGTCTTCATGAATTTAAGGTGGAGGGAAAAAGCAGTCATAGCTTCTGCCCACCCAGGGATCGGGGACCTGGATCAATCCATGGTGGAGCAGAGCTCTGCTATGTCATCCTTCACTGTTAAGCCTCTAAGGGACCTTACCTCACAAGTCATGTGCCCCAGCCCTTGAACCATTTTCATGGCCCTCTGCTGGACTCTCTCCCATTTGTCCCCATCCTTTCTGTCGTGGGGGGGCCAAAACTGGACACAGGACTCCAGATGTGGCCTCCCCAGCGCTGAATAGAGGGAAAGAATCACTTCCCTTGATCTGCTGGCAGCGTTCCTACCGATGCAGCCCAGGATGTCATTAGCCATCTTCACAGCAACACTGATGACTCATATCCAGCTCAATGTCCACTGTAACCCCCAGGCCCTTTTCTGCACAGCTGCTGCTTAGCCAGTTGGTTGTTAGCCTGTACCAGTGCATGGGATTGTTCTGTATTAAGTCCAGGACTTTGCACTTGCCCTTCCTTATTAAACCACATGAGATATCTTTTGGCTTAATCCTCCAATTTGTCTAGGTCACTCTGAACCCTAGCCCTACCCTCCAGCTTATCTACTGCTCTCCCCAGCTTCATGCCCTCTGCAAACTTGCTGAGCGTGCACTCTATGCCATCTTTGAGGTCACCGTTGTGAACAAAACTAGCCCCCTGGGGCATGTCATTTTATATTGGCTGTTGGCTAGACATTGAGGCATTGACTACTACACTGAGCCTGATGATACAGCCAGTTTGCTGTCCACCTTACAGTCTATTCATCCAACCCAGATTTTCTCAGCTTGCTTGCAAGAATGTTGTGGGAGACCATATCAAAATCCTTGCTGAAGTCAAAGTATATTATAACCACTGGTCTCCCTGCATCCACAGCCAGTCATTTTGTCATAGAAGGCAATCAGGTTGGTCAAGTATGATTTGCCCTTGGTGAATCCATGCTGACTGTCCCTAATCACCTTCTTCTCCTCCAGGTGCTTAGAGATGGATTCCTTGAGGACATGCTTCCTGATTTTTCCAGGGACTGAGGTGAGGCTGACTGGTCTGTAGTTCCCCAGATCCTCCTCATTCCCTTTCTCAAATAGAGCACTGTGTTTGCCCTTTTCCAATCATCCAGGACCTCTCCCAATCACCAAGAGTTTTCAAAGATGATGGCCAGCAGTAGTCACATCAGCTAACTCTCTCAGCATCCTTGGGTGCATCCCCACTGGCCCCATGGACTTGTACACATCCAGCTTTTCTAAATCATGCCTAACTTGTTCTTTTGCCAGTGTTGGCTGCTCACCTCCTGCCCAAACTGTGCTGCCCGATGCTGTAGTCTAGGAACTGACCTCGCCTGTGAAGTCTGAGGTGAAACAGGCATTGAGCACTTCAGCCTTTTTTTGCATCCTCTGTCAGAAAGTTGCCTCCCCCATTCAGTAAGGGACCCATACTTTCCCTGACCTTCCTCTTGTTACTGACATACTTGTGGAAACCCTTCTTGTTTCCCTTCATGTCCTTTACTAGCTGCAACTCCAGTTGCACTTTGGCCTTCCTGATTTCATCCCTGCATGCCCCAGCAATGCTTTTATACTGCTCCCTAGTTGTTTGTCCAAGATTATGCTTCTTATAAGCTTCCTTTTTGTGTTTTAGCTCACTAGTTCCCTGCTAAGCCAAGCTGGTCTTCCGCCATACTTGTTAGTCTTCCTGCACATCAACATGGTTTGTTTCTGCATCTTCAGTAAGGTTTCTTTAAAGTACAGCCAGCTCTCCTGGACTCCTCTCCCCACTCAGACAGGCCTCCCAGGGGATCTTGCCCATGAGTTCCCTGAATAAGCTGAAGTCTGCTTTTCTGAAGTCCAGAGTCCTCACTCTGCTGCTCTCCTTCCTTTCTTTCCTCAGGATTCTGAACTCAATTATCTCATGACCGCTGGTGCCCAAGTTGCCATCCACTTCTACATTCTTTCCTTGTGTTTTAATTTAGATGGTAAGATCTTCAGAACAGAGTCTGCTGCTTCGTATGTGTATTACCAAGTCCAATGGGCCTTTGAGTCTGATTCAGACTTTTGCATTGCACTCTGATTCATGAGCACAGTGTCAGTTAAAGGTGTGGATAACTTTCTGGCCAGATGGCAGGTCTTTGCAGTACTGTTTTGTATATTGAATATATGTGTGTGACGGAAAATGTTTTAAGTAAACCTCTGCGATGTAAGAAGCACTTGTGCTGCTTCCCATAATATTGCAATGCCAGATATCAAACCAATTCTGGATGTTATTGATTGGGCCTTTTCAACTTACTGACCTGCTGATTTCAAGCAGGTCTTACAGTTTGACTTGTGTTCATTTTAGAGGAATACATATCCAGGTAAAAAGTTTGCAGTCGCTTGACTGGCAGGTCCTCTCTTCAGAAGCCCACTACTGGAATTGCAAGGGGAACTACCTGTCATGCACTACCAATGCAGGCAGGGAGGCGGGCAGTCAGTGAAGGGATATGGCACTTGTACCCAAGCACATTTCTCAGTCACTCAGACTTAAGGAATCATGAGAACAGGTCTATTAATCTGCATCAGAAAGCAAGCAAGTATTGTAACTGAAGTGAGTGTAGCTTTTTCAAAGTCTGGGCTGCCAGTCCCATTTGGAAGAGATTTTTGCCTAAATCTGACATCTTGTTTAGCAACGATAATGCTAGAGAGAGACCAATTAAAGTATTTCAAGAAGGCATCCCAATACAAGTCTACATTGATTGCCTGCTAATGTGTATTGAGTTTTAGCTAAATACAGCCCCGGGTGCTGTGCTGGAAAGCACAGGAGCTTGCTGTCCAAGGCTCTTAATCTGTTTTGTATCGATTTGGTCACTAATGATATAACCTTCTCCTCTAATTAACTGACATCTGCATTAGGCTGAACAAGAGCCCCCTGCTTCAGGCTGTCCTCTTGTTTTCTTCAGTTTCAATGTTATGAAATGTTTCCTTAATTTCGACTGTTGTTTCTGTCTATACCAGTGTGCTTCATATGACTTGGGCATGTTAAGGATGTACTTTTAAATGTTTGGGGGGTTTTTAAATCAGTTTGAGTTTATCTCCTTGCCTTATAGATTTTGTCTTCATGCACGGGAGAGAGGGAGCAGAAGGGCTGCACTGCTAGCTAGCGTGTCCTAGCCCTGGTGCCTATCCTGCTAGCATAACTTTATGGTTATTCTTCATCAAATATTTGCTCTGTGGAGACTCTATTGAGATGGCTGAGAAGGAGGGCAGTTAGTACTGCTAGGGATAGCCTCTTATCCATTGTGACCAATGGATCATTCAGAAATGGGGTGAGAGCAGAACTTGTCTCATGTTCTGTAGGCTGCAGACAGAATATCTTTCATGTAGCACTGAATTTGGAATTTGGTCAGGCTTGAAGGGGCAGCCTAGAGGTGAAAGGCTCATCATCTGTTACCAGCCCTGGAGCCTTCAGCACCCAGATTTTAATTTTTGTAAAGAACTGACAAGTGGAAAAATTTATTACTTACAGCTAAAAAATAAAATAGATGTATCCAGAGTATTGTAGGACCTTTTTCTAGCCAGCAGGAACTTGCAGCTGGAAGTTATAAGGGAAGAGGGACTGGGGACAAAGCAGTCTGGACAGACCTTGCATATATTTTATTTCCTTTAGCATCAACTCCCTGCCAGTGTGAGATACAGAACACTGGGCTAGATCAGGGGCGTTTAGAACCAGGACAAAGTTGTGTCATTCTTAGTGGAGAGGCTGTGAAATCAGGATTTGCTAGCTTTGTGCCTGGTCCTGGGAGGTACTGTTACGTAGTGGTATATAGTTCAGGTCCCCGGTAACTAAAATGCTTCCAATGGATTCTTATTTTACATACTTCAAAGTCATTTGCTTTCCAGGTTTATGCAGATAAAACAGGACAACAAATTAAATGGCAGTACCTGCATGTATCCTTCCTCTGGAAAAGGACACATCCAAGCATCTTAGTTTTATATTTCTTCCCCTTTTTCGCCTCCTCACGTTAGTAGTTCTGCTTTGAAGATCTCTTGCCTATTGCCTTTGTGTATTCATCAGGATCTGTTTTGGAACTGCTGTTTTGGAGGTCTGACCTCACTACTAAGTGTAAGGGACAGAGGCATCATTATTTCTTTTCTTTAAAATATTGACAATCTGCTGTTTTTGGGAAGGGACAGATGCTGTATTTCAAGCACAACTAAAACGTAGTTGTTTGAGCATATTTTGGAATGCCAAAACTGACCAGCATGTAGAAACACTTGGTCCCTAGGCCAGGCCAGACTTCACCACAGTGAGGTTTCCAGTGTGCAGATAATGAGGTTTCATCCTGTCCTTGAGAGAGGCCATTTCCTGGACTCAGACAAATTACTATCAGGAATGTTTTCTGATAGATTCATAGACGTTAGGGCTGGAAGGGACCACGGAAGATAATCGAGTGCAGCCCCCCGCTCAAAGGCAGGAAGTCAGCTGGGATCATAGGATCCCAGCAAGAT
>NW_017729000.1:246735-254472 GCF_001723915.1 Gavialis gangeticus | reverse complement strand
AGTTGCAGCCCTGGCTTTCCTGGTTTGCTCCCTGCAGGACCTGACCAGTGCTGTTTACTGGTAGTTTGACTATGATGTTCTTTGCTTAATTTAATGTTGTTATTCCTAATTATCCCTCTTGTGCCCCTTATATGACTCCTTCCACTTTTTCGTAGAGCGGTAAAGTGGGTACATAGAGGGGACAACACAGGTACTCCTGAGTAGAGCTGGTTGGGAATGTTCTGATGCAATGGTTTTTGCTGGAAAACACTAATTAACTAAAACTGAAACTTTTGGAGAGAACATACATGCCTGTTTCATCAAGAATGGAATATTTGAACTAAGCCAAAAAGAGAGGGGCTCACTCACCTCGGAATAGCCAGCAACCCTGTGGGTATATACTCAGGGGCAGGAGGTGCCCAAGTAACAATTTGCAAATGCATTTTCTTCATTAGATGCATACAGAAAGTGTGCTTAACTGTGCATGCACATTTAAACATGCACTCTGGACTGTGCATGGTGTGCTGAACTCCACTGTATCACAGTCATAGAAGTGGGACTTTAACCTGCCAGCTTCATACTATGATAGCTGTATATGCAGATGTGTCCGCAACCAAAAACCCCATTGCAAGCTCACGTTAAATTTGCCCCCTACTATCATCTCTGGGTCTCTTTCCCTGTTACTGTGCTTTCCAGTGTCCACTGATCTTCCCAGTTCAGGACGAGCTCACCAAATTGCTCTTCATTAAAAATCAAAATAAATTATTTTATGCAGTGAAACTCCATCAGTAAATCACCTAAGTACTTTGGGGAGTTTTACCCTGGAAATAACTCTGATATTGATAGGCCTTTGTGCATTTATATACATTCATAAGTATCATGCAAATAAACACATAAAGCTGTATTCTTTTACATGTTTTACCATCTTTTTGATAATTAAGTTGTACACAGGGGCCCTGGAGCAGGCTACAGCAGATTGAGCATTCTTCTACTTGGCAAGCGTTCCCGAGAGGTGGTCATCTAATTGGGAAGTGGTGAAATTATTCCAGTGTCCTCCGTATGTCCTCATATACCCTCCTGCTCAGCCTGTGAGTAGAGAGGAGGATGGTATGTGTAGAGTGTCAGTGGCTGGACCCTTGGGGATCGTTTCTTGCTGGTATTGGCTAGGACATTCCCGATACTGCTCTAACATACTAGACCTGAGGCTTGCAGGGTAGAGATCTGGGAGTCAATACCACCATGCCCACTCCCACCCCCAGCAGTCTCATTACAGAAGCAAGTCTGTTGTGCGTGTAGCTTACATATCTTAGGAACAGTGGATCCTGCATCTCTGCTCGGGGGGGTTAGGCAAGAAGACTCTTGAGGTCTCTTCCAACCCTTGATTCTGTAAGCACAATTCAAGATTGGGAGTGGAATTTGCTCTAGTGAACATCCTGAAGCCAGTGTGACAATCAGGTTGCAGATACTTTTTGCAATGACATCCCTGCACAGGCTCAGTGTTTGGGATCGCTGACTGATTGCTGTTTAGGTCACACCACTGATCAGCAATGTGCTTAATGGCTTTGTTTAACATATGATGACAATGTAACTGAGAAGTCATAATGACCAACTCATTCTAGTGAAATCATTTTTGAGGCGTCATCATGATAAGCATGGATAGCAGGGAGAAAGAGAGGAAGGGTTTGAAATGGCTTATCTAATCCATCCCGTTATATCAGGCAGTGAATAATGTTTCCAGAAATTTATCTAACCCTTCTTGTATACCCACAAGAAGTTGTGTTAGCTACAAAAACCTCACTGTAAATACAAGGTCCTGTTCTTTAACATCTGCTATCATGTCACCTAAATAGACAATGCAGACTGGAAAAGTGGGAGTATGCTGTCTGTGCAATAGCTTCAAAAACTAGCTGCTATAAAAGAGACAGGAAGATTGCAAAGGAAAGCAACAAGTAGTTGGCTTTGTGGTTGTTCAGAACTCGGGGACAAACTGCTCCCAGTTGTGCCTGTGCAGTCTCATTGATTTACATGGAGTTGTCTAGTTGTGAGGAAGGGAAGAATCTAGCACTTGAAGAGGTACCTGAGGCGTGAAAGATGCATGTGCAAAGGATTCTTTCCCAGTGTTTCCCTAAATGTGGCAATTGCCTTTGGGGCTTTAGTGATTCACGCTTGTACATTTTTTGTTTGCTTATAAAGTATCTCTTCAGCACCTTCTCAGAAATCCTGTGAACTTATAGTCTAGGCCTTCAGAAAATCAGAAGAGCCGTGAAAACCTCTTCCATCTCCTGTCTCCATTCAGTAAGATGTTGCTGTGGAGAACAGGGAAAAGTTCTATATTACTTTATGGAAAAATAGGCATGATTTGTTTTTATGCATTTTGCATGGTTACTTTCTAGAGTTGAAAGGATTAATGTATATCCTGGAACAAGGAATGGGGTAGGAGTCACAATAGGCAGTAGGCAGGATCGGATCCAGTGGGAGTGCAGGGGTGCAGTTGCCCCCCCAGTTCCTGGTCCACCTGTAGTTTAAAACAAATGGCCTGGCTGTGGCAACAACATTTCCATTCAGGCAGCAGTGACTTCATGGATCATTATCATCTACCTGATTCTTTCTAAACTCTTCACTCCACGGATGTTAATGACCCTTTCTCGTTTTTAATGGTTTTAACCAAATGAAGCTAGTCTTTCGTCTGCAATTCTGTTGTCTGGTAGAACATCATGAGAGAAAATGAATAACAGGGGTATCAAATCTAGAGGGCCCAGCTTTGGAGTAATGGAGCTGTGAGGATCCCTACTTCCACAGAAGGAGTGGTGGCCTAAGAGCCAGCAGCAAAGGGGCACACTCCCAAACAGGCTGAATAAAAGCACAGTGCCTCCTATGAATCCATCACAGCAGTAGAATTGGTCTCAAAATTGTCCAACTGCCTCCATTCCTGAGGGCTTGAGGACTCTAGTTCCAGTGTCTTTTCCCCCTGACCTGACATTATTGAGAGAGAGGGTTTTTGGTAGTGGCATGACACTTCTGTTGGAGATATCAGAGGGTGCCACTTGTGCACACATGAATGTGTAAACACACACACACACACACACACACACACACACACACACACACCCCCCGTTGGAGGTTGAAAAGAAGAGACTGGTGCAATCATCTCCCCTGTGGAAAGTGTAAGGGGGACTGATTTGTTTGAACCTATTTTGAGTAAAAACTATTTCCAGTGTTTCCCATTTCAGTGACTCTTCAAGTAGTGACCTTTCAGCTGCTGCTTTTCTTTCCTGACCCTGATTCTGATGGACTTTCAATTGACAGACGTGGGTAGGATGTTGCACATGTCCACAGTGAGAAAGGAATTTACTGCACCTTATTGTTCTGGTGTGGCACTACCCTTCTGTGATTGCTGCTTCGAGAGACAGAATTTGTTTGAAATCTGGGGTGGCTTTTCTGGGCCTAACACATTTGCTGAAGCAGAGCTGTGCTGTAGCTGAGGTTGCCCCAGGAGCCAGCGTTTGTTCCAATAGGACTGTTTAATTGTAGACAACGCAGTTCTATTCTGCTCAGGCCTGCAGATAATATTTAGCATTCTAAGTTCTCCCGAGGCCAGAAAATTCTTATTCTGAGCTGCTCTGTCAGGTGGGCACTGGGCTTCTGTCCAGCTTCTCTGCAAGAGATTTGGTTTGAATAATACTTGGCACTTCCTATCTCTGGAGGTGACCTGAAAAGGATTACTACAAAAATAGTGCTTACTTCCTTCTTGTCCCTCTCTAATGAGATATGCTGAGACTTTGTTTGCCTGCTTTTGTGCTTATTCTTCACCCTGGAAATATCAGAATGATTCACAGATTCATAGATGTAGGGTCGGAAGGGACCTTGTAGATCTTCTAGTCCGACTCCCTGCCGTGGGCAGGAGAGAAAACTGGGCTCAAATGACCCCAGCCAGGTAAACATCAAGTCTCCTCTTAAAGACCCCCAGGGTAGGAGCCATCACCACTTCCCTTGGAAATTGGTTCCAGATCCTGGCCGCCCTGACTGTGAAGTAGTGCCTTCTAATGTCTAGTGTAAACCTACTCTCTAGCAACTTATGGCCGTTATTCCTTGTTACTCCAGGAGGCACTCAGGGGAACAAGGTCTCTCTCAAACCCTGCTAGTCCCCCCTAGTAAATTTATAGATGGCCACCAGGTCCCCCCTCAGCCTTCTCTTGTGAAGGCTGAACAAGTTAAGGTCCCATAGCCTCTCCTCATAGGTTCTGCCCTGCTGTCCCCTGATCATGCGAGTGGCCTCCTCTGGACCCTCTCCATGTTGTCGACATCCCTCCTGAAGTGCGGTGCCCAGAACTGGATGCAGTACTCCAGCTGCGGCTTGACCAGTGTCGCATAGAGGGGGAGGATCACCTCCTTGGCCCTGCTCCTGATGCATCTGTGGATGCATGACAAGGTGCGGTTGGCCCTACTGACCGTGTTCTCGCATTGGCGGCCCATGTTCATCTTGGAGTCAGTAATGACTCCAAGATCTCTTTCTGCCACTGTGCTTTTGAGAAGGGAGTTCCCCAGCCTATAGGTATGCTGCTGTTTCCTACTGCCCAAGTGCAGCACCCTGCACTTGTCAGTATTGATCCCATCCTATTTTCATTTGCCCACCTATGTAACCTGTCCAGGTCCTGCTGTAATCTGTCCTTCCCTTCTGGTGTGCCCGCCTCACCCCAAATCTTGGTGTCGTCCACGAATTTAAACAGGCTGCTCTTCACCCGATCGTCCAAGTCGCTAATAAAGAAATTGAACAGTGCGGGCCCAAGGACCGAGCCCTGGGGGACCCCACTGCCCACTTCCCTCCAGTTCATAGAATCACAGAAGTCGGGTTGGAAGGGACCTTGTAGATCTTCAAGTCCAACCCCCTGCCTGAGCAGGAGAAAAAACTGGGCTCAAATGATCCCAGCTAGGTAGGCGTCAAGCCTCCTCTTAAAGACCCCCAGGGTAGGAGCCAGCACCACTTCCCTTGGAAGTTGGTTCCAGATCCTAGCCGCCCTGACTGTGAAGTAGTTCTTACAGATGTCTAATCTAAATCTTCTCTCCAGCAACTTCCAACTTTTGTAAAGGACAGAGCAGCATCAGAAACACCAGTAGCTACATAGTATTTGAGATTGGGGACCACATGTTGCACTTGGAGGCTGAATTCTCATTTCAGTACAGAACAGAGAAGAACAAATCGAGTCATTTCATCAGGACCAGGCTTTGTGTACTGAAGAGATGATGCCTTCCTCCTCACATTGTTAGTCTTGCAGTAAGTGCCCTGAGGAAAGGGGAGCGAGCTGGCACAATGACCTTTTGCAGCTCTGGTGCCCTGTTGAAAAGAGGAGTAGGTCTGAGATTCAGGGTGCACTCTCTGAAGGGGTGCAGAATTCTGTCCTTGTCCTGAACTTTAGTGTCCTCATCTTTCAGCAAACTGCACGTTCTCTTCTGGAGTCTCCAGTCTCACAAGGGATTGGCTCCTACGAAGCCCTATAGAGAATTGCCATCAATAATTGATAAGGCAGTTCACAAAGCCTGATTGATAGGCCTATCTTCTGGTCAGTGTCAGCTATTTATTGAGCTAATTAATTGTCTCCATCAGAGCTGAACACAGCGAAAGGACATTTCAACCTCCTGACCCCTAATGCCATCCTGAGCTAGTTTCATAGCAAAGGAGGCTTTCTCTGCTGCTCCTTTACCGTAGGATTTATTTCAAAATACTGAGCGCATCATAAGCAGAGGGCTTTTGCCAGATAATACCGGAGCATGTCTCCTATTTCCAGCCCATTGGAAGTTAGAATTGAGAGAATGATCAGCATACCAAAGTGCTTTCCACTGTGCAAATAAAAAGATGCTGAAAATAATAGTGGGTATTAATGTTCTTCTACCCTTTGCAGCTTCTGAGCACTTTGTATCAGCTGTTTATTTCAGTTGCCAACATTAAACTTCTACTCAGTGCCCTTGGCCTTTCACAGAAGCTCACAATTAAAATACAGTCAATAATTTCAGCATAATATTCTGATAATGTAACATGAAGAAAATTCAGCTAAAGAAGAAAGTGATGCACCAGTCTTATTATTCTAGTCCTTTTCACATAGACCAGTAGTAGGTTATAACAAGGACTGGCTGGAAGAAGAGAAACCCCACTGTGTAGCATCAGTGCTGTTGGAAGTAAGTGCTTGTCTTGCAACTTGGATTGAGATTTTTCTGGGCAGTTTGAACTTCTTGTTGGTATTTGAATACTTGAAACTTTTGGATTGAGCTCCTTCGTCTCTGACAAAGGCCATGCTCTGACAAAGGTCACAGTTGCTGGGACCTGGGACTGCAACAGAAGGGTCATGTAGGATCCTCCATTCCAAGAGACTAGTCACTTAAAGAATCAGTGGAACAAGGCACTCTGCCCAAAGCATGTTTATCACCAGGGCCTAGTGAAAGTTTGCGGTCAGTGTTCAATACACAGGGCAGGAGCAGGGTGCTCAACAGGGCGTTCAGATGCTCAAGTGACTAAATAAATGCTTGCCTGGATTGAGGGCAGGGGGCAGTTGTGAGTGAAATGTCCCAGACTGATGGGGCTTCCTCTTTTCCACAAGCAAATATTGTACAGGAAAGTATGTCTGATAGTCAGCCAATGTGTATTTACTTACTCATTTTTTTCACCCCATTTAACTCTAAGTTGCACTTCTAGGAACACATTCAGTAATTCCACCTGAAACAGAGCAACCAGACTTGATTTAATGTCTGACTTATCATTCTTGATTATTTGATGGGTATTGCATGTATAATTAGTCCCGTCCCTCTGAGTTAATAAAAACCTGAAGTCTGTATACATGCCTTAGCAGCAACAATGATATATTCCTTTAGATCAGAGCATGGTTCTCATGTAATCTGGTCCCGATAATGGCCAGCAACAGAAACAATAGGAGCATTAAATAGCAAAAGGCAAAAGGTTAGAGAGGGGTGAGTCCCAAAGACACTTCATCCAAGACCAGTGTCTGACAAATTTTATCAGCAGTTTGGAAAGTGTGTGACAGGCAAGGTGGAAAACTTTGCACAAAATTATTGAGACCATGAAATAGCAGATTGAGCTGAGAATAAAGCTAGGTGGGTTAGCAACATGATTCCAGATGAAATTCAGTGTTGGCAAATGTAAGGGAATATGTATTGGAAGGTACAATTCAACTGTTGGGCTCTCAATGATAACCACTCAGAAAAATGGCCCAAGTGTGATTGTGGGTAGCTCAATGAAAACTGCTCAATATACCAGCATGGCTTCAGGGAAAAAAGATGTTTGTTTGTTTTTTAGATTAATATGCTGCTCTTTCCAACAACCGCTCAGGGTGGGAAGAATGTTTTAAAGTCTAAACAGTTAGAAAATTCCACAAAACAGGTTCAGTTTACAGACGACGTGGCTAAGGAATGCAAAGCAATGAACGGGACAGAGAAAGTGAATTGGTTTCTGCTGTTTACCTCGTCTCATAATATAAGAACAAGGAGATGCTCAGTTACATTTAAAGGCAACTAATTTAAAACTGATAAAAGGAAGTACAGTGTAAACGATGCATAATGTATCTGTGATGCTTACTGTTTATGATAGAAGAATGAGGCTAAGGATGCATGGGATTGAAAAATGACTAGATAGTTGTTTTACATTAAATAGTTGTTGGGTTTTTTTAACGTTAAAAGGTTACATTGTTTGGTGCAAAGACCATGCCTTCTTGAGCTGAACTTGAGTTTTGTGTCCCCCCCCCCCCCCCCCCC
>NW_017729000.1:239030-246696 GCF_001723915.1 Gavialis gangeticus | reverse complement strand
GAAAGGATGTGGACACATTGGAGAGAGTCCAGTGGAGAGCAATGAAAATGTTTTGGGGCTGGGGGACAGGACTTGTGAGAAGAGGCTGAGGGAACTGGGCTGATTTAGTCTGGAGAAGGAAAGACCAAGGTGGGGATTGAATAGCAGCCTTCAACTCCCTGCAGGGGGGCTGCAAAGCTGGACTGTTCTCAGTGGGGGCAGATGACAGGACAAGGAGCAATGGGCTCACGCTGCAGCAAGGGAAGTTGAGGCTGGATATTAGGAAAAAACTCTCTCACTAGGAGGGTGGTGAAGCACTGGAACAGGTTACCCAGAGAGGTGGTGCAATTTCCATCCTTGGAGATGTTTAAGAACCAGCTAGACAAAGCCCTGGCTGGGATGACGTAGTTGGGACTGGCCCTGCTTGGAGCAGGGGGCTGGACTAGGTGTGACCTCCTGAGCTCCGTTCCAGCCCTTGCTGTCTGTGATTCTATGAATGTCTGAAAAGTATCTAGCTCAGGAAGCAGAACCATAGACAAACGTAAACCCTCTTGCCGAGTTATTATTATTCTGTTAGTTAAAAACTTGCCTAATATACAGGTTACTCCATTATTGTCCACTCAGGAGTTTCTTTTACCTTCCCCTACAGCATCTGAGGCTGGACACTGTTAGAGAGAGAAGACTGCTGTGGGTGAGCCTCAGTATTGAGCTAGGATGGCAGTTTCTGTGCTTAAGAAATAGTGTAAACACCTGAGTAAAATGTTAAGGGTGCCCTTCATTCTGTTTTAGAATGTTTTTAGTGAGAGATTTATGTTTTAGATTATTTCAGTGAGCGATACAGGAGAAAATATTCAGTCTTCCTCTTGTCAGAGATCTTGGAATAACTGTAGGCATTGTGAACAGCTCAAATGCCATTTCCTGCCAGGGGAGTCTGATTACTGATTAGAAGTGCCCATGGTGCCTTAATCTGAATGTCAACACTTGAGATCAAAGAGATAGGACTGTGGTCTGGCTGTGGAGCATCTGCCTCTTACTTCTATGATATATAAAGTGTCTGAAGCAGGCAGCTGAGGAAATGGAGAATTTGTCATCATGGCTTTTAAATAAATCTTTATTTAACCCTGTGCTTTACAGAAAATAACCTTCTGAGCAATGGCTGGGCTTGTGGGTGAAACTTGCTAGTTTGTTTGTGGTGTATCTGCAATAACTAAATAATATTAATTTAGTTGGCAAGTTGATTTATGCAAACTTCTTTTCACCTTCCCATCTTGCCTCCTTTGACCAGCTGGTGGATGACAAGAGAACCTTGCATACTTAGCTTCTAGTGCAAAACTGCAGGCTCTTCTCTCCGATAGGGTGCTAAGTCTGTGTGATCCAGAAAGTGACCAGGATCCTACTCCTGATGCCACCGAGTCACGGTGTGGCACCTCACAAACTCTGTGACTCGGTATCCTTCTCTGCAAAATAGAAAATGGAATACCCGGCTGCCATAGCAGTGTGCTGTCAGAATCTTGACAGAAAGCTTCAGGCAAGGTGCCCACTGACAGCTTCATATAATTCAGTGAAAATGTGTTCCTTGATGGTTATAGCTGTACAGCTCTAGGTTCGGAGTCGAGGCTAAGAGGAGACCACAGAGTTCATGCTACATTCTTAGCAAGTCAGATTTCTTTTGTCGTTGAACTGTAAAGTTTGCACTAGGCTGTAAGTCAAGAAAGAGTGAGAATGAAGAAAATAAAGTGAGAATAGAGAAGAGCTTGGGACAGAGGAGAAATCTGGTTCTATCTTCACTAAAGTCTGCACCCAGAAGAAAAATGTCTTCTGGTTTAGAATAAGTGTTTTTCCACAGAAGCTGAGAGCAAAGAGTTTTAAGGCTGGAAAAATTAACTGCTAATTTTACATTTCTGCAAATAGACCTCGTAAGTCCTGCTTTATTGCCCTGATAATGTAATGGAGCCCCAGGGACCCCTGACAACCAGCTTCTGAGAGCCATTAGCACTTAGCAAAATTGACTTCAGTTAATCAAAAGATTCTTTCCAAAAAAGAAAAAAAAAAAACCCATCATCTGCGGTGTTTGCTGTCTGCTAGTCTATGCAGCTGCAAAACTTGCCATTATTTCACAGTCAGTTTGAGTAGATAGTTAAGGAAAGTCCTACCCCCCAAAAAGAGGCCCATTGGATTCTGTTGGGCAGTTGCAAGGGTTCATTTACACCTAATGAAAGTAACTTTAGTTGAAAGGAGGAAAAACATAGGCTCTGGATTCAGATGCCAGAGCTGGAGAAAGAAGGGTGAGGTGGTTCCTGTAAAGTATAGTGAGTGTCAGGCAAAGTGCCCCCGTTTCTGCTCCCCGTTAACTAAGACACGTATGGAGCAGTTTGTAATTTGAATCCACAAGCATGTAGCATTGGAGAAATGCCTTAGTTGTTAACAGCTCCAGAGAGGATGGAGTTCTTCAGCATATGCTATATTTGGATGTTCTGCCCTGAACAGAGATTAGCATGGCCCTGACTGTGTTGCCAGTTAGTGGGACCAGGAGCACTTGAGTTGGGGTTGACAGCTCTGCTCTTCTTTTACAGTCCCAACTGAAAGGAAGAACTCTCTTCTCACTACTTCTTCATGGATGAATGGGAGAAATGGTAGAAACAAGATTCCAGAGAAGACGCAGTGAACATGTCTGTTGAAAAGACATCCTAGTAATTAAGAGCATTACTCCTATGGACTCCAAGGATAAATGTTCTCTGCTTGAACGAACTGTGGTAAGGTCAAATGTATCTGGCACTGTGCCCCGACTCAAGCCTCTAACACATAGCCTGTACCTGCATCAGCACAGTTCCCTTAGCCTGCCCCTTTGAAGTCTGATGGGAGTTCTAGTAAATTAAGAATTTTGAAAGCAGGCAGTGCTAAGATGAGACTATGGGGAAATCTCAGACAAAGGATGTGTGGTTGTGGTATAGGTGTGAAGGCAGTTCACATGCTGGCACCACACCTGCTTGGAGACTTGGACTAAAGTACACTGGTTACAGATGTGGAGCTTGGCAGGGTCAAGTTTGACTTTCATTGTAAGGATCAGGACAAATTCACATGTTGTGTCAGTCCATTGGAACATCCAGTATTGTGAAATGTAACACCAAGGTAATCAAACCAAGGGAAAGCAAAGGGAAATTGTTGTGGAAGTAATATCCAGCTATGTCCTTTCCTCTTGTGTTTATACAGGGACACAGGACTGGTAGGGACCTCCTGAGTCAGTGAGACCTGTTCCTGTTATTGCAAGCATCTGTCCGCTTGGACAGTTGCCCTCTGGAAAGCAAAAGCATTGTGACTTAAATGTACCAGTTACTAAGGAAACATTTTTACTTAAATGGGGATTAAATTAGTCCTTTGTGGAAGCCAAGGGAGATTTTCTGCAGCAGCAGTTCCAGCATTACAGAGCAAGTTCAACCATTTGTGTTGAGCATGTCACTGATGTAACAACAAGGCTGTTATCTGTCTCTTTGCAAATGTTGCAGTGCCCTGCTTTCCTATCTGCAGTTCCACCCAAGGGAATCAGTGCTGAAGGGGTAGCAATTGGAAAGGGCACAGTTAATACCAACAAGTGACCTTCTGGAAAATTTGCTTTCATTTTCCTCATCCGAGGATGGAATGTCCTGGAACGGGGAGTGGAGGACCTGGAGCATCTTTGCATTTTTTCCAATTTAATTCTGGAAGTAGATGTGTAGTTTCATAGTTGGTAGGGTTGGAAGGGACCTGAGCAGATCATGAAGTCTGACCCCCTGCCATGGACAGGAAAGTGCTGGGGTCAAACGACCCCGGCAAGGTGTCTATCTAGCCTCTGTTTGAAGACCCCCAAGGTAGGAGCGCGCACCACTTCCCTTGGAAGTTAGTTCCAGGTCCTAGCCACCCTGACTGTGAAGTAGCGCCTCCTGATGTCTAGCCTGAACCTACTCTCAGTCGACTTGTGGCCGTTATTCCTTGTTACTCCCAGTAGTGCTTGTGGGAACGAGGACTCTCCCATTCCCAATAGGTCCCCCCTGGTAAGTTTATATACGGCCACCAGATCCCCTCTCAGCCTTCTCTTGTGGAGGCTGAACAGGTTCAGGTCCAAAGTTTTCTAGACATGTCTTGCTGCAGAGAGATTACACTAATCCCACTAGACTGCTGCTGTTCTCAAATTGAATCTTATGATTGATATTGTCTCTGGAAGGGATGATGTACTTAGAGGCATAATGAAGGGTAAGACGGGAAGCACATAGGTTTTACAGTGAGGGGCAATATAGAAAACTCTTAGATCTTCTTCTCATGTCTCTACACCACATCTGACCTTTTTTTTTTAACAGATGCTTGTGCTCATTTATTGTACTCAGTAAGATCTTTCATTGTCTGCTGCTTGAAGGCACATGTCCATTGCAGCAAGTGTTGCATAGTCTGAGGCTGTGCACCGGAGTCACAGGTGGTTGAACCTATGGTATAGCCCCACTTCTTCATTAGTTCCTTGGAGCGTCCAACTCCAGTGTGTAAGTGGTTGGGGGTCATAGCAGAAGTGTTCACATCATGACTCCTGTCAAGTAATACCTGGTAATACCTGCGAATTCTACTAGAACCCCAAACCACAATTTAATTCTCAAATAAATTGTCTTCTCTGCCATAAGTCTTGTGTGTACTGCTTTTTGGACTTTTGCTGTTTATATTGACGGGAGGTACATGACTTATAATTCAGTTGAAGGCTAATTTACTACTAATTAACTTTAATTCAGTCAGATAATCAATAGAACATTGCTCAGTTCTTTATCTACACACAGAGGTGACTGGACCCATTTCTCCTCCCTCCTGTGCTCAGTGGTAAATCCTGCTAGAAATGGTTTCTCTACATTGCTTAGCTCTTCAAGCATCTGTTAATATGAAGTCCAGGATTCTGGCCATGTGGAAAAACACCAGGCAGACCTGGAGGTGATGTCTCTGAGAGGATTGACTGCTTACAGAACTGTATTTAATAAAATGCATGACCTGATTGTGAGGAAAGAAATGGTAGAGACTCAGGGCCTACAAGAGACCAAGTGTTTTTTAAACCCATTAGGAGAGAGCTGAGCCAAAATCATGCAAGTAATTATCTTTCACTGACCTGATAGTTGGCTTCTTTTCTGCCCAAAGGTAAAGATCTAGTTATCTGCAGCATTTATCAGGTATAACGTTTTAGAGTAACTGTTTAAAAGTAGGATACAGACCCCTTTTCATCTTAATTAGACAATAACTCATTGATTCCAAGTGGGCCTTCATCTTCTAATTATTTAGTACACAATTTAATGCCATTAAACATCTTTGAGTGGGCAGAATTGCTCTAAAAGCTTTAGCTCCAGAGCTCTAATATTAGGCTTTTGGCATCCTTCCCTGTGTGTGAAAAGCAGTCAGTTTGTTTACCAGGAATTTAGATTCATATTACAGGGGGAATTAGCAGTGAGCTATTAGTCTGATTCAAGCACTTAACAATTACTGATCATCTCCTAGTCTGTGGATAATGGAGGTGATCAGCTGCAAATGGAAAGGATGTGGGGCTATTTTCATGTGGGCACTAGGGAGAAAGCTCTGTACAGGGTGACCTCTGCTAACCCGGGGCTTTGCAAAAAACCCAAACAGAGAATCACTTCCTGGAGAAGAACTAATAACCTATAAGAAAAGCCTCCATTAGAGATAAAAACCAAGCTCAGACTCAACAGACCCTCTTTCAGCTGAACAAAAGTCCAACCGCAGAGTCCCAGAGGCAGAAGTAATTAGCTGTTGATTATATTTACCACTCTGTTTCTGCATGGAAAGTAACTGCTGGAGATTTTGGGGGGTGGAGGGGCAGGCTTTGTTATTCTGCAGAAAGCTGGACAACCCTTTGGGTCCAGGTGTTTTCTGGGCACCCTCCAATGCCAACAGTCACTTTGGGGCTGTTTAGTGCAGAGACACTGGAATTCGGAAACTCTAGACTATTAAGTCTTTTATTCTATAAGCTGACACTTTCCCTCCCAGTGAATACTGAAATATGTAATGCAATGTGAGTTTATGGAGCAAAAGACTTGTCTAGCTTCCAAATTCCAGGGCCACCTCTGACACCATCACCCTTCCCTGTACAGCCTCCAGGAAGAAACGTACATGTCTCTTCCCTCCCCTGCCAAGTTGGAGTGACCTCTTGCCTAACTTGTACAATGGCTGGTTGTCAGCCTTACTGCCTGCAAAGAACTATATAAATATATTATCTATTCATACATGTTAAGCTAGACCTTGTCAAGGGATTTTAAAAATGGCTTTTAGAAATGTGACTTGGCTCCCTCTCTGTGACTGTAACTGGTCCTTGGGGTGTCTGTCTGTCAGTAAGAGCTGCCATAATGTTGAGACTTCCCTGCAGGAACTCCTGTAAGAGGCTGTTCTCCTCTGGTTTCTTTGCTGAGCAGAGTAGGACACAACAGGGAATGCAGATGCTTTTGACTGCAAAGGAAGGCAGGAAACTTTCAGAGCTGTAAGGCAAACTTTATTCTTGGAGATATTTTGCTTTTATGTTACATTTTTTTAATAATAAAATTTACATTACAACAGCTGAAAAAGCTCCCTCTATTCTGTGTGTTTGCCCAAAGTCCATGTTCAGCCACCCTGAGCGTTTTCTGGGGCAGGTGGCATGTAAATCTTTATAAATCTAATAAAAATAAATGAATATTACCGTCAGGATGGGGTGTTCCTATTATACCCTTCTTCTTGCAGTCATACTTGAGATACTTTGTAGCATTTTCAGTGACCTTCATTGCACTGCTGTATTCCTGCATGCAGCAGTTGAAGATTTGCTGTAAATCCTTATATATTTAAGAGAGGGGCTTGGATTCTGATCTGTTACATCTGCGTATATCTGAAACAAGGCTCCTGACATCAGAAAACTAACAAGGAGTCAGGTTCAGGGCAACATCAGTGCAATGTCAACAAAAGGGTATGCAGCTACTGCCACAATATATCTGAAATGAGACACTTGAAAAGCTTACAGGGAATTTTTAGCTATCTTAAACAGTTAATTTAAATAACAGCCGAGCCAAGATTATTCGCTGAAAGTGGAGTTAAAAAAGAAACAATTATCTACCTACAACAAACCTAAAAAAAATCTGATTTTGTCTTCGCCCAAGAAAAGCTGTATTTCATGTTTCCTTCCCAGCAGGAAGCCCAGTCTCAGATCCCCATTCAAAACTTGTCTACATGAAGGAAAATATGCAAAACATTTGTCAGGTTGCTAAACGAGCTCTTCTGTTGGCAGTCTTGGAAGACCTGGGCCACTGTTTTATGCACTGTGTCATCTAACCACGCTCAGAAAAGGTCTGAAACGCTAGAGGCAGCCAGCAGGCCCCATCTTGGAAAATAGTTCTGAACTGATTTCTGTGAGTCTAGGGCAGTCCCTCAACATTGGTGATGCTCGTGGGAGTGGGCTGGTGTTGACATTCGTGATAAGCGCCTGTACAGTGCCAGCTACAATAGGGAAATTAATTCCTTTTCCTTTCGCTTTAGAGTTTTCCTTTAAATACACCTATATAAATGTATTCTCAGAACTTAGATGTTTTTCAGCAGTGCACATGGACTGTAAGCAGTTGTGTGTGTGTGTGCTGTTGTATTGGTGTGTTATTCTGGGGAGATGTAGGTTTAGAGGCAGGCATTAATCTGCAGGTAGTTGTGCAAATGG
>NW_017729000.1:230525-239019 GCF_001723915.1 Gavialis gangeticus | reverse complement strand
CTTTGTGTACTTGTGGATGTAAATGTGTGTGTGTGTGTGGAGAAGTGGTGTTTGGGGTGCACTACTAGGCACTAGGTGTGAGAGGCAGAAGCGTCTATGGCATAGGTATACAGAAGAGGAGAATGCTTAGAGAGAAGGCCCGGAGGCTTCAGTTTCTGAGCAGATCAGAATTTCTTTCACTGTAAAGCAACTAGCCCAGAATGACCTGAACCTTGGCCCAGCGTGTTCAGGACAGGATGTGCTAGCTATAATCAGTGGTGCAGACACTGAGGTTGGGAGGGTAGAGCCCCAGCTGAACAATGACCATGAGCAAATGGACAGCTGTTTGTCCTGTACCTGCCTGTGTGCAAAAAGACACAAGGAGTGGGGAAGACAGGTACTGAAGGAGTCATAGGGTGTGTCTACATATCACCGTATGGTGATGTTGCTATGGCACTGTGCTTCATTACTTCCTTTCAGAAGTACTAAAGCATAGTGCAATGTGGGCAGTTACTGTGCTGTGCGCACGGCGCATGGTTAGATCTCGCTGCTACGTCACTGTAGCAGCGCACCATACCAGGGGAGTGTGCTGCTATGGCAGTGTCTGGCAATCACGTGTAGACCTATGTGATGGCTACATCACTGTAGTGCACTATATGGTGATGTTGCACGCTGCTATGTTGCCGGAGGTTTAGGGCAACATGTAGACATGGTCATAGAGAAGTAGGGCTGGAAGGGACCTCCAGAAGTCATCTAGTCCAACCCCCTGCCTGAGACAGGATCATCCCTATCCAAACCATCCCATAAAACCATAATCTAAATTCTACATAAGACTACCCTCATCCCTGACACAACACAGACCTAAGACCTGAACCTGCCACAGATAAAGCAGAGGAACCATGGCAGCAATGCCCTGCTTCTACAAAATGTTGTCAATATACACTCAAGAGGTTCCCAGTAGAGGGCCATGCCCCACCCTACAGAGGAAGGCAAAACCCCCCACAGTCCATACCATTCTGACCATGGGGTAAAATTTCTTCCTGACCCCAACTCTGGCTATCAGTCTAACCCTGAGTGGAGGAGCAAGACCCTTTAGCCAGGAACCTCCAGCAGCTTTTCTTCTAGTAGGAGAACCAGCACATCCCAGTTAAAGTGCCCAGCATCACCTGTAGCCATCACCCGATGCCTTTGGGGAGGCTTAAAAACACTCTAACATGTAACAGAACAAGGGGAGGGTGGGGTGCGAGCAACCAGCAAAGCCCAGAAGCATGGGAAATATCTGTGGTAGAAAACAGGCATAGCTGTGCCTAGATTATCCCCAACCAGTGGCTGTCCTGCTTCTTCTTGAACACCTCCAGTGATGGAGAGTCCACAGCTTCCCTAGGCCATGTATTCCACTGCAGAGAGCAGTTGGTTGCCACAGGGGCAGCACACCACACGGGCTGGGCAGGAAGGCACACAATGCTTGGGGAGAAATGTGTAAATGACGGTCAGCCTCTCACTCCACTCTTTTGCTGGGTATCGTGGTGCAGGATATTAGGAAGAGCTGCCCCCCCATTGTCCCATAACAAAAGTTATAAATAATATAACTTATAAAGTTATAAATAATAACTTTTCTCCAAAATAAGCTTTGGAGATGGCTTCTCCTGCTACACTATGAGGGAGCTTTGCACAGCTCCAGAGAATGGCCAGCTCCTCCACGTCAGAGTGGACAAATGGAGCCCTTGGGTCCTGTACCATGGACTCTGTCTTCATCGGAGAGGGGCAACAAGTGGAATGGTCCATCCTGATCCAAGCAATCCCAGAACACAAAGGTACACATTGCACTCCATATCCCTCTTTCAACAATGGTGGCTGCCACCTTCCTGTAACTGGAAATTACCAGTAGGTACACCTGCATGGGTGTACTTGCTCTGTGCAGCAGAGGACAAAACTCCTTCTCCAATGAGTAGAGCACAAAGAATATTAGGATTCAAGTGGGAACAAATGCAGACTGTTCAGAGGTGCAGCTGGGACACAGAACTTGTTTGTGCAGAGATGGAGGCTGCGCTATTAATGAGGCATCTGACAAGTGTCTCTAGGACCTACAGCCAGGGTGGCCATCATAGAGGACATTCCGGTTTTCTACTACTCTGTCCTCTGCCCTGTATTGATATGAAACCCAACGCCTTTATGTCCTCTATTTTTTGGACATAAAGGCATCGGGTTTCGTATCAATACAGGACAGAGGACAACCAGACTGTCCTCTATGATGGCCACCCTACCTGCAACACAGAAATGAAGTCAGCCCCCATCCTGAGGCCAGGAGGAATGGAGCATGGGGAATGTAGGGAGGCCTACATCCACTCCATGAGCATATTTGCTCAATTTCATTGCATCATTCCCACTGTACACCTGTGTGCAGAGGAGCCACTCTGAATTGGGTTGCCGGCTCTCCTGAAAACATAAGCTGGGTGATAAGGCAGCTCTTACACACAATTGATTGTGGACTATTAACCTGCACTCAAATCAATATTCACTTTAACACCACATTTTAACAGGCCACTGCAGCACAACAGAACAGTAGTTACATAGTGCACATGTTTACACCCAGAATAAATAGTTCATGAAATGGAGCCTGGCAAAGAAGGGAGACACTGCAGGGGAGATTTGGGCATGTGAAGGGACACCAGGTCATTCCAGCTGTCTGAGGTCTTTGCACTGCAGATCAGCAAAAACTGTCAATAAGCCTGGCTGCTTCTTTCCTAGCATTCACAGGGAAGCATGGCCTGGCCAGGCAGGGTGGTAGGATGCAGGACAAAGCTTAATACAATGGGACAAAGAACAGACATATAACCTGACCACAGGAGGCTAAATCTCTGTCTAGCAGTAGCAGTGGAAAATAGGTGTGGCTGAACAGGGGCCAAGAGCAGGGGTCAGAGCAGAGGCTGGAATCCAGCTTCCTTGCTCGCGCTCTGCAACGTACTGTTGTATGTTTAACAGAATAGGTTTGAAGAGGGTTCAAATGAGCCTGGAAGCATCCCAGAGCCAGTATTTACAGAAGACTTGTGTGTGTGGGTTTGCTGTGCTGTATTCTCAGGACCCCCAGGAGTGAGGGATCTTTGTCCTTGGGGAACCCACTTGCTGCTTTCTGCTTTAAAGGAAAGGTGCTGTTGGCCAAAGCAAGTGTGACAGGTTCCTGCAGGTGCCTCTCCTTCCTCTTCAGTCAGAAAACAAACACGATGCACGTTCTAGCAACATCCAGAAGTTTTGTGAAGTGCCCCCGTGTCTCCTGACTGGCTGCTTTTCCTGGCAGTGCTAATGGCGAGGAGAGGTGATGGCGCTGGACAGCAGCCCCTGCAGCTCTAGCTGCAGGAGGATCAGTCCTGGAGCAGGATGTAAGGGTGAATGGGGGACTTGCAGGGCATCCTGTTCTGGGCTGAGACTGCATCCCTCTTCTCTGGAGATCCTCAGACCCCCAGGGTGAGTGAGTATGAAAATGTCAGGGTGCAGAGTGAAAATAATCGCAGGGCGGGGCAGCCACAGTTTTTCGGCTAGAGTGAGCTGAGCAGCAGCAGCAGCAGCAGCAGCAAAACTGGGCAGGGCCAGGAAAGCCCAGCTCCAGAATACACAGAGGAGGCCCTGGGCAAGCTGCTGTGTTCAGAGATGTCTTGCTTGGTCTTCACTTTCATCTCCTAGGAAAGAAACAGGAGAAATTAATTCAACCTAGACCTATCTCGCTCTGACCCCTGGCTCCTTCAGCGTCTCCAGCTCTGAGTAGTTTCATAGTTTCATAGTTTCATAGATTAAGGGTCGGAAGGGACCTAGTAGATCTTCTAGCCCGACCCCCGGCCAGGGCGGGAAAACAACAAAACCCCAGAACAAGAAATGGGACTCAAATGAGTCCAGCCAGGTAGGCATCCAGCCTCTTCTTAAAGACCCCCAGGGTAGGGGCCAGCACCACTTCCCTTGGAAGTTGGCTCCAGCTCCTAGCCGCCCTAACTGTGAAGTAGTTTTTGCGGATGTCCAATCTATACCTCCTCTCCATCAACTTGTGCCCATTACTCCTTGTTATGCCAGTGGGCGCTAGGGGAAACAGTGTTTCCCCCAAACCCTTCTGGTCCCCCCTAGTGAGTCTATAGACGGTCACCAGGTCCCCCCTCAGCCTTCTCTTGTGGAGGCTGAATAGGTTCAGGTCCCGCAGTCTCTCACTGTAGGGTCTGCCCTGTTGTCCCCGGATCATGCGGGTGGCCCTCCTCTGGACCCTCTCCATGTTGTCCACATCCCTCTTGAAATGGGGCGCACAGAACTGGACACAATACTCCAGCTGTGGCCTGACCAGCGTCGCGTAGAGGGGGAGGATCACCTCCTTGGCTCTACTCGAGATGCACCTGTGGATGCACGACAAGGTCCGGTTAGCCCTGCCAACCATGACCTCGCATTGTCGGCCCATGTTCATCTTGGAGTCAATAATGACTCCAAGATCTCTTTCTGCCTCCGTGCTCTCGAGTAGGGAGTTCCCCATTGTGTAAGTGTGCTGCTGGTTCCTACTGCCCAAGTGCAGCACCCTGCACTTGTCCGTATTAAAACGCATCCTGTTCCTGTTAGCCCACCCCTGTAACCTATCCAGATCCCTCTGCAATCTCTCCCTCCCTGCTAGCGTGCTCACCTCCCCCCAAATTTTGGTGTCATCAGCGAATTTAAACAGGTTACTTTCCACCCCATCATCCAGATCGCTGATGAAGAAATTGAACAGCGCAGGCCCCAGGACCGAGCCCTGGGGGACTCCGCTACCCACCTCCCCCCAGGTCGAATATGACCCATCCACCACCACCCTCTGAGTGCGACCCCTCAGCCAATCTGCAATCCATCTGACTGTGTAGGCATCTATGCCACAGTCGCCTAGTTTTTTAACTAGGATGGGGTGAGAGACGGTGTCAAAGGCCTTGCTGAAGTCCAGAAAGACTACATCCACCGCGACACCTGCATCCATGGCCTTTGTGACCTGATCGTAGAAGGCAATCAGGTTGGTCTGACATGATCTCCCCCTAATAAATCCATGCTGATTGCCCCTGAGCATCATTTCTGATGCCGGCCCATCACAAATGTGCTCCTTGATGATCTTCTCAAAGAGTTTCCCCAGGATTGAGGTAAGACTGACGGGCCTAGGGACACCGGGTCCCTGACTGAGTAGAGAATTGATGTCCTTGAGACCTTCCACAGCCAAAAAATGACACTCTTCACCTCTGCTCCCCTGTGGGAAGGAGCAGCCATGGTGAGTGGTGGGGTGAGAGTTATCTTCTCAGGCCTTTCTATGTACATGCCTGCCTCCCTCCTTCAAGGGCCCTGAGCTTCATGTTTCAAAATGCCAAATTGCTCAAATGCTACTTCCTCTAAGCCATTTCTTGTACTGCTGTTGAAGGTGGCAAAATGAAATCATACCTGGATCATTCCTGAAGCAAGTGAAATGCTAGTGCTTCTCCCCTGGATGCTTTGAGAAGGTGTGTAAGACAGTTCTGCCTGCCCCTCCTGAGTTGTGTAATTCAGATGCATCTGGGACTGGATTGTGTTTTCTGCAAGCAGAAGACAAATGGGAATCCAATAGATTTTTCTTGCATGCTCATCTTGGAATATAATGTATATGGGAAGTGCACAAAAGTGGCTGGATGGGTGCACATCAGTGCTTTGGAGGGTACCGTACAAATAGCATACTACTCTGGGGAGTTTACCTAGGTAAAGGCACACACGACAGACTACAAGGAACACTTCCACACTGGTGCCTGGGGCTGCTGTGGGTATGTCCTCCACTGCCTTCTTCCTGAGGTGAGGTAGGATTAGAAGATATATCTAGGTAGACAGATATGTATCTGCACTGCAGGGTGTGAAGGATTTTTCTGTATCGTACTAAATACCATTTAAAAGGCACTAATATGAAACATTCATATAGTGATGTTGTTTCTTTATTTGATGTCCTTTGAAAGCTTTTATAATCATAAAATATTTACATTTTAATACAGTCCATTTCCAAGTTGCCAGAGATGGATAAAAGATGGAGGTCCAGGACACAGGCATTGCTCACAGTTGGATTTTACACAGCTTCAGCCAGCAGGATTTAGAAGCTGTCACTGTGCTCCTGAGACCAGTCACACAGAGATGGCCAGGCAGTGGAGAATCAGATTACAAACTATTACTATTTATTTTTGAGCACTCAGAAATATTTACATTTTCTCTCAGATAATTAGAAACACTTGCCCTATCAGTGAACAAATGTCAGATAAAAGGGCAGGGAGAAAGGAGAGAAGAACAAGATAGTGGTGGTGAGTTTGGATATGCCATGATCCCAGGCTTCCTCTCTTCACCTTTTCTGCCCTTGCACTTTATACAGTTAAGAGAGCAGAAGCAAGTCTTGGAGAAGGGACTGGTGTGATGAGAGAAGGCTTGAGGGGGAACACTTCCAAGATGAGCCCATTGTGGCAGAAGATATAGAAACACCTGAGAGCAGACAAAGCGGGGATCGTGGCATGAACTAGAAGGGATACTGCAGTGTAGAAGAGGCAGGTCAAAGCTGCACGCAGGGGCTGTGCCTTAGACCTTACAAGGAGCGATACAGGGTTTGAACTTGCTAATGCTGAACCTCCACCATGGCCGACATCCTACATGACACTTACTGAGGCATTTGTTGCTGATGAACATGCCGAGTATCTGGTCACACTCCTCCTTCTGGTTGCCACTGCTCTCACACGTACACCACAGCGAAATCGCCACACTAGAGTTACTGATATAGTTTGGTGTCATGTGGGTACCTGTCCCAAATCCCCAAGAGATGCCATTAGTGCTTACATACACTGAGATACATGATGCCTGGGAAGGGCTGAAGGGACAGGGACCCCTGCATTTCTGTTACTACCACCAAGGGGGCGGGGCTGGAAATGCTGGTAAAGTGTCTGCCCACTCATCAGCTCTGCACCGCACACATGCAGGTGCACCGTGTCCCCAGTACACTGGAGGACATGCCCCTCCCAATGTACCCCTGTGGGCACCACTTACCAATCATTCCCAGGTAAGCCTGCAGGCATGCAGCATGGTTGTGCTGAGAGCAGCCATCTGGCGATGCGTCTGCAGGCTGGCAGTTGTGTTGGAAATCAGCCAGTCGGGATCTGTGGAAGGAAGTAGAAGAGTGTCAGCATCAGGGCTGCTTTGCTCACTGTGCTAATGCTGCTTGGTGCCAGACCTACTTGCAAATATTGTCGTGGACACAGGCATGCCAGAGAGAGAGGCAGTTGGGTTTGATGCTCTCCTGAAAGGAGCACTCCGGGACAATGGCTTTCCGGCGTCGCTCCCCACAGACTTCATTTTCACAGGGGCAGAACAGCAGCCTCTTGGTGAAATCCTCATGGACCTTCTCAAAGAAATGTCGTAGCCCTTTGTGGCACATGCGCCGGTTACAGGTCGCCCCAGTCTCTGCCCTCCTGGTGCAGATGGAAGCATATGCAGTACGCCATCGGATACACTTCTTATTCATGCTGCAGATGTGAGTTGCTTTCAGGCAGTGATTTGTGTTGTCCCCTGCTAGATTTGAGTCTGTAAAGCCAACAGAAACACAGGCAGAATAAAGAAAATTGCAGAAGAGGTTCGAGGTGGAGTAGAAAGGGATATAAGGTCTCCTGCAGCTCCTGAGAACTGGGAGAGGTCTGGCTTGCCAAGGGGCACATTCAAGGGACCCCTTACATGCACCTTTCAAGGACAGCAGCAGGTAGGCATGGTGTAAAGGGCAGTTGCCCGGTGCCACCCGTGTTCTGGAGGTTTTCCGCAGAAGATAAAACTTCCACAGACGTTCCATGGATTTTAAATCATCTCCCTGGCTGTAAATATTCTTAATCATTCTTAATTAAGATTATAAACTAGAAAGCAGCATTGAGAAAGTCATAATGGAAGACCAGGACAGGAAGTAACTTATATAGGGACTTGACTAGTAGTAAACATTTTTAAGTTAGTTAAGTTGCTTTAGTTAAAGAAATCAATGCATGTGAAACGTCAAATATCCAGAACAGTTCTAAGCAAAATAATTTTTCTTGGAATAAGTGGAAGTTGTCCATTGGAAAATAAACCCCTTGTTAGCTATAGCAAACCTCTTGAGGTTACTGACTGGAGTAAAGGAAAATATAGGAAATAATAGAGAGAAATCCCAATATTTATTGTATCTTGCTACTTTAAATAATCTGCATTATTTACCAGTCAAAATTGTTAGGCCTTCCCTGATGCAGTCAATCCTTTTGACTCTATCCCTCCAAATCTTTCCTGATCTCTTTCCTTTGTTGGATGCCTTTCTTCACAGACAGTGGCATCTAGGGATTCGTATTGCCCTTTCACCTGCTGTCCCCAAGCTCCGTTGGTCTATACCAGGCCCTCCAGCACCAATGTTCCTCTGAGCAGCTGGGAAAGGGGTGTTCCCCTAGAATTTTTTTTTCATTTCATAGTTTCATAGTTTCTAGGGTCCACCTACAGGTTGGGGAACTCCCTTCTTGTCAGTACAGAG
>NW_017729000.1:225003-228490 GCF_001723915.1 Gavialis gangeticus | reverse complement strand
GACTGCCTTGTATTCTAACCCAAAGCACTTCAGAGTGCCCCTATTTTATAGTCTTCCTCTGGAAAGGGAATGAAAAAAAGCAGGGAAGGGTAGTGTTATATAATGTACCTGTTTTCGTCCTTACCTGAAACCAAAGCTGCCAGCCTGTTGTAGTCCATCTTCTTGGGTCCTTTATTTGCTAGATCCTTGTAGGGAGACATCTCCATATTCATATACCCTAGATGAGGCAAGAAACACATGCAGGAGTGTTGGGAGAAATGCTTGATGATCAGCTTAGCCTTTCAGAGAGACATCTATGCACTCGTCTAACTGCAGCCACAGGGCCATAGTTAATTCAAAAGCACTCTGCTCTAGATCTAGGAGCAAAGCAAAGGCCAGGAGCTAAGGACCTTGCTTGGGTGTTACTCTGCAGCAGAGATGCAGGAGTCATTCACCACTTCCACGTAGGCAAGATGTATTCTAAGTTCTCATTTGCTCCTTCCAGGTCTCAGCATTTGCGAGGATGGATGCACTGCAGGGAGCAAGGCAGCAGTGGGGATAGGGGAGCCTTCGGGAAACAACTGTACAAAAGGCAAACAGCAGGTTTAAGGACAGCACTGTCTTCTCTGTTCAATGAATCCCTTGATTCATTGGTATTAGACCCTCCTTCTTTACACAAGGCAACAGAAAATGCAGTATCTGAGGGTTCAGCCCCTGAAGTGGCTCATGAATATGTTGTGAACATATTTCTTTGTTGTTTTAAAAGATGCAATCTGTGCTTAAGCTTTCTTGTTCTGTGTATTGATTTCTTTAACATATTCTTTGTAAATCACTAATAACTTACTTTTCTCTGGAGGTGTGGTGAGATTCTCTGGTGACTGCCTCCAGAGTTGAGTGCTCTGTGGCAGTGTTCCCAGGAAACCATCCCCACTCCCTTGGTGGGAATTTATTCCCATTACATAGGTTCCCATTATTTTTAGGTGAAGTGATTCCATCTCACCATGCATCAGGCTGGAATGAACAGTCCAGTAGATGTGCAGACAGTGCTCCTGTCTCCTCATGCGCCGGCGACACTTGCAGTGCAGCAGAGGGCTGCTTCTGATGGCCAGCTCAGCATCCAGGCACTTTGCCCTGGCGTCATGGTCCAGGGAGATGGGATGAGTCTTAGCACTTGAGCAGTTTTCCAGGGTCTGGTAGGTGGTATTACAGACAGAGTCTTTCAGGCAAAGCCGCTTTGTTTCTGTGCAGTCACTTGACAGAGCCAGAAAACTTCCTGATCAAAACACAGAAGCAATATTAAGAATTCATTCATGGTGAGAACCACATGAACAGCAGAACGGTCCCTGCAGGCTTCCTGTAGCCAGCAGGAAACCCTCTGGGAAGGTACAAGTGGGGAAGTTTACTTGATGTGGGAGAGATGGGAGCCCACACCCATGGGACAGACCCATGAGCAACAGTTGCCTCCCTTTCAAATCAATAAGATGGACATCAATGGGGCTTGCAGCAAAAGAAAAACTAGCAAGAGAGTGCGAACAAACCTATTTGAGAGCTCTCCCTCATAAACCCCTTTGGATTAAGTAGTTTATGATCCCTTCTAAATCCTGTAACCTGACCAGAGCCAGACCCACTTGGTTCTTGCATGGGACAGAAGATTCCTCAGGAAAGCTCAGTTGCCTCAGGGAGTGGAGCATGAGAAGCACCTCGCCCATGAGTTGCTGGGGCTCCTGCAGCCCTGTGTAATGCCAAGGAAGCATTCAAATGCCTCCTTCTCCAGGTGCCACAGCCTAGGACAAGGTATTAAAAGCTTCACTGAGAAAGCTGTTTGCAGTTGTATAATGACATCATGTTGAGCAAGCCGGTGAGCTTAGGAAGAGTGCAGCACATGTTCTCATTGTAACAGAGGTCTCCTTTCAGAGTAAACTGACAAAAGGTAAGGCAGAGTGGCACCTTAGAGACTAACTGGTTCAGAGAAGCGCAAGCTTTTGTAGGTCGCAACTTACTTTGTCAGATGCTATGAATGGCATTAATGTTTACTATTAAACCATAGACGTATCTGTATACATGCATCTGTAGAATACAATGGTTGCAACAAGAGCACTTGTAACAAATTTCTCTTACGGTGCTAGAACTGAATAATTTCAATTATCTGTGGACTCTTTGAAATGTGGCATCTCCACAGCTCTGCCACTCGCTGGGTTTTATTTGCACCTGTTCTATCGGGATCGGGTGGTATTTTCTTTTAGAGTTATGCAGGGAGATTTTGTGGCATCCTCTTTGCACCTTGATGGGGGTCATTACTGGGTGAACATATTGCAGTCATTGTTCGCTTCTTCTGTAGCAGTTGCACAGAATCTGCATGGGCACCATACCTAGCGCTGCAGGGCCCAGTCCATGGCTGGGCAATGCTGTTCCCCTGTGGGAAGACTCTGGGGAAAGTCATTCCTTGGCTGGTCTTAGGAAAGGGCCATTGCTGTCCAAAGCTGCTGTAAAGAGGAGGGAAAACTGTTCTCCCTTCCCGCAGAGGGCAGGAGCAGGACTGAAGCAATGGGTTGAAACTGCACCAAAGCAGATTCATGTTACGTCTTGGGGGGTGGGAAAAACCAACAAAAGACAAACAAACAACACCCCCTCCCTCCACCTTCTCTTAATATCAGTGAAACAGGCTGCCAAGGAAAGTTTCTTCCCTGGAAGTGCAAGTTGTCTTCTCCCTCCTGCTGTTTCTGATCTTGATGCTACCCTTTGGATATGAGGCCTGGCCCTGCCTCGTGGCTTGGTCTCCAGGGTGCTGGTTGTATTCTTGGTGCCCATTCTTTCTGAAGCACAGGAAGGATCTTGATACCTCTCATTATACTTAGCTTGCTGTCACTGCTGTTTTGTTTCTTCTGTCACTTTTTCCGCTACTGCTGTATTCAAAAGTTGAGGCAATGGCCTGTGTGCAGAGTGACAGGATGCCACGCTGGACTGCTGCCCAGCCTTTCTGGGGGTTTTTCTCCAGCCCAGTGAAGCTAACCATGGGGCTCTGTAACACTGATGCATTTTTAGTAGTTTCTTGGCAATCTTGATAGCTGCTTCCGCTCTGTTATTATCTTGGCCCTGGTGTCGGGAAAATGTGTTCTGCAAGCCCTTTTCTGCAGCTGTGCCTGATGGGACGTGGCACCATGCATCGCACAGTTGCGTGGGATGGTTGCGGCTGTAGTACAGGCAGGAAAGGCTAGAATTGTGGCTATGATGCCAGTGGTGCAGATGAGTCCGTTCTCCCTAACCCCATGAGGCTGAAGTTGGTTGCTTATTCCCAGTTCTTTATTCCTTATTCCCGGTTCCCAGTTCCTTTTTCAAAGCTAATCTAGATGCAATAAAAGCTTGTTATTAATGAATTGCACACCCTAATGAGACAGAATTTCATTAGCTATGCATATATACTAATTAACATGTAAAATAATATCCTGTATCAAGTACAAAGCCCTCAATGAAGGTCAGATTTAGATGGGATTATGGGGCAAAATATTTC
>NW_017729000.1:219004-220003 GCF_001723915.1 Gavialis gangeticus | reverse complement strand
TGCAATAAAAGCTTGTTATTAATGAATTGCACACCCTAATGAGACAGAATTTCATTAGCTATGCATATATACTAATTAACATGTAAAATAATATCCTGTATCAAGTACAAAGCCCTCAATGAAGGTCAGATTTAGATGGGATTATGGGGCAAAATATTTCTTGGGCCACCCCAAACTTCCTGTTGATGCTACTTGTGGGCTGTCCCAAAGACCCCTGACCACAGTCCTGCCCAGCCCAAAGCATGGTTTGGCCGTGCCAGGCTGCCAACTGACAGCCCCCATGCCTAATGTACTAAGTATAATGGGTTCAATAAGGAAGTGTCTTTTGGGCTGAGATTATGATTTGAAATTATTTTTGGGTCACCCCACAGCATACCTCTGTGCCACTGGGGGACTCTCTTGGACATCTCTGAACCAGGTCTTGCCTGGCCCAAAGTGCAGTTTGTGCATGCCAGGCTGCTAACTGACAGTCCCCACATGCCCACTGAAGTAAGTATATGGGCTTGAATAAGGAACCAGTTTTGTCTGGGTTTCTGGTTGGAAATCTTTTTTGGGCCACCCCTCCCGCCATGCTTCTGTAGTACCTGGGGACTTCCCCGGACATTTCTGGCCAGAGACTTGCCAAACTGCACTTTGGGCTGGGCAAGACTCTGGTCAGAGAAGTCCAGGAGAGTCCCTCAGTGCCAGACTCATGGTGTGGGGTGGCCCAAGAAGCATTTCCATCTCTAATCCCAGCCCAGAAAACAGTTCCTAATTCAAGCCCATATACTTAACACAGGGTTTTGGGGGTGCGGGTTGTTAATTGGCAGCCTGGCATGAACAAACCACGCTCTGGGCTGGGTAAGACCCTGTCCAGATATGTCCAGGAGAGTGCCCCGGTGACACAGAGACATGGGGTGGGGTGGCCTAAAAAGGATTTCCAATCATAATCTCATCCCAAAAACCCAGTTCCTAATTCAAGCCCCTATACTTAGTAGAGTGGTTGGGGGGGGGCGGGGG
>NW_017729000.1:215721-217946 GCF_001723915.1 Gavialis gangeticus | reverse complement strand
GGCCGCGCCGGGGGAGGCGGCGAGGCGGGGGCTGGGCTGCCCCGTGTTAACGGGCCAGCGGCCTCGGACAAGGCAGGGACCTGGTTACAAACCCTCTGGTTCAACGGCCTTTGTTTATGGCCCCCCAAAAATGTGCAGCCTCCTCAGGTCTGCTGCAAGCCAGGGGTTACGGTGTGCTCAGGACATGGTCACTTCCCTGTAACAAGGGAAGACTTTCATACCCAAGAAAAGGTGACTTTTGTCTTTGCCAGAGGGGAGGCTTTGACTGGCTGCATCACAGACCACCTTATCTTCCTCCTGAAAAGGCACTTGCAAGCTTCCCAGGTCTCGCAGGAAGACCAGTTTCCAGAGTCTCTGCATCCTGTCCTTCGAACATGTATTTCATAGTTTTGTTTAAATGTGAATAGGACTAAACCTGTAAATACCTCCTCTGGCACCAGCTCTGAAAGTTGCTGCCCTTGCTGGAGGTGTGATCATGGCTGCTTGGCGGCACAGAACTTGGCAGCCTTTCCATTTGTTATCTTGTATATTTAGGTCATCTACAGTTCTCAGTCCAGGTAATTTCCCACTTTCATGTAGCTCAGTCATCTTTTTTCTAATTACTGCAAACCAGGTCATATAGCAGTTGCATGTGTAAATACAGTTAACTGGTATGAAAAAAATCCCTGCACCAACAGGTGAGAATCACATATTAGTGTGTGCAACAACCAGTGAGGTACTTGTCCCTTGATGTGCAGTCACTTCAGCCCTCTGGTTCAGCCTCTCCATCTGATAGGGGCCACACACCTGCTCCTTGGGGAGCTGAATAGTGCTGAAATGCAAAGCATGTGCAAAGTACTAGGAAAGACCTAAGTGCAAGCAGAGCTGCACTAATTCACGCCAGCAACAAAGATGGTAAGGGGGTTGGAAAGAAAACTGTGTGAGGAAGGGTTGAAAGACCTGGGTATGTTTAGTTTGGTGAGAGAAAGGTTATGGGGCGACATCCTGGTGGTTTTCAAATTTTTGAAAGGCTGCTCTACAGAGGAGGGAGAACTGTTCGCCCTTCCCGCAGAGGGCAGGAGCAGGACTGAAGCAATGGGTTTAAACTGCAGCAAAGCAGATTCATGTTACGTCCCGGGGGCCCTGCTCTACCTGAAGTCCAGATTGTGTAATGAAGTTTGCAACCTGAAATATCCTCACCCAGTGGATAACCCTAATGATGACTGGCGAGAAGGAAGAACAGCTCTCATGGCCAGAGAACTTGCACAATTTGATGCTGATGTTGCTGCACTTAGTGGGACTAGACACACAGGAGAAGGGCAGTTCAGAGCATGGTGGTGGCTATACCTTTGTTTGGAAAGGAAAAGCCAAAAGAGACAGACACATCCATGGCACTAGTTTTGCTATCAAGACTAAGATTGTTACTCAGATGCCAGAATGTCCAGTTGGCATCAACAAGCATCCCACAACACTTCGTCTTCAACTGACCAACAGACAATGTGCATGCACCCTGACCCTGGATACAGGTGATGAAACAAGGATTCTGGTGAATGGTTACTACAGTTAACAGCCCCCAAAAGAACCCATCAGAATCTCTGGATCCTACACATGCCTTTCACAAGATGTGGTAAAGCTGTTCCAATGCACCAGATGCCCTTGTGGTGCAAACATGGATGAAGCTAAACAACAGCTGCACATCAGAATGGACTCTCACAGAAAAAATATAGAGGACGGAGAGACACACACATCATCAGATGTATTTTTGTTTTCACAGAACAGCCACTTCCTTTCTGACCTCACTGCCCTCATGTTTAAGGGAAATCTGCCAAGCATTCCCAAACATTGGGAACAGCCATTCATAAGCTGGCTGGGCACTGGGAACCACGGACTGAACGTTGACATTGATTTTCTGACAGCTGTAATCTGCCTGCCTCCTGAAATTCTTTCCCCACAGTACAGGTGATAATAACCCAACTTCCCTTCCAAAGGTCTTGATCTCTCCGTAATCAAGCTTCTTTTCTTTTGCTAAGTGTCTGCTACTCCTGGGAGTTTCTCCCCCTCTAATTTTACAGCGCTACCCACTGTTCTTAAAAATTGCTGTGCTTGCTTTCCTTCTCAGAGCTGAAGAATATTTTGCATTCAAAAGCTCGTCTAACTTTATCGCAGTTGGCCCAATAAAAGATATCACCCCCCAAAATCCTTTCCTTTCACATAAGTACAGGACCATCACAGCTACAACATCACCC
>NW_017729000.1:209693-215553 GCF_001723915.1 Gavialis gangeticus | reverse complement strand
GTCTAACTTTATCGCAGTTGGCCCAATAAAAGATATCACCCCCCAAAATCCTTTCCTTTCACATAAGTACAGGACCATCACAGCTACAACATCACCCTGACACTATTACTGGAAGACTGTCTTCCTTGTATTGACGGATGTGTCTGGGATGATTTAGGAATAGCACATTTTGCATTTGTGAAGGAAACTGAAGTAGATGGGTCTCGAGATTCCTTCCACTCCTGTGAGTTTATGGTTCTAGAAAGATATCCAGTCTTGACTGCCAGACACTAATAGATGGAAAATCTGCCTCTTCCCAAGGTCTGTTTTTTTAATGATTATTAATTATCCACACTATTCAAAATGAAACCTTACTGTTAGCTTGAATTTGCCTAGTGGTGGGGGTTCAGCTGCATCTCAAGGCTCAGAGAGTCTAATAATTACAAGTCTTCTAGGATCAGGGTTTTCACCAGTCTTCCCATTTGGAACCCTGCGGGCCAGCTCTGACCTCTGGGGCTGCCCCCACTCTGATGTGTAATATCTTGGGAATCAAGTTCTTCAGTTCCCCTGGAAGGTCCAGTCTTTTGACCTGCTCAAACAACTGCACAAATTTTGAGCTGTAAACCCTGATCTGATTTCCTCCCTTCTGTGGTTCGTCGGTTCTTTATTGGTCACTGTGGACCTGGGCAGGTCCCCACTGTTCTGGGGTCAGTGAAGTAAGCAGTCATGCAGGGGAGGCAGACTCCTGACCTCAGGGAAGCCAGTGAGTGCAGGAGGGATCCTTTGTGGGTATTTCTTTTTACCCAAAGCATAAATTAAGCATGCATCCTAATTATGAAATCAGGGCCTTGTTGGGATCGCATGGAAACAAAACGTAAACCCCTCACATGTGGTAGCTCTTTGTTCTAGGGGGAGCTCTCACTTCTGCAGTGGAGCGTTGTGCTTGTACTGCCCTGTCCTTTATGTCAGTCCTGTTGTATTAGCAGGGCTAAGCCCTCACCACTGTCAAACAGGAGTGCCTTACAACTGTGAAAGTGTATACTTTTAGTACCCCCACTTGCTGTTCTGCAGCAGGGCAGTGTTACTATCCCTGGTTTGCATGAGGGGACCTGAGGCAGTCTTACCCAAAGAATCATAGGGCCCCAGGACTGAACCCAGGCTTCTGGATATCCAGTATGTAACCACAAGATCAAGAACTTCCTCGCCTTCTTCTTTTGTACGACAAAAACGGTGTCCATGTCTTTATCTTTGTGTACTTTGGTGTTTTTGTCAATTCGGGAGCTCTTGGCTGTTGGAGACGTTACCAGGGATCACTGTATGGAGCGGCTCTCATTAATCCCCTTCCTCCCTCTTGTCACATCCTATAAACACCTGTGAGAGCATGTGCTCCTCCATCTGTCACTGAAAGGACTGCCTCTACATGTCCCCATTTGTACAATGTACCTGCTCGAACCACACATCTTGGGGAAACTCCCTGTAAAGCTGGTTTTGTGTCACCAAGTGTCCACTCACAGCACAGGTCACAGAGCCACACAGACACAGCACCTCAGCCTGCTGCTGAACCAGAGTCCCATGGGAGCAGAGCTCTTCCCTGACCAACAGCGCAGGCTCCTGCCCTGGTTCCAGCTACCCCGAGAGGGACTCTCTCACTGGGCTTGTGGTGCAAGGGGGTCTGATCAAAGTATCAAGACCATTGTGTGTATGTCAGCTTGGCAGTGGGTTTGTGTTTGCCAGTGTCATACCTACTTGATCTTCAGGGAGTTCCTGTACTTTTGGCCCTTGTTACTTTGGCATCAGCCTAAGAGAGGGAAATACTTTTTTAGCAGTGGTAGTTGTAGCCTCTGCCATGCTGGAGGCAGGATGACCACTGTTAAGAAACACAGTCCAGCCACAAATAACTGTTCTTTTTGGTCTAGGTGCTTCTGTGTTTTTATGATTCTGGATATTCTTGATTATCAGCAACTTCAGATATTAATAATACCTAGTTCTACTACAGGACCTCACAAAGCTATTCACCTCTGCTACTACTGGTTTCACTCCTTTTCCCTCACTAATAAACAGCACGTGCACCATCTTGTCACAGCTCTGTTTAGCCAGAGTTCAGGCCACTTACAGGGAAGAGGTGCTGACAATAGGCCACAGCTATCCACTTGATGTACAACTTGTCCACAAAGCTGCACATGAAGGGGTTACATAAAGCTAATTAAGCTTCATGACACCACTGTGAGGTCAATGTTATCTTCATTTTACAGATGGCTAAATCAGGACACAGAGAATTGACTGGCCCAAGGTCACACAATAAGTCCCTGGTAACAACTGGGAGTAAAGACTGTGAATCTCTACTTTCTTTTCTAGAAGGGCTAGCCTTCACTCACTGGTGCCTTCTCCTCCTCCAGTAAGCCTTTCATCTTCTTTATCTGCCCTGTGGCCCAAGGCAGTTTTGGGCAGGAGTGGAAGCTGTGACAGTTTTCAGATGCCCACCCCGAATATCGACTGCTGATCCTCCTCAGGCCTCAGGTTTTTGCTTACTTCAGGAGTGAGGCCCTAGGAATGAAGTATTTGTTTTACCTGAGAGTCACTCTGTTTCCCCAGTTGGTTTAACAACTAGAGTGGTGCTCAGGCAGCCCAACCTCAGATCACAGGCGTGACTGCTGAGCTGGAGCTCGTGGCAAAGCAGGCGTCTTGCTTTCAAATGGTCAGAAGGGTATTTCATCATCTGCTGGTTAATGGGATCCGTCTGTGAAGATGGTAGAGAAACAGGGCTGGTGGCAGCTCTCACAGAGTGTAAAACAGTGTCTGTTCCTCTGTGCAGTGCAGGTGCTGCCCTTCCACAAGCAGGGGAGGCTCGGGCAGCTGAGAGCCCAGGGCACAGACCTAGGGCAGCAGGAGGCAGATGTGGGGAAGGCTGTGCAAACACTCCTCTGCCAGGACTCATGTTTACAGCACCACCGACCTCTTGTTTCAGAGACAGTGACAGACACACTACACCAACAGCACACATTAACACCTGTACAGGGCAGAAATATTAACACAAGGTAAACAGCCCAGAAGAAGGTAGGGTCATTATTTGAGGAAACCAAGCACAAAACTGCCAGCTCCTAATATTGATGCTAGTGCCCCAAACAGCTCTGGCTGAAAGTCCATGGACCTTCCAGCCAAATCAGCAAGCCAACAGGCCCTTGCTTTGGCTTGTGGCTCTGGCAAGGACACGGCAGGGTGACAGAGCGCAGTCTAAGGAGACCCATGTAAGTGACTGGAAGGGCAGTTCAGAACAGACTCTCTCTAAAGAGACTTCCCAATTCTTCCTCCCAGAGCAACAGGTGGGAGTTCCTGCTGACTCCTATGCTGCTGAGTTAGCTTTAAATGGGTCAGGCTCAGAAATAGGGAGGTAAACCAAGGGCAACTTCAGTGCCGATTTGCTTCTGGTAGCAAAATTCCAGGGGACGTTTGTTGAAAGATGCTGTAGTAAGTCGACAGCAGCCACCTGATATGGGCAGTTGTTTTCTCTGGCTTGTTTTTATAACTGATCGTGTGGCAGGGCAGCTACCCTGCCTCTCCTTGCCTGGGGCAAAGCTTGAGAGAGCAGTGTGGTGAATACATCCATGGTGAGAGAGATCTAAACAGATGCTGCACTGCCTCAGGGCTAGCAGCTGTTAAGAGCCATGGCATACTCCGCTGACCATGATAATAGACTAAAACGTGCAGCAGACCACATTTGTACTGCTTCTGCAGTTTGGGGGTACGTATTGAATTAAGAGAAATCACGTGATAAAACAAGGGCAATTTGAGATTTTCCCCTTGATTTAGCAGTAATCCTGCCATACTATTAGCTGCTCAGCGAACTAGTCCCTATTCACCCCAAGCTGTGGGACTGAGGCAAATTGCAGGAACAGGTGCTGCTGTGCCCATCAGACAGGCTCCTTCTCCCTGCTGCCACCCTCACCCCCTGGTCTGGGGGAGAAAACAATATGTTGCAGCTTCCAACTGGCCACAGCAGGATTTTTATTTCAGATAATCTTGTTCATTTACCCTTTTTCCTTGTAATAACGAAGGGCATGTGGCAGCGAGCAAAAACAGAGGGGCTGGTGTTTGCTTTGCATCTTATCAGCAGCATCAGGCAGTGCATAGATTAACCAGAAAAGAGCGAGGTACAGGCCTCACCTGCACAACAGGACTTTGAACTGTAACAGAGAACAGGTGTGTCCACATAGACAAGATTTTTCTCTCTCAGCTCATCCCCTGGCAGCAGTATTTCTGATTCCTTTTCTTTATACACAAGCCATCACCCCCTTTCCTTCCAGCACAGGGGATGTTGCCCACCTTTCAAGTATTTAATTACATGTACTAAGGATGATCTGCATACTTAGTCTTCTGCAAAACAGAAGGAAGATGTGTCCCCTCTTGCCAAGAGACCAGCGCAGAATGGACCGGGCTTGCAGGGCTCCCCTGATGCATCTCACAGGCACGGGCTTTAAAGTAGGGATTTAAACAGGAATGGGGGTTTACTTAGTGCAAAGATGGGAGAATAAGGTTCTTTGGGTAAATGTGATACTTTTATTAGACCATCTCAAATAGCTGGAAAAAATTATTTTTTGAAAGCTTTTGGGCACAAAGGCTTCTTCAGGCTGAGGAAGCAGCTGCAGTTTGTCTGTGGCTTTCTATTCAAGGAACGTGTAGGCAGCTACACAGGGAAAAACTCAGAGCCTAAACTTGGGGCAGGAGGAAAGGGAAGCTCCCAAAGGTACTTCTTCCAAGTCTCATCCCACACTCTGAAGCGTGGCTGGTTCTCTGATTGAACAGCAAGATGAGTCTTTTACCTGCTGTGGAAGCCAGGGAAGTAAAAGGAATCAAGTGCCATTGGCATCCCTACAGCAAAGAAGTCCACCTGCAGATGGAGCTTATCACAAGCTCCCACAGGGAAGCAGATTCCCTCATATCACAACCTCAGGTACTCTCTTCTTGTGCTCTGGGGAGCTAGACAGCTTGCTGTGGGGTAGGACATGAAACGTGCAAAGGGAGGAGCCAACCCAAGCTCAGCCCAAGGGTTTTCAGCAAGGAGACAGAGACACCCAGGCAAAAGGTGCACTAGCAGGCTCCTGCGCCGAGCAGCAGGGTCGCGATTCCCCAAGCGCAGCGTGAACGTTCCAGGACCGGGCCCGCCAAGCTCTCCCGAGCCCAGGTCCGAGCTTTCCACCGGTGCTGCGTTTCATGGGGCACTTGTGCAGCCGCCTGCTCACCCTTACCTGGGTCAGCAGTGCTAGGCCAGCATAGAGACACGTGTCAGGAGCTGTGGGCCAGGAAGGGGAACTGCTCCATCCCTACCCTACAAATGCTCCAACAGTGCCACCTCGTGGGTCTTTCCACCTAGTGGCAGCAGCTCTATGCGTGTCCCCAGCACCAGGCTCCTGAACTCACCCATCCACGGCCATAGGCAGGCAGCCTGAGTGAGCTGGCTTTGTAGTATTATATGGTATAGGCTAAGCCAAGTATCTCTTTGTAGGCAAACGGGAACATGGAGCAGTGTGTAAAGGAGCATTACCAGGAGCACTGTAGAGTCTAGTGCCATCATCTCTGTCTACAAAGAGCCAATGGCTTGAGTCTTTTCTCACAGTCGCTAAACAGAATCCTAACGAACTGCAGGCACTGTGTCCATGATGAAAAGCCCTTTGCCCATCTTCACCCTGTGCTAATGTCCTCTCCCCTAACACCCCGCCTGAAAGCTCTTTCCTGCAAGGACCAGATGTGATGTGGCTGTCAGGAGTGATCTCTTCTCCAACCAGTGCTGTTTCAGTTTGCATCACGGTGTATTTGCCTTGGTCATTATTTAACTGAAGGGATAATGATACTTCATAGTTTCATAGTTTCTAGGGTCGGAAGGGAC
>NW_017729000.1:201733-209093 GCF_001723915.1 Gavialis gangeticus | reverse complement strand
CTCCAGGTTGAAAATGACCCATCTACCACCACTCTCTGGTGGTACTTGATGGGCACCAAAACATGGAGTCAGGTTGTTCCTCTAAATATGGTCTCAACTTCCAACCTGAATATTTGACACAGGATTTGCCAGACCAGGGCTCCATCTAGCCCAGTTTCCTGCCTCTGCTTCAGGGGACAGTTCAAGGAAGCCCTTAAAAGACCAATGCAGAGTGCTGGGCTTATGGGGGAGTCTCTTAACCTTGCCCATTGGCAGTTGCTGTTGCCTCAAGGCAGGAGGCCTCTGAACCCTCCTCAAAAGGATGGTCTCAGTATCTGCGCAAATGTCTGACAAGTGTCCCCACCTGCCCTGGGCCCAGGAGTCTCACAGAGGGCTTTTGCAAATGGTTGAGATGAAAACCCTGGGGGGGCTTTCCTAACAACTACGTGCCCCAAATCGGTGGGCACTGCCAGACCAGAAGGCTGTGGGAGAGATGCCCAAATCAAATATTTTGGTCTTTTAAAACTGTTTATTTTTCTTTTCAAAAGTTATGATGAACTGCAAAACCGAGAGTAAATACCAGGAAGGAACGTGGGGGCTCCTGCTGTTCCAGGAGGACAGGGTGGGCGGAGCTCTGGCTGTGACATTCCCTGCCCCGTCTTGCAATGGCAGGGTGGCACAGACACAGGTGAGAACTGGCCTTCCCAATGGCTGTTCTGCGAGCAGGGACCACTCTGCCTGCAGAGCCAGGCCCCACCCTCCGTGCATGGGCTCTGGGCTCAGATATGGGCACGTCTAAATACAGGATCACTGACATCTTTTCAACAAGCCTCTTCCTAACGTTTCCTGTCACCCGAGATAGCCAAAGATGGCTGTAGTTCCCAGAGGATGAGGCGGGCTCCTGGTTCCCAGCCTCTCACTAAGTGTAGCCCACTTCAGAGCAGAGCCCTTGTAAGTGGTGGCCCTCACAGCTTCATGAGGCGAGTGATCTGGTCTCGTCTCTTCCGCTCTCCCACCCAGGACTTGCTCTTGGTGCGGAATTTCAGTAGCTCTGTCTTAAAGTCCTGGTGGTGCATTGGACAGTAGCTCTGGGGTTCACACAACTCCTGAGAAGTAAAAGTGGAGACACTCATTATACAGGAAACAGGGCAAGGACCTCCAACCAACTAACCACCAGGACAATGCCACTGGAAGGAGCTGGTGTGTTCCCCATGGGATAGAGTATTTCATCTTGCTGGTGACTGAACCCTGCTAGTGGGACCTCACACCCAAGAAGCCAGCTTCTCTCTCAGGAAACCTTGGATACCCCAGCCCCATCTATCACATTTTGGCCCTCACCTTGTACTCAGGGAAGAACTCCTTGTAGCCTCCCTTCAGGACATACATCTCAGGATAATGCAGCGCAGGGTATTCATTCATGGCTCGATCTTCCTCCCTCAGATAACGGCACCTTCAAACAATGACAAGGGGAGCAGTCAGACAGGCAGCAGAGGGATTCACCCCAGCATGGACTCTTGCCTGCGCCTTCCCCCTCTCGTTAGGCAGGGCCTGCACTCACATCTTGGGGCCCCTCTCCGAGGAGAATTCACAGTGGAACACAAGGACAATGCGTTTCTGTGGCATGGATGGGAAGAGAGGCCTCTTCAGGAACAACTCAAACAGGTCTTCTTGCCTGTGGAGGTTCAGAGCACCCTGCAGGAGAAACATGGGGAAGAGAATTTTCTGCTACACATCAGGATAACCAGCAGCTTGGGGGCAGCTCATCACAGGCACCCGATACCTATATCCAACTTCTACCCTTGGCTGTTGCATATCCAGTTCCCTCACCTTGATGTGCCCTCCTAGATACTCATAGGGGTAGCGGCAGTCAATGATATAGAACATCTCGATGAGGCTTTGGAATTGCCCAAAGAGCAGAGCAGCCACCTGCAAGGGAACAAGCGCGCTCTCAGGGCGTTGGAAAATGAAGGGCAGCTCCCAGGCAAATGCATTCCCCTCCCAAGCTCCAAACTTTCTACCGCTCTGGCCCCATCCTAGCAGAACACACAACCCACACAGACCGGGTCAAAGCAAGACTCATGCCTGGAATAGGGCCACATGACTAGGCATCAGGTGAACAAGCTTTGGGAGCTGGATGAAGGAGATTCCTTCCACACAAATGCAGTCATGACCTGAACCAGTATCCAGAAGCAGTAGCTCCAGGGGGTAAGTCAGACAGCAAGGCTTAACCCTTGCTAAGCTGTTTCCTGCTGGAAGTAAGGCCTGGGTACTTGATCCTGCACAGGATCACAGGGGAGGCAGAGAAGCAAAGAGGAGAGAGGTGGAGCTAGGGGCTGCGCATGCAGACGGGCATGTGGGGTTACAGCCTAGGTGGACAGCAGGCTGGTACTCACAGTCTCCGGGATGATATATTGTAGATCCTGGTGCCTTCCTGTCACTGTAGGCAGTGCATACACCTAGGGAAACACTGAATGGCATCATCTGCAAGGCCCCTGGCTCCTCCAGAGCTAGTTCAGCAGCCCCCACCCTGTGGTGACTGTCCCCCACCCCACTCTGCTCTGCTCAAAGTCCTGTTTCTGCTGCATGTCTTGGTGATATTCTTTTCCCTCTGAGGCAATTTTATAAGCTTCTCTGAGCACAGGATTCCCAGGTTTGTTGGGAGGTGTCCCCCCTCCTCCCATTGCCCAATGTTCCTCATAGGTGGCAGGTATTAAGTTGAGACAAAAATTGTTTGACATATGGAGGCAGTCAGTTTGTTCTCAAGTCAGTGGTTTTCAACCTTTTCTTACTTGCAGACCCCTATGGACACTTCAAATGGAGGTGTGGACCCCTTTGACTTGTAAGTGAGGGTACTTGCATATTTTTAATTGATCAAAGTTGTCTTTCAGAGACCCCTTAGGCAGTCTGCAGACCCCCAGGGGTCTGCAAACTCAGATTGAAAACCACTGCTTTAAGTGGCTCTAGGGCTGGGGGCAGGGAAGATCTTCCTGTTGGGCAAAAAGGAAGATCAATCAGCTCTGCATACTAACAGTTAAGGGCTCCTTCTTCCATGCCTAGGCCTGACCTTTCTGCAAGCAGGGAGACCTTGAGGGTACATGGGGCTGGAGCAAACACATACCTTGGAGAAGTCCCCAATGAGTTGTCTGAGGCCATGGTCCTGATCCAGGATTTTGGTGATCTCCATGTCGGAGAGTGAGGCCGTCTTCTTCAGAGTCGCACCCTGTAACCACCCAGGCAGCCATCAACAATACATATGCAAGCCAGTCCTGACCACCCAGCCCAGTGGGTGGCAAAAGGCTGGGCTGCCCCTGCCATGAACCCCGAGACCAGGTCCTGACGACACTGCCTAGACTAGTTTCTGTCTGCCTTTAGAGCCCAGCACTGCAACTGCAGCTAAGGCTGAGGGGATGAGGATTCAGAATGCAGACGCAGCTGGGCTGGCTCCCTTACCCCCTCCGGTTCTTCCTGGATCAGGCTGCATCTCCGTTTCACCTTAACAGGAGTTTCATTATCCTGACCCCTCACTATTCGCTTTAGCGCTGGCCTGTCAAATTTCTCCGGCATTGATGGGGAGCGGTACAGGCGGCTTCTGCTCACAGAGACCTGCTTGGAGACGGGCAAGTGGGAAGGGAACAGCAAGTCATGAGGGGGCACCGTCACCTCAGCACCCCCTGAGTAGAGCCCCGTTAGGGCTGGAAGCCAAATAGCAACTCTGAGTGGCTCCGTAGCATGGCAAGGACCCCTGCTTTGCAGGCACAGTCTTTGCTCTAACACCTGGGGCTCCTGCTTGGCCTTTTTCCATGCTATGTTAGTAGGTAAGTGCCTTGCCTCACTGACATTGATGTCCTGCATGAGGAGGGGCCCAGAGAGCAGAACAGCCATACTGGAAGACTGGTTACCAGCCACCGGTATCTGAAGGAGCAGAAACATTGCATTACCACCAAGACAGTCCACTGGCAGTCACTGAGACCATGAGTCAGCCACAAGCCTGTGTTCCTGTGCCTGACTGGACCAGGCGAGGGAGAAGGACATATATGTCTGGGGCTCATTGTACTTGGGAGCTGCTCTCCCTTACATTTGCTCACAGCAGGCCTTGGGCTTCTAGTGCCGTGTCTGGGTAATGACTATAACATCTTCCCAGTGCCCTGAAGTGACCAGCAGCCAGCAGAAAGAATGCTCCTCAGCACCTCCTGGCTCTTGGTAGCCTGGAATCAGACGAGGTCAGGGACTGGCTCTGTGATGCTTGTTTCTCCATCCTGGGCATGGCTCTGCAGCCCGTGACAGAGGACGCAGCATGCAGGACTCACCTCCATGTCTTCCTGCTCATCAGGGAAGAGAGCTGCAGAGCTGCCCGAGTGATCTGTTGTTCCGTGTGCATAGGATTCCACCTCGGCAATCGGGCTGCCTAGGTCTGCCATCTCAGACTCCAGGCTTCTTACATCCTAGCAGGGAAGAGGAGAAAAAGTTCAGGGGCTGCAGTGGTGCCCAGCTCCCACACCTCCGTCATGTTTTCCAGCACCAACCACCAATCCAGAGAAACTCCAGAGAGCAGAGCAGACTCCCTACAGTGCCTACCTAGCCTCACCCCGGGGAGTATTTTCTAGAGCTTGCCTGGAGCAGAGTGCATGATCTGCCCCAGTGGCAGAAGAGGAATGCTTGTTCCCTCTCCAGTTCCTGATTCTGTACTGGAGTCAGGGCTTCATTTGAGGAACAGACAGTACTCTTGGTCAGAGGGGGAAGATCTGATCCAGCCCAGCTTCTCCTCTCCCCTCACCCAGCCCAAGCTCTGGCCGCCGTACTGCTACCCACTCCTCCCCATTCTGTGGGAGGGAGTCACTGGATTCTGACGAGCTGAGATGTTAACTCACCAGTGGAGTGGTGGAGCTAGTCAGAGGATCCATCACTTCCTCATGAAACAGCAAGGGCTTGGACACATGCCATCCTGGATGCTTAAACCAGCCCCCCTCCTGAAACGAGAAGGGTCAGGAGCTCTCAGCTCTCTGGCTCTAGTAGGTGCTGAGAACTACCTTCAATCTCCCACCCCTCAGGTCAAGAGCCCAAGGCAAGTTCAGATCTAACCCTGCCATTAAGCAGCCACTGGGCACTGGCTGTGAGGAGGGTCACCAGCATAGTGGGTGGGTGAGAGCAGGAAGGGAATCTCGAGTTCCTGGAAGACTGCGACCCTCCCAAAAGCAGCACTTGCAAAACACTGTCATGTCCTAGGGAACTCCAGTACTGAGACTGCTCCAGCCTGCCCTTAACTGGTTCAGCAGGGACTCACCTTTGCCATGGTCATCAGGGGACTGGCCATCTCACTGCTCTCGCAGTACATGGCACCTGGTGTGCTGCACCGTACCTGGGGCTGGAACGGACAGGAGGGAACGCTCACTGGAGACAACTGTAAGCATAAACTCAGAGCTGCAGCCAGCATCCCAGCACACCCAGACTCGCCACATCTCCCAGACAGCAAATCACCTTTCTTTGAAGACGAAAAGGTACTCACCGGGAGAGACCTCAGACACTGCCTCTGTGACTCTCTGCAGGAAGAAAAATAGCCAGTCAGTGTCCTGGCCCCTCTTTTCCTGGCCAGCTTGCACTGTCTTGGGACAGGACTCCCATCCCTACCTGCATCCTCCCTCACATCCACAGAGCCCTTCTGAGCCCCGGGACAGTGCTCAGCAACAACTCAGGACACCTGTGACACCCCCCCTGCCCTGGCAGGATTATGCCATTTTGTAGGCAGGACAGTTTGAGGCCATGCCACGTGTCAGTGGCAGTGCTGCGACTTGAACGGGGGATCCTTTCTGTCATCTTACACCCTTTCCCTGTTTGTGCCGAGCAGAACACTGCCAGCTGGCTGGAGACTGGCAGGACAGCTCAGAAACTACTCACTCGTTTCTTGTTTCCAGATTCTGGTGTCAACCCGAGTAAGAAATAATACCAAATCCAACACAGCTGGCACTCCCACGTCAGCCTCTGAGACACCCATGTGCAAACATCACCTGTCCAGGTCCAGCAGGTGCTAAAACCGGAAGAGGCAGGTACTGCAGGCACCCAACCACTGAGGGCAGGAGGAGCCGCTCTAGGCTCTTTAGGAACTTGTGCATTGTCCACGCTCAGCAGGAACTGTCCAGATGGGGACAACACCCTAATAGCAAGGACACGCTGACGAGTGAGAGTCAACAGCCATTTCTGACAGCATCCCAGCCACACGTCGGACGGGCTGGAATGTCCCCTGAACGGGCAGTCGGGCATAGCAGCAAAATTATCATCTCTATTCCCCAGCTAACCACTTAGATGGGAAGGGGTTGTGTTGAAATAAGATTCAAATGGAAAAGGAGTACAAGGACTCAGCAGCTGAAAAGCCACAGACCAGCACTAAAATCAGCTCAGCTGGAAGTTTTGTAAGAAAGGAGAGCTGAGGTACAGATAGATCCACTTCAGTGTGTTCTGTGGAAAGGGAGAGCCCTGGGCCAATCGACCCAATGCTAACACTCAAAAAATAGCTGTTCTTCAAACTACCACACAGTGCCACCACTTCCCAGATTTCCAGGTTCTTGAAACAGAACCAGCTTCTCCAACACGCTGGGTGCGAAACGGTCTAAGCCAGCAGGGCCCTAGCCGCTGCCCAGCCAGAGACAGGAACGGCTTGCGGGATGTCCGACGGGTGTGCTCCATCCAGGGCCCAGCCAGCACTCCTTGCCCAGGTACAAAATATCTCCAGCCACCGCTCACAGCTAACCGAGGACAAGGCTATTTGGACTGGACAGGCCCCCGCTCGCAGAATGGCGTACGCTGCCATTTCAGAGACTGCCATTCTGCATGCCATTAGCATCAATAACGGGAAGCAGATAGACGGTGATTAGCAGCCAGGACACTTACAGCCCATCCTGAGGTCCTGGCGAGTCCATCCAACCTGCAACTGAAGAGAGAGAAGTAGGCGAAACCCGCAGCAAACGGCAGTGCCAGGCACGAGCAAGGAGGGCGGAGGTGGCGTCCGGCACCATGACGGGCAGGGGCTGCTGGAAACGCCAGGCAGCCCTCCACCACCACCACCACCCTCCTCCCGGCCCATCGTGTCTCATCGCAGTCCTGGAGCACCGGTCTGGGCCCCGGGCAGCAGGGGCCGGGGGCCGGCCAGCGGTGCCAGGGAGCAGGGCGCCGAGGGCCGGGCAGTGCCAGCTGCGCGCAGAGACGTTCCCGGGCCGGGCGGTCTTGCCAGGCCACCGTTGCCGCGGCAGCAGCGGCGCTTACCAGGCTCGGGCCCGCCCGGGGACAGCGCGAAGCGGAAGACGGTCATCTCCTCGCCGCCGCTGAGGTCGGACAGGTCCAGGCAGCAGCGCGGCGTGGCCCTGCGGGGACGAAAACGCAAGCGGCTCAG
>NW_017729000.1:199238-200952 GCF_001723915.1 Gavialis gangeticus | reverse complement strand
GCCCCGGCCCCGCGCGGCTCTGACGGTGCCCTGCCCGGGGTCTCGGTCCCGGCTGCGGCTGCGGCACAGGCTCCCGCCCTGCCCCACCCCACCGCGTCCGGGAAGGCAGCGGGGTCGCCGCAGGAAGCCCTGGGCGCTGCCAGCCTGGCGGGGCTCTCCGCGCCGCCCCTTGCTGCTGTAGCCGAGGCGCTGGCGCTCCTGCCTCTGCGGCCTCCGCGGGGCAGAGCGGCGGGGTCTGCCCGGGCGCTCGCCCGCGCGGGGCAGGGAGGAGCCCCGGCTTGGTCGGGTGCTCGCAGGCTGCTGTGAGGAGCGCTGGTCACCAGCAGAGCTGGCCCCGTAGAGACTTAAGCAGCGGCAGGTGGGGAGCTGCCGGTCAGAAAGGCTTTGTAAGGGCAGTGGGGTGAGTGCGGCTGCGTCTTTCTGGCTGCCCCGTCTCTGCCCCCAACCACTTCGGGAGCAGTAGAGCAATAGCATCTCCGTGTCTCCAGAGCAGTGGTTCTCGGCGTCTGTAGGGTCGAGGTACCCCCAGATAGACTTAAACCCCCCCCCTTCCCCCTGAAAATACCAGCTGTTAAGTGTCTGCTGCTGTTTTGACCACAGAAAGATAACAGAGCAGTTCCTCTGAGACCCTGCAGGCCACGCTGCTTTCTGATGCTAGCTCTGGGTCTGTCGAGTCCATCCTGTTTGCACTCCTAGCAGCGTTACTGTTGCGTGGCACCCTTGACAGGACTTCAGTGCACCTGGAGGGATCCCCTATCCCTTGGCAGAGAGCTTGCAGGTCTCTGTGCTTCGGGCCTGAGCTCCTGAAGAGCCGAGTCCTCCGTTCCCCTGGGTGCCTGGGTGGGGCAGCTCTGGTTCTGCTTCACAGAACCAGCAGCTGACTTGTCCGGCGAATGCCGCGAGTCGCCTCCATCGGTGACGCAAGCCACCTTTACGCTGTGGGGCTCCTGCTGAACAAGCCTCTTCTCCCCCGGAACAGGCCTTTGTCCTCTGACCCCGTTTCTTTCCGAGTTCGCGTGGTCAGCGTCGGGGTCGGCACGCGGCCAAGCCTAGCGCAAGGAGCCCGCTCGGGATGCAGGTGTGTTGGTCTCTGCCAGTGATGTGGCTTGTGCAGGCTCATGTCTGGGGTCTCTAGTGCTAACTGGGTTCCTTTTCCCCAGATCTGACATTGAGACAGATGAAACCACCCTGCAGCGTAGGCAGAAGCAAATTGATTATGGGAAGAACACCCTGGGCTACCAGCGCTTTCTGCAGCAGGTTCCCAAGTGAGGGGTCTTTGTCTTTCATCTCCTCTTCCCATATGGGCCTGCTGGCTTTGGCTCTGGCCACAGGCACTTGGCGCAGGGGAGATGTCAGAGCTTGCTCTAGAGCAGGGGCTCCGAAACTACCCTGGGGAATATGCAAGACATCTGAGGGGTACATGAGAGAAACTGCGTAATGGCAAATTGAATTTCAATAATAATAGGCATGAAAGGGGTTAACATGTAGGGCGGGTGCTGGAGGGGCACATGGGCAGCTGGCAGATCTGGCAGGGGGCACACAAAAGAAAAAGTCTGGGAACCCCTGCTCTGGAGCAACTCCTCCTCCTCCTCCTTGCTGAACCTGCCTAAGGGCATGTTCCCCTTCCTGCCCCACCAGACGTCCCAGGGGACCGTGAGGCCGTTCTTGTCCTGTTCCTGCTAAGATAAGGGGGTCTTGCCCGAGATGGGAGGAT
>NW_017729000.1:192596-194238 GCF_001723915.1 Gavialis gangeticus | reverse complement strand
CTGCGTAATGGCAAATTGAATTTCAATAATAATAGGCATGAAAGGGGTTAACATGTAGGGCGGGTGCTGGAGGGGCACATGGGCAGCTGGCAGATCTGGCAGGGGGCACACAAAAGAAAAAGTCTGGGAACCCCTGCTCTGGAGCAACTCCTCCTCCTCCTCCTTGCTGAACCTGCCTAAGGGCATGTTCCCCTTCCTGCCCCACCAGACGTCCCAGGGGACCGTGAGGCCGTTCTTGTCCTGTTCCTGCTAAGATAAGGGGGTCTTGCCCGAGGTGGGAGGATCTGGACGTTCCTCATGACGAATGCAATGCTGTATTTGTAGGTCCGCTCGTCAGGCAGGGGTCCACCCTCAGACTCCGAACAAGCACAAGAAGTACAGCCGCCGCTCCTGGGACATGCAGATCCGGCTGTGGAGACGGGCCTTGCATGCGTGGGACCCGCCCAGCCAGTGTCCTCTCGAGGGCCGCCAAGGACTTGAGAGGGAAGTGTCTGCCAGATGCTCAGCTCCTTCAGAGCCTTCCAGGGGGAGAGCTCGTGTGGCAGGGCGAAGGGGCAGCACCCAAGCAACATGCAGCTTGTGCCCATGCTGGGCTGTGCTGGTCTCCTTAGTGCCGCCTCAAAACACTCGCTGAGTGCAGCTGCCCTTACACGCCTGCCAGTGCTGATGGCTCAAGACGGTCAGTGAATGGGGCATTAGCATGCCCTGGCCTCCATTCATCAGGGGCCCACTGAGACTTGGCGCCTTATGATGCTGGGCAGCAGGTGTTTTGCACCTCTGGAAGGAGAGGGGCTATGCAAAGAAATCGTGCCAGGTGCAGTGTTGGGGACGTGTTCACACGTCTTGATGTGCACCACGTGCCTCCCTGCATTGTGTGGAGTACCCGGGCATCTCCCGTGCTGCTGGGGAGGGGGACAGAGCAGGGGAACAGGGGCCTTCAGTTGTTGGGTCTGATTAGAGAGCAAAGAGTGGGTGCAGTGTTCCACGTTGCCGTCCATCAGTGTTTTCTGGGGAGGAATCCTGCCTGCCTTCTTGGCTGGGGCTCGGGAGAGAGACCTTGTGTGCCCCACTGCTTGCTGCTGCTGCGTCTCTTTGGGGTCAGTGAATGGAACTGCTGTTTCCTTGCAAGACAGGGCCTGGCAGCTCTCTGCAGCGGTGGAGATGGAGACAGACCCTTTGTGTTGCCTCTCCCATCACTGGCTGGGAGCCTTGGCTTGGCCTCCCGAAAGCCTGTCCAGAGCAGCACTAGGAGAGGTAGGTGGGGGACGGAGCAAGGGAAGCAGGGGGGGATGCTGTTGGGTTGCAGGGGGTCCACCAGGTGGGAGGCAGCTGTCGTGCCTCTTTCTGCGGAGGGATGCTGGGGCTGACATGGGGGTGGGCAGGGAGAAATGGTGGAAGAGATCATTGGGGCCTGGCACCCGCCAGGGCCAGGGCCACATGTGGGGCCTGGGCGTCTGCCTCTGTCTTGGCTTGCTTTCCTCGCCCAGTGGGGCTCGTGACTCGTGCCCCCTCCCTCAGCTTGCTGCCCTGGCGGCTCCAGGCCCCTCTCCTGGCCTGGCCCCCGCGGAGGATCCCGGCTGGCTGCACCTCTGGGGAGACGCTGCTTCTGGATGGGGCTGCGTGTCCAGGGAGCGCGGAGCAC
>NW_017729000.1:189062-192225 GCF_001723915.1 Gavialis gangeticus | reverse complement strand
CAGGGCCGCTCGTGGCCGGAGGCTTGGCGGGGCGCCCGGGAGCGCCGGGCTGTAGGGCTGGCCCGGGACAGGGAGCCCCCGCGCCCCTGGAGAGGAGCCCGGCTGTGGGCGCGGGGCAGAGAGAGCGCGGGTGTCACCTTGCTGACGCGGGGTCGCTAGCGCAGCCGTTTGTGTTGCAGGGCCGGCGGGGATGGAGCGTGAGGAGTCCCACCTGGCTGGGCCCAGGAGTGGCGCGCTGGGCGTTGCTCCTGACTAGCCTTTCCGAGGGGTGAGACAGGAGTCGGGGGCTGCCAAGCGGTGCGGGCGCCGGGCGTGAGCGAGAACCATGGTAACCCTGATCACCGAGCAGCTGCGGAGTCAGACTCTGGAGGAACTGAAATGCACGTCCTTCAGCATCCGCCCGGTAAGAGGTTTCCTCTGTCCGGGCCGTACAGGCTCAGGCCCCGCTGGAAATGGTGTTGACGTCATTTTGCTACCTTGGCGGGGGGCGAGTGAGACCTTGCACATCCGTACTGAGTTTGGCAGGGTCCCGCATGGGGCTGGGAGAGCTGCGTGTAAAGCTTGCCATAACTAAGCCGGGTTTGGCTGTCCCCTATCACTGCGTGGCCCCGGGTGCCACAGGACGCGTGCTCTGGGGTTCCTCGATGTCCCCCCGCGGTTCTCCATGCAGCGCTCGTCCCACAACCACGAGCTCTCGCTGGGGCTGTTGTCTGTGCTGATGGCTGTGCCTGGTGGGGTTCAGAAGCGTCTCCTTGGAGGAGCGCTTTGTGATCCCTTGGGATAGGAACGGAGTTTCTTCAGAGAGAAGGAGGAGCCTCTGCATTGTCTGTAAGGGGATGGATTTTTTGTAACCATCTTCATCTGGTTTCCCTCCTCTCCCGACACCAGAGAAATTCTCCCAAACAAGCATACCAAAATTATCTTGCACCCTGGCAAGGGTCTCTTGCAGGTTGGGCAGCCTATGCTACCTCACTGTTCCCAGTCACCACTTTGATTGTTGCCTTTTGGGTGTAACTGCAGTCTCTACCTTTGCTGCTGTTTACATTTTCTTAAGCAGTAGCATGAACCCAGCCCAGCTATAATTGCAGTTGGCCATAGATCTCCTGCCTCGTCCCTGTGGCCAGCAGCAGGACAGACTGGCGGTGAGGGAGCTGTGGCCTCCAGAGAGAGGAGCAACAGCAGCACATGGTGAAGTCAACAACAAGTTGCTGTTTATAATGTCACTCTGCTGGGACAGCTAACTTGAAATCGGAGCGGTTGAGTGGCCATCAGCTTCTCGATCTCTTCGTCTGAAACCAGCTGTTCCAGTACTGCTGCTGTCCTTGTCCTTCCCTTGCTTCAGGCTTCACAGTGGCCTTCCACAGAGGAACTGCGTGATATGCTCCTCCCTCCTGCCCAGTGCTCAGGCCTAGGGGTTTGCATTAGTAAATCTTCTCTCTTCCCAGGCTCCGATCCTATCCTTGCTCTTCCTCCCAGCTGAGTTTGTATCCTGCTGTGCCAGCCCAGCAATGAAGCAGCATTGGGAATCAGAAGGTGGACTTAATTAATTACTAAGGAGTAAACTGTGATTTAAACCGTCAGTCTTACCTTTGTTTTGTGTTTGTGCTGTTAGTCTTTCTTTAGAAAAATAGCTCATTTTAATTGGAGGGTAACAGTTTAAAAACACATTGATCTGCAATTAAATGTAGCTGTTACACTGAAGTTGGTATTCTTTGCTAGCCAGGAAGATGCGCAAAATCTGTCTGGGATTTTTCTAAGCAATTATATCTTAACCTGCACTTATTCAAATTCTTAATTTTTTTATAGTTCTTACATTTATGTTAGAAATGACAAATTATGCATTTTCTTGTGGCTTTTATCAACTTGAATGGAAATGAAAATACATGAAATTCCATTTAAAATGCTGCTTTTTTATTAGCTAATTAAAACTGCCTTAAATATACTGGGTATATACACTTTTTTATTTTTTATTAAAACACATTTTCCATTTCAAAGAAAACCCAATTTATTAAACAGAGGAAGAATTAACTGTAGTGAGTGAATTGACCAATTTGTCACCCTGTGACAGATAAGTTCTTAGTGGCATTTTCAAAGGTAGGCATCTTAGGCAGGCCAGTAGGTGCAGAAATCCATTAGAGTTATGTCCTAATGTGTTTAGGATTTTCAAAAGCAGCTATTAGGTAGTTATCTGCATTTTAGGTATATAAATACCATGTCCTTCAAGGTTGTTGCAAACAGTAGACCTCATTGTGTCCCACCTGGATTACATTCTTACCTTGGAAGAGAACAAGGTTTCCTGCTCTTTCAATCCCAACCCGACCTGAGAGAGGGCTCTTTGTGCCCAGTAGCTTGTCTTACAACAGTTGGCCCAGTAAAAGATATCACCAACAACCCGTTGCTGCCTGCAGATTTCCTAACCCCCCAGGGCTACAACAACACTCCAGCCCCCAGTCACTTTGAACTTTGAATGAGCTAGTGCAAATGAAGAAAATAGTCTCTCTGTACCTGTCAGCTAAACTGAAATGCAAAGGAATTAAGGCAAAAGCTTTTCTTCACAACAGAAAATGAAAGTACCGAAATCTGGAAAAGCATAAACAGCTGCATTTCCTTCACTGTAAAGACTGGAAATCACAGGCTGAACTGAGTATCTATGTTATGTTGTGACACGTTTCTAAAGCATAAGTTGACCTCAGAAATTAAAGATGTTTCCCCCTCATTCTGCATAAAATTGAAAATAGTAGTATCCTTAACATGTTAATGTTTGAGGAAGGGTTATTGACAAAGCCTTTATTTAAACTATTTTAATAGATTGTGGTAAATGTAGGTTTTAACTTAGGATTTCATAATGAATTCCAAATAGGCTTAATTAAAAAAGAATATTTGAATATAACTTTCTGCACCCCAGGGGTCAGTATCAAGAGGAGGAGTGGAGGATGAGGAGCCTGCTGGCTCAGTTGATGGCTAGGCTTAGGGCTGGAGGAGAAAGGTTGGAACAGCTGTTGCAATGTTATAGGGTGATGCGTGACTGTATAGCCAGCTCCTGGTCCAGACCATTGGTCTCATCAGTGCAGTGATAAGTGCCACAGATCCATGCATGCATCCAGCATCTGAAAACCATCCAAAACATTTTTCCCTTTCCCTGTTGCTGTGCTGCCCTATGCCC
>NW_017729000.1:179246-184062 GCF_001723915.1 Gavialis gangeticus | reverse complement strand
GGAGGGCAAATTTCAATGAGCTAAGGAGGATAGTTGGGGAAGCACTGAGGTCCAGGAGGGGAGGATGAGGAGCCTGCTGGCTCAGTTGATGGCTAGGCTTAGGGCTGGAGGAGAAAGGTTGGAACAGCTGTTGCAATGTTATAGGGTGATGCGTGACTGTATAGCCAGCTCCTGGTCCAGACCATTGGTCTCATCAGTGCAGTGATAAGTGCCACAGATCCATGCATGCATCCAGCATCTGAAAACCATCCAAAACATTTTTCCCTTTCCCTGTTGCTGTGCTGCCCTATGCCCAAGACAACATGGAGAGTGAATGAGAAAAGAAAGCAACAACTGGTAAACGGCTATCAGATGGCAAACTGAAGTGAATTGCTGAGTTGTTAGGATCGGGAACGTTACCTGTAGCCAGATGAGGGGAAGGTTCTGGCAGAGAAGCCATGGGGTGTTTGAAGTGGGCCAGGTGGTTATGACCCTCCTAGGTGTTTGTGAGCCCTGGAGTGAAAGCTGAGATTGTACATAAAGCAATGGATTAAGCCTGCATCTGCCAGAGAGGTGACTTGCCCTGACAAGAAGGTGAGTGTGCATTTCAGACTGTCGCTGCCTTTTTGGGGACGTTAGTAATTTAAGTGTTGGGTGCTGCTAGATAAGGTGCACACTGACCATGCCCCCCACCCCTTGCTGTTCTAGGCTACACAGGTTTGTATCCTGCCCCCATCCTTGTAGTCTGAGTGCTTTCCAGTCTTGCTTCATGTGGTCTAATGGACATCTGTCAGCTGGTTTGTTTCCACTGGTCCTTGTTTCAGGATGTACGGAGAAGTAAGTTGCAGGGGAGGAGTTTGGGAGGGTTTGCTGGGTTTGTTTCAAAGGGCCATGCAGCTCTGCAGAGAAGACGCATCAGAGAGGGGCTCCTGGCATTTGGAGTGTGGTTGGCAGAGTTTCTGATACTGAAGTCTTCATGTGGTTGTCCTGGTTTATTTCTGTATGCCAGTGATGTATGGCTATGAGGGCTCTCCCTTAAAGACCTTCCAGTTGAGTAAGGGAGCAGGACGAGCTGCAGCATAAAGCAAGTTCAGCTTGGAGATGTTGCTCCTGTACATTTCCTTTTGCTCACCTCTGCAGTTCTCTGAAGGACGGAGAAGGGATTTTCGATTTGCAGAATACACAGGCATGACACATCAGGTCAGGGAGGGCCCTTGCAGGGGACCACATGAATATGGCTTGGGGTGACAGGGGCTTTGTCATGTGGTTTGTGGAGAACTGAAGGAGAAATGACCAGAGATGGGAGAAGCAGTAGGGAAAGTTGCAAGTGGCATGGTGACAACATTTTATCATCCAAGGGGGAGCAAGATGAGCTAATTCCTTGAGCAGGGGCTGGGGATTTTCTCACTGAGTAAGGGGTTTGTTGGGATGTTGACAACCTGAGCCAGGAGCCCGTTGTGGGTCTAGAGTTCCAGGGAGCACTTTGGGCGCCTGCTGGAATCTAGTCTCTGTTGCCGCAGGTGGCTGTGGCTAAGATTCATAGCAGGGTCTCTAATCTGTTTAGTGCTTCCAGACCTGATGGTGAAACTCGTCTTTGCTTCTAGCTGGGGGGATGCTGAGAGGTTCTTGTTCCTTCCTGCGGTATGGTGACTGTGTGTTTTCCTCCGTAGCCGTGGCCTGACCAGGCAGACGTCACCCGCTGTGGCAGTCCTTCCTTGCTCATGTCTGGTAAGACCACCTAGCTGCATTTCACCTGTTGTGCCCACATCATGCTTTTTTTTCTGCCTCCACCCATTTGTGTTACGAGATGTTTTTGTCTGTGCATCTCCTTGCCAAAAGCATTTATCAATCAGAGATGGGGCTGAGGGGGGGCACCCCAGCGAACGTGCCGTTCCAAAGGAACAGCTGTTTTCCACAACCAGACCTTCCCCTGCCAGGTGTGCAGCTTAATACTGTACCATCTGGGACCCGAGCCTGAAACCAGCTCCTTGTTCCAGAAAAGCAGTGAATAAATCTGATTTTTAAACCACTGCATCCCTATTGTCTCTGGTATCAAAAGCACAGAAGAAATCAGTTCAAAATTAGAGTAATAAAATAGAATCTTCTTAATATTGCCCCTTTCTGACCAGGTCTTTCTGAAAACTTTGTGCAAGTGTCCTTTGTAGCATCAAATGGCAGCAGAATTGCTGCTTGTGTGCGAAAGTGCTTGCAATCTGCTACATGCTGTCTGTGCATAGGAAAACACAGTTGCTAGAATGCAGGCTAGGACTAGGAGCGGATGCAAGACGAGAGATGAGATACAGACGATGAAGGGCCTTTCAAGACCTTCGCTGTGATGAATCTCTCTCCTACTAACACAGAGCATCTTGGCTCCTCGGCAGCTTTCAGAGCTGCTGTCCACATAAGAGCATTCCTTGTTGTGCAGGGAACTTTCCCAGAGGGAGGAGTGCTTCCTTGACACCGAGCTTCCTGTTTCCCTAATGTAGCAGCCTCCAGGTCTTAGTTTTGGAGCTGGTTCTTGGCTGGAATCAGTTCTCTTCTAGGTGCTTGTGACATCACTGACCATGAGACAGGACAATTTTCCATCCCAGGAGACATGTGATCAGCTAAATTCTGCCTTGGCCATGCAAGGTTGGACCTTTGTAACTGGTGACCTGGATGTCCCCATCCCCTGGTGATCCCCATCTCCTCTTCAGTCTCCAGCAGTGCTTTGTTGCATGGAGTGGCTCATATCAGATGTTCCTCCAAAGAGTGTGAAAGCCCCTTCCTCTCCAGGAAGCCCAGGGCTCAGATTTCCTGCCACCATCCCAATCTGTTCTCTGTTGCACAACCAGCCTGCCTGCCTGCCTCAGTATGTTTCTATTTTGCCATTCTGTGGCATCAAACTCATTCTGTTGTTTCTGGCATTAAAAACAACATCTGCTTGTTGTGCAGTTGGGCCAATTGCTGTGGGCCAGCTCATCAGGGAGACTGTCAACACCCCCACAGCAACCTCTCTCTCCTGCCCCATAAAATGTGAATTATATTCACTTAACTCAGCTACAACCAGTCATTTGGGAGTTTAGTGACGGAGGCATTCAGCCAAGACCTTCCACAGTTGAGCAAGGTACTGGGAAGCAGGCTCCTGTCCAAGCAGCAGTGTTGCCCCTTCAGGGCCTGTCTGCAGAAGCAGGACTATGGCACTTCAGTGGTGGTTGTAGGATTTGAGCGCTTCCATTGCTCAGTTCCTCAAGTGTACAGTTTGTGGAAGAGGCGGGCAGATCTCCATGTGGACCGCTTTTCCTGCAGTCACCCCCTTGCCCACTTCAGAGAGGCTTGGTACATCTGTGCTCTCCTTCAAGGCATCAGTACCAGGGGTGAAGCTTCCCAGTCTCTGTGCTTGCCAACCACTGGGTGTCTGCCCTCTTTCTAGCCCAGCTGGAGGGAAGATGCCCCTTGTGCTGGGACACGCCGGGAAGCAAATTTAATGAACTAACATCTCTTGGGGGCATCACGCAGCGGCAGTGCTGGGGGCAGACGAGGCACGCTGGTCCTGTTTCATAGTTTCTTGGGTTGGAAGGGACCTGAGCAGATCATCAAGTCCGACCCCCTGCCATGGCAGGAAAGAGTACTGGGGTCAAACGACCCCAGCAAGGTGTTCATCTAGCCAAGTTGTTCCTCTACCCTAGTTTTAGGGTAGCGAGAACCCCAGGTGCCAAATCCAGGGAGTTGTCATAAAGCCCCACAGCCAGGAGGGCCTCCTTTGGTGCTGGGTACCCAGACAGGGGATGCATGGGAGAGAGGCAGGTGGTTGCTGGGATGTGGTGGCCCTGGACAGGGCAGTGCTGGTGCTGATCTCTCATCCAGGACTGCAGGACAAGAATGAGGCCATGGCTGCCTGGGGGGTGAGACAGGCAGACTGATAAACTGTTCCCTCCTCTGGCATCTCTTGCAGAAAGGGCTTCCTGGAGGGACCGGCTCCTCTGTCCTCGAATCCACCTTCAGGACAACGTAAGCTTTGGCAACCACCACCCCAGCCAGGGCCTGCCGCCTCGTTGCCAAAGCAGCTGCCCACCGGGCAGCCCTTTATCCCCAACGCTGGCCACAGACCCGTGCACCTTGGAGAAGGCTTCAGTGCCCCCTTCCAAGCGGCACTGCCGCTCACTCTCGGTTCCTGAGGATCTCTCCCACTGGCAGCCCCGCTGGAGGCCACTCGGCTCCAAAGTGTGGACTGCTGTGAAGCAGCGAGGCAGTGGCAGAGGGGAGGCGCTGGAAGAGCCGTGCCGCAGGCAGCCCCCTGGAGCCTGCAGTCTCAGGCTTGACCAAGCCCCCTCTAGCCCTCCCCAGCGTGTCCAAGGCGGTGGTGGCCACAGCCCCCCCTTCTTCAGCTTGGCCCTGTCCCGGGAGTCCCCAGTTGGCACTGCTTGGGAGAGCGGAGAAGCCTTGCAGTCCTTCTCCCTGCAACGGCGCTTCTCCTTGTCGCCCCGGAGCTCTGCCTGCTCCACACCCGAGCCGCTCCCGCACCAGTGCAGCCTCCCGCGCAGCCGCTCGCAGCCCTGCGACCTGGACGCCAAGAAGAGCGGCCTCAAGCGGCGCCACGATGAGCACATGAGCTGGCACCGGCCCTCGCTCGACTTTGACAAGATGAACCAGGTAGAGGAGGGCAGGTGCTGGGGCCGGGCTCCGAGCATCGGGGAAGGGCGGCCCAGCCCAGCAGGGCCGGGCCGGAGCTGCTGGGACTGAGGGGCCGGGAGGGAGCAGGCCCCTGCGCCCGCCGCCGAGCTCCCTCTCTGCTGCCGAGGCGGCGGGCGGGGAAGGCCGCGGGCGCCGGCAGCTGCGGCCCGTGCGAGGCGGCCAG
>NW_017729000.1:174973-178723 GCF_001723915.1 Gavialis gangeticus | reverse complement strand
CCGCGCCCGTGACCGCCGTCGCCGTCTCCTGCAGCGGCCCGCGCCGAGCCGAGCCGAGCCGCCCGCGGGGTCGCCGCGCCCCATGGACAGGCACAAAGTGAAGCGGCAGAGGCTGGACCGCATCTGCGAAGGTGAGGCCCGGGCTCCAAGCCGGGCCCGGGGCCTCCCTGAGCCCGGGCCCCTCGGGGAGGGCCCGCTCCCAGCTGCCTGTAGGGAAGTGGCCGCGGGCGCGGGAGGGACCGGCTCCGGCGGGAGATCCCGGGCAGTCCGCAGCGGTGATGCCCTGAGCCGCACTTTGTCTGGCGCAGGCCCGAGGCGGGAGTCTTCTCGGAGACTTAACAAGACGGGTCCCTGCAGCCCAGTCCGAGGAGAGAGTACTTGCAAACGCAGAACGCTGCAGGGCAAGTCCCGACACCAGTGTGGTGCTTGGCCTCACTTGCTTCTCTGGCACTGCACCCGCAGGAGCCCCCTCGAGGGTCCTGGCAGGCTGCGGACACGCACTGCACCCGCAGGAGCCCCCTCGAGGGTCCTGGCAGGCTGCGGACACGCATTGCTGCGACATTTTAAAAGGGCAGGGGTGGGACTTGCTGGGCATAGGAGTGCGTGCCAGCTGGTCCCTTGCAGCAGCTCTGCTTGTCTGCTCTGGTTTCCGGATAAGTAGGACTAAAAATCGTTAGTTTTACACTTGAATGAACCAGAAAGTAGATTATTGCGGTTTAGGTTTGCATGCAACAAGTTAGCAGCAGATGGATGAAACAGTTCCCATGTTGTAGCCGAGTCTGATGTACATCTTCCTTTGCTTCACTTTTAAGCTGCATAACTGTCTAATCAATCTGTGCCTTCACCAGTGTCAGTGGAGGGAAGTTTTCTGGAAAGGGAATTTGCAGCACTGTCTGGCTCTTTCTTATTCTTGTGTGTGCGCGTTGCTGTGCTCCTTCAGCCGTGTTAACGCACTGCTTTGAGCCCTGTTCCCTGAAGAGGCGTGGACAGATCTGCCGTGGCTTCCTTTTTCCAAATTCTTTTTGTGCTTATCGATTCTTTCGTGCCTTTTGACTAGGTTGCTTATTATAGGACTGGCACAAGCAACCTTTCAACAATGGCGGGCTGCCCATTTCCTGTTGCTGGATGATTTTTCCCTTTCCCCCACAGCAGATGGGGAGGCACAGGGAGCAAGTTGTGAGACCAATGAGGGAACTGGGGCTACAGGGGCATGGACCCTCACAAGCCTCCAGAGGCCCCAATGGCTTCAGGTGACTACTGCAGGTCGGATCTAATCTCTGGGCTGTAGGTTGCCATCCCCTGCTACAGAAGGTAGTTCCTCTCATGTCCCATTCAGTCGGTGCTAACTAGGGTGCTGCCTGCTTCTCATGTTAGCCCTGGGCTCTGGAATTCATTTTGTTCCTTCCTGTGCACAGTCGGTCCTAACTTCCTTTTTCCACAGGCATACGGCCACCCATTGTGAATGGACCGATGCCAGCCCGACCACTGGTTGCGCTCCTGGATGGGAGAGATTGTACTGTTGAGATGCCCATCCTGAAGGATGTTGCTACAGTGGCCTTCTGTGATGCTCAGTCGACTCAGGAAATCCACGAAAAGGTAGGGAGACCAAATGAGTCCACGTGGGGATGGAACAGATTGCCTCCATGAGCAGCTGAAACATGGAATGACTCTGAGGGGGGTGTTTTTTGTCTGCAGGTGCTGAATGAGGCTGTGGGGGCTCTCATGTATCACACCATCACCCTATCCCGCCAGGACCTGGAGAAGTTCAAAGCTCTCCGTGTCATTGTGCGCATTGGCAGCGGCTATGACAATGTGGACATTAAGTCAGCTGCAGAATTAGGTACGATGAGCTCTGTCTCTCTTCTGAGAACATAAGTGACTATGAAGGGACATTCACATTCACTTTCCCTTTCTGCTTTGGAATGACCAGACTCGTTGGACATACCCAAATAAGCCAAACAAGGTCAGGCCTCATGTGGAGGAGACAGAAAGTTCAAGCACAAAGATTTTATGGCAGCTGGCCTAAGAAGAAGGTTAGGTTCTTGGTCACAAAGGTTTCCAAATCTTTGACGCAGCTGCTAACTTAGCTTTCCGTAAACTGCTTCCTTGTCGTCTTGACGACGAGGTCCTGGACCTGTTTAAGGTCCAGTTAGATATTTACTATGCTGGAAGCAAATAGCCTGATGTTGCCCTGCAAATCGATTTCAGTTGCTTAGGAATCATTATGTCACTTCCAGAAGGGTTTTGCGTTCAACTAAGTTGTGGATGAACATTTTCAAGGTCTTGATGGCAGTGGCTGTATGTAGTCCTTGATGCCTTTATTCTTTCTTAGCTGCCACAGATTGGGGGGGGGGGGGGAGATATCTGTCTGTATGCTTTGCCAAGAGGTATTTGCAATGCTGAATCATCTGTGCTTTCAATTTCCACCTGGATTGATCTCATGGTTCTGATGTGAGTGTTGAGGCTTGGCTGTTTTTGTGCTGACACGTTTGAACTGCTCCATTAAGTGCCAGGCAATGTTATATGGACACTTGCCTTGCTGCTCTATGCCTGTTACCTCCTAAGCCAGCTGTAGTGTGGGTGTGGTAGTGCAGCCCTGTGCTTAGTGCACTTCCACAGGTACCCTGCCAGGACAAAAGCAGGAGCAGGTGCAGCCTATCTCAGAATGGTGCTGCTTGAATAGGATAGATGTACCTTGTTAAGTCTCTCTTAGCTTGACAAGATGCCTGGGCCTTAGGCTCCAGTAAAACCTCTTTTCCCAAAGAAGTTTTGAGATTTTGGGCTAAGGTTTAGGCAGAAGATCTGCTTTGCCCTATTTGAACCTGACAGCTGGCTATCTAATGTTGAGAAGTTTCTCTGGAGATCCTGGCCATCTGTACAGTCCAGACAGTCTTCTCAATGCAGGAGGAAATTAGATAGAACTTGAGGTGATTCTAAGGTGTTTTCCTTCCTTCCATGACATGGCTCATACAGAGCTCTGACACCAATTGCTTCCTGGTGGCAAGGTATCTTTCATTGCTTGCCTTTGTTAGCATTATGGTTTGCCTTGTCATTCTTGACCAGGGTATCTGAGAGAGTCCATGTGGCTGCACAGTGCCTCCGTAGTGGTAATTGTAATGACTGTTTTTTTAAAATGGCAAATGGATTTTGAGAAGGAATCCTGTGGTTTCCAGTCTGTACATGTTGTGGCTTAGCAGCAGCAACAGCAGGATGACTGGGAAACCTGTGCTTGCAGTCTGGCTTTGAGCATCTGGTACAGAAAGCATGGAGACAGCCACCTCTGTAAATCTGCTCCCATGATCTGCTGGGCAGCCCCTTAGGAATGCCCTGGAATGAATGTCAGTCCTTGGGCCCGCGCTGTTCAACATCTTCATCAGTGATTTGGACGAGGGGGTAAAAAGCACCCTGTTCACATTTGCTGATGACACTAAGATGTGGGGGGACGTGGGCACACTAGAAGGAAGCAACAGGCTACAGTCTGACCTAGACAGGTTACAAGGGTGGGCGGATGAGAATAGGATGGGTTTCAACACAGACAAGTGCAAGGTGATGCACCTGGGGAGGAACAACCGGCGCACCATACCTACAGGTTGGGGAACTCCCCTCTTGTCAGCACGGAGGTGGAAAAGGATCTCGGAGTCATCGTTGACTCCAAGATGAACATGGTTCAGCAGTGTTGGGAGGCAGTTAGGAAGGCCCACCGTACCTTGTCATGCATCCACAGATGCATTTCAAGCAGGTCCAAAGAGG
>NW_017729000.1:168483-174717 GCF_001723915.1 Gavialis gangeticus | reverse complement strand
AGATGATCTGCTCAGGTCCCTTCCGACCCTAGAAACTATGAAACTATGAGTGTCTGTTGGCCAGGTGCTGCCCTCTGCATACTTTGGCAGCACAAATGGTATAACAAGCAAACTGCTCTGGTTTTGTCACTTTTCTGTGGTGGGGGTACCAGCCTAATGGTTTGAGAAGCAAAGAAGCTTAGGAACTTTTCCTGGAGGATCCTGAAACTTGGGTAATGAGGCTGGCACCTTAGTGACCGTAGCTGTGGAGCGTGGACTTGCCTTCCAGCCATCATGCTCTAGGAGGGGAGTTTGCTGCCATAATGCTGTATGGGGTACTAGGGATCTCATGTGAGTTCCTCCTTATTGCAGGCATCGCAGTTTGCAACGTCCCTTCCTCCTCTGTAGAGGAGACTGCAGACTCTACCCTCTGTCATATCTTGAACTTGTATCGCCGGGTGACTTGGCTCCATCAGGCTATGCGGGAAGGAAATCGGGCTTCAAGCGTTGAGCAGATCCGAGAGGTGGCTGGAGGTGCTGTGCGTATCCGTGGGGAGACACTGGGCATCATTGGCCTGGGTAAGAAATGGTAACTTGGACTGAGAAGGAAACTGAGTGTCCCTGGGGACACTGTTGGTAGCTTCTGGACATGCTGGATTTCCAAGTCTGTAATTCTGGTGACTTAATATGTAATCTTGCTACTCTCTGAAGCCAAACATGTAGCGCAGCCCGTGAGTCTCTGCCTTTCTTATACAAATGCTTGGAAAAGCTGACATTTTCAAACAGCCCTCTTTGGCAGCCTCTGCATGTGCTGGCCTTGTTGGGAGAACTTCATGTTGCTGCGATACCAGGTCTTGCTAGAAGACTTTGCTTCCAGGCCATCTCTTTTCTAATCAGCCTGAAATGCATATGTTTAGAGTGCAGACTGAGTGTGGGTTAAGCATAAAGAGCTCCCCTTGGGGTTGAGCACTGTTGGCTATAGTGCGTGGAAGGGTTAGTTCACATCAAGGGAACAGCACAGAACTCCAGTATGATCATCTGCTCCTCCGTGGGCTTCTGTGGGGAGGAGTGGGGAGAAGGGATGGGGTTCCAAGAGTATCCAGGAGCAGTCCCTGCCTAGACCCCTGGCTGTGCTGTGGGTTGTTGCATTCATTTGACATGAGTGTTTTCTCCTGTGAAGGCCGTGTTGGACAGGCCGTGGCCCTGCGAGCTAAAACCTTTGGTTTCAATGTGATTTTCTACGACCCCTATCTGCCGGATGGAGTGGAACGGTCCCTCGGGCTGCAGCGAGTAGGGACTCTGCAGGATCTTCTAATGCACAGCGATTGCATTTCATTGCACTGCAGCCTGAATGAGCATAACCATCACCTCATCAATGACTTCACTATTAAACAGGTGCAGCAGAAACTTGGTCTTCCTCCTTTTGCCTCCCTAACCCCTGCTCCAAACACCCTGGAAATGAATGAGAACATAGGCTGCTGCTTTCGCAGAGGCTGGGAGCTTGTGAATCTTGCTGGCTCTGCTGTATGGCTCCTGTTGCCTGCAGTGGCTGGGTGCAGGTGGATGGATCTGTGCTTGTTTCAAGAGAAAACTTGGCACGGACTCTTTGCTTTGTAATTTGACATCTAAAATGACTGTTGTAGGTGGCTACAGTTCAAGATGAATGAGAAGTTTGTAGTTACGTTTCAGATGTGTAATGGATGCTGATTAGGGCCAGGAGTAGTGCAGGCCAGTAGTACAGTTCTGTGAGTGTGCTTTGCTCTTGGGGCTGAGTGCTCTGTGCTGTAGCAGTCTCTGGCTCCCCCCACCCCTCGCCTGATGCTTTTTAGTGCTTTCTTACAGCTGTCTGGTTTGTGCAGCTGGCCTTTTTGCTTGTTTACTCGAGTAACTGATTAGAGTGGTCTGCTAAAGCAAAAAAAAGTGGGGCACTCTAGGGTGGGAAACCTGCGAGCTCCTCTTCTGCCTTTCTGTGCCTTCAGTGTTTGTACTGAGTTCTCCAGGCCCGCTTTGTGTGCCCTGGTCCTTCCCAGTCTCTGCAGGATCCTGCTCGTTTCCATCCATCTCCCCCAAATTAATGCTGACTCTGAGGAAAAGGACATTTTCACTCCCCACCCCCCACCCCTCTTTTTATTTTCCCCTCCCCAGATGCGCCAGGGCTGCTTCCTGGTGAATACAGCACGTGGGGGCCTTGTAGATGAGAAGGCCTTGGCACAAGCCTTGAAGGAAGGGAGAATCAGAGGGACAGCACTGGATGTGCATGAATCTGAGCCCTTCAGGTAATGTCTGCTCCTGTCCTGTGGCTCTTCTGTACTGGGTGATTCTCTGGTCTTGGTCATGTTATAGTTACGCTGGGAAGACAGATTGGGATTCCATCTGGGGGAGAAACAACGTGTTTGGTCTTTTGTCCATATCCTCCCCCCCCCCCAACTCCCTTTCCCAGCTTTGCCCAGGGGCCCCTAAAGGATGCTCCCAACGTGATCTGCACCCCTCATGCTGCATGGTACAGTGAGCAGGCTTCCATAGAATCCAGAGAAGATGCAGCTAGGGAGATCCGCCGAGCTATCACAGGTAGGTTCCTTGGGAGGCCTGGGATGTGATGGGGCTGCTGGGATAGGCGCCATTCCTTGGTTCCCTGTTAGGACTGGGAAATATTAATGCAGACTTCTTCCTGAAGGCCAGGGTTGCTGGGCTTGTGCTTCACTGCCTGATTCATTATTTCCTGGAAAGGGAATGCATGTTGCTGATTGGCTGTTTGACTTTTAAGGGTTTTGTAGCTGTTGCTGAGAGGAGTCTTTGTTTTTTAGCTTGTGTTATGGGCAAGACCAATGTCTTTCCCTTCCCTCTGGACACTTGGCCTGTCACTTTGCAGGCTGCATGGCATGCCCGTAAGTGCCCAGTATGTGCTGGGGAAGGTAAGGGCTGGCAATGGCAAATCAGCTGTCCCTTTCCTAAGATTCTAGGGGTTGGGTGGAGTGTGTTTGAGTCCCTGAGAATCGCCTGGATGAGATGTGGGTATGGGGCAGATCTTCATTTAGATCTCCCCTTTTCTGTCCAGTGGAACTCACATGGGAAATGACGGAGGGTCCCTTTTTGCTGCTTTCACCTGCAAGTACGTTGGGCATCGGTACATTTGCTCCTTGTTCTTTTACCTTCTTGTTGCCACAGGTCACATACCCGATGCCTTGAAGAACTGTGTTAACAAGGAGTATTTGTTGTTAGCTGCTCAGTGGTCCAATATCGATCCTGCAACTGTTCACCCAGAACTTAACGGAGCTGCAGCTTACAGGTGAGATACGGGCTAGTGCACATCATGCAGGTGCTTGTGCGTGTGCTTATGCACGCTGACTCCAGTGTCTGGGGTGTGTACTTTCTCTGGGAATCTGATAATTGCATTTTGCCTGGCAACCGATCACATCCTGCAAGCTGTGTGGTATAAGCTCCCACAAGAAATTTTGTCAGCATCGCTGCTTTAGCTGGCTCAGAAGCACATAGCTGCTTCTTCTGACAGTCTGTGCCAGCGGCGAGAACCCAGGGCCACGTAGATATATCCACTGCACCAGGTTATCTTGCAACAGTTTTGAAAGGTTGCGTGTTATAGAGGCTCTTCAATATGTGAAACCAGCTGGACTCAAAAAAAGGATCTAGGGTAAACCCTAGGAATGAAGCATACAAAGAATTACGGCCTATGCGCAGAACTTTCTTCTCTTCACCCCAAGACAGGACTATAAACATGAGAGCCAACGTGGTCTAGTGGACTAGGCAAAAGACTAAGGCAGATCCTAGAGTTCTGTTTGTCTGCTGTAGGCTTTCTGTGTGGTGCTGGGACAGGTTGCTTCCCTTCTGTTTCTGCATCTCTAACATAGGGATTTAATTCTTCTCTCCCTTCTGGAAACATTAGGGACTGTTATTGTTCGTTGCACACTTACTTCCAAGAGGTAAAGGAATACTCTTTTCTCCCAGAAAGAGAGTTGTGGATAATGGGAGGAAAGGAAACGCTTTGTCCAGAAGCTGTTAATTTTTCTTTTTACAGCCCAGTGAGTGGTATCCAGCAGTTTGTGCCTCTTGGACATAGTGTCAGGCACTCGTCTGGGATGTCTGAAATCCGCTTTCTAGCAGTGGCAAGATCTGTATTGGAAATGTCTAGGGGCATGACAAAGCATTGCTGAAGTCAGTTGCTGAGTGAGTGGTGCTCTGGGAAGGGGTGTTGTGGTAGCAGTGTGTTACTGGGTTTCTGGTAAATGCCCTCTGACAATATGGCCAGGATGGGTGCCCATGCTGTAGACCTTTGTGCAGTGCAGCACTCCACCTTGCATCTCCTCTGAGCTGCAGTGGGCATGCTGATGGCACAGGTCTGTCCTCTCCCTTGGTTGTGATCTCTGAAGACAGGTGTGTAATCTCCTCGTGTTTTCTGTTGGTTTCAGGTTTCCTCCAGGAGTAGTGGGAGTAGCTGCTCCTGGCTTGCCAGAGCCAACGGTGTTGGAGGGGATGGTGACTCACGGGATACCCTCTGTGTCTCATTCCACACCACGTACCCCTTCCCCAGGAGAGACGAGCAAACTGGACCCAGACAGAGAGATCCCTGCTGACCAGTAGCATCTTCTCTCTCATTTCTCCTCTGGCAGCAGAAAAAGCAGGGGGAGATCTCCCTGCTAGGACCTTCCCTAACTCCCTTTGAGACTGTTTCCTATTCATATGGGACAGGAGAATGCATTTCATTACTGGCAAACTTTTAGCTCTTGCCTTTCAACAGATATTTTATAACCTGTTTTAGTTTTAATTTCTTGGTGAATCTGTCTTTTTGTCTGGGATAGAACAGCAGTGACCTTGCTTCCCATTTTGAAATTCTTAGTTTGACCTGTAGGTTTCCATGTCCCTGTCTCCTGTTGTTTCACAGGAAGGCACCTGGGCATGCTCAAGTGCAGGAGCACTGGAGCTGACTGAACACAAAAGGCTCCCAGTGCTGCCAACAGACTCTGTAGGTTTTCAGCAGTGACTTGCACAGACTGCAGATTTGATAGTTTTTGGACAGTGAAAGTGAAGGTGAAGGGGGTGGGGGAGTGCTTTGAAGCAAGACTAGAGAACCTGGAGAGGCCAAGCAGACTGTGTCCTGATACACTGCAGGGCAGGGAGATGTGACCCTGTGCCCAGTGCTGTGCACTGCCCTGCGTAGCCTGACCCTGCTGTCTGTGAGCACAGGTGTAGCCATCATGAGGAGGACTGGTGCTTGGTCACATGAAGTTTAGCTCCTGCAGTGCTGGGCATGAACACAAGGGAATTTGAGGCTAAAAGATCTAAAGGATTGACAGCAGTCACTTGCATGCTGGCAGCCCAGGTGTTCATGAGGCATCAGGAGAGCTTGCCCTGCAATCCTTACACTGCTCAGGGAGGGTCAGAACTGGCAGAAATAGGGAGAGCGCAGCAAGTTGTAGCTATTTGCAGCTGCTCTTGCTGTTTTTTTGTGCATGTACCTTGCAAACTAATGCTCTTCATCAAAAAGAATGTTCTGCTAGAATACTTGGTATGGTCTGTGCTAAAGAGTTTTGTTAGCATAGCTGTGTTGGCTTGGAATGTGAAAAACATCCCCCCTCAAGCAGATGTAGCTAAGGTGGCAAGTCCGTGTAGATGAGTCTTTGCAGACAGAAGAGTGCTTTTCTTGCTATAGCTAATGTTTGGAAAGGTGATGTAACCATACTGGCAGAAATGTCCTGCCAGCACGGCATGGAACATTTCTAGTGTATCTGTACCAACAGAGACTTTGTAGTACTGACAACTCCCTAGAAATCAGAAAAGGAAAAAACCTAAGTAGTTCACCTGTCTGGTCAAGGGCAGGATTGTTTGGGACATTTAAGAACGGACAAAACCTTGAAAAGAAGAGTGAGGCATTTGTCACTTTCCTGGGGCAAGATGATTCTTCAGCTTGATTCAGTGTCAGACTTCTACTAATATTCCTCTAAGTTTCCTTTTCTTCACTGCATCCTCTCTCTCCTAGTTGTGCTCTCTCCCCACACACTGAGGGTTTTCATGCCTGCAGTATTTCGAAATTGTCTAAAACTTGACATCTCTTGGGCTGCAACAGTATGTGTTTCTGTTGCTTGCATATGTTGGAATCCAGCTTCCTGTGGGAGACTTGCTGTGGGGGGGGGGGGTGGCAGCGAGGAGCACAGATCTTTGTTCTTCAGTTTGAGGAGAAGGCTGTTTCTTGTTTCCCAATGAAAGGAGCCTAGAACTTGCAGAGGGCACAGAGGACATGACCCA
>NW_017729000.1:159655-163483 GCF_001723915.1 Gavialis gangeticus | reverse complement strand
TGTTTGTGTGGGGGGGGGGGGTGGCAGCGAGGAGCACAGATCTTTGTTCTTCAGTTTGAGGAGAAGGCTGTTTCTTGTTTCCCAATGAAAGGAGCCTAGAACTTGCAGAGGGCACAGAGGACATGACCCAAGTAGGTTACTGTTCCGTTTGGGTAATGGAATGAAGTGGTGAAGCTCAAGTTGGTTCTCAAGTTCTCTTCTAACTTGTAAATTGTTTTCCATTTTTTTCCTTCAAATACTGGCTTATGTGACCTAGTCTAGTGCTGACCTTGTGAAATGATTTATTTTCCCTTGGGAAGAGGTGCCATAGGGGAGGAGAATGTATGGTGAGTGGAAGTCTTTAGCTGGCCCTGTTTCCTTTGGACTGTCACCTTGGCCGAGTGGAGATTTACCATGATGGGACATGGTTCAGTTTCTCAGTGCTGTGAGCTGGATGTGTTTGTTAAGGTGTTCAGGTAGCTGTAGGCACTTCAGCTCTCTGTTCTCCTGGATAATGCTTATTCAGTTTTAATATTCATTTACCTCCTTTGTGGCTCAGGAACTAGCAAGTCAAACTAGAGTGACAGCAGCTGGGGCCAGTGGTAGACGCCTGTGGTAGATGCCAGTGGTTACGGGGAGGAGAAGCATTTCTGAGGAAAGCTTGGAGATCACTGATTGGAATGGAAGACACCAATATCTGAATAGCCTTCCAACAATTTCCTAATCTCTAAATCAACAAGGCCGTAGCTCAGAAAGCTGCTTCCCCAGTAGGCATGCTGGCCTGGTGGGAGGAAAGGTTTCTCTAGCGATTCAAAGGGCTGACTTTGGCCTGTTACTGTTTTAGGGAGATAGTCTGTCAGCACCTTTTTATTTTTGACTTGCTGCTGAAAACAGCTGCTTGACCTGCAAAGATACAGGAAGCAGATAATTTTGGGGTAGGGAGTTCCCAGTTGTGGGGTTTTCAAGCACAGGAGATCAGGGTCCATTTATCTCCTTTCTTAGAGTACAGTGCAAAATGTATAAGGGACAGCTTCTTATCTTTCTCTTTTTTTTTAAACTATGGGTAAATTAAGAACGATCAAGAAAAACTTCTTCAAAGAAGGAGTGGAAAAGAAGATCACACCTGGATGATGTTGAAACTCTTAATTTTTTAGTTGGTGCCTAGATACCATGGTGACTGGCATACTAGGAATACATGCCTAGAACTGTGAGGATTGCTAAGTCCATCTATGTCTGCTGATGAGCTTGACCTAAGCCTCAGTCCTAAGAAAACAGATTCTGTTACAGCCAGTGCCATGTAGACCTGCTTTTGGAAATAAATGACTTCACATTTGGTTGGAGTTGCAGTAAAGAAGATGCAGATCTGGGCAGGTACAAGACTAAAATCAAGCTGAATGCTTCCCTCTCCCCAATGAACAGCTCAGGTGCTGGTAAAACTATTCCTGTGGCACCCTCGTAAGTACTTCTGCTCGGTATGCTTTGAGCTGGGCCTAGCTGTTATCAAGAGAAGGGCAAGGAAGTGACATGTACCAGTACTGAAGCACAAAGTCTTCCCCTTTTCCCTGATGCCAAGTTCTCCTTTAACAGTACCCTCTTCTGTGCAGTGTACTCATTTGCCACTCTATGTTCTGGGTTTAATGCAGCATGGAGAGACAGAAAGAATATTGTTTTTCTTGTCTTAAATCACTTCCTTCAAAACCAGTGTGGAGCTTAATCCCAAAGAACAGAAACCTCCTATCCCAGGGTGAGGCAGACATGCCCTGGCCACGCTGAACTGCTCACAGGAGATGCATGCTCTGTCCGAAGGTACATCCTGTTTTGTCAGGGTCACTGTTGCTGACCAGCTTTTTTATAGAGGACTCAGAGTTTCAGAAATATATTTTTGTAGACAACAATTAAACTGTGAAGCATTTAAAAATAAAGCATGTAAACAAAATTTTACAGCAATGTTCCCTGTGCAGAAGTCCTTCTCACTTCAGTTCTTTCCTGGCTCTTGTTAGAAAACCTGTTTGGCTATTTCTTGGATATATTTTAATAAAGTTCTGGAACAAATATGGCTGCAGTTTGGTGGTAGGGGTGGCCCCACCTAATGCATGCTGTGAGAGGTGGGAGAAACAAAAATCCATGGCTGCATTAGTCCCCTTTGAAGAACCAAGCTTCAGAAGAAAATCTTCCAAATGATGTCGTGTCCTACGTTAGCCGCTTTATACGTTATTAGAGTGGCCTGTTCTTGGGCTTTGCTGTGGGAAAGTCAGGGGGGGTCTGATGCCTGCTTTTATGTCAGTACTAGATTTATAATTAGTGATTCTGAGGAGGGACTTGGGAGATGTTGCTCTGGGGGACATAACCTGTTACCTGTGGAGAGTGGGTCGTGTTCACGCTTTCTTGTAACACAGGAAGACCTGCCAGAAGTGAATGCTTGCTTATACAGGGCAACACCTGTCCATAGAGCTCACGGCCCTAACATAATGATGAAACGAGCATAGAATTCAGGAAGGGGTGAGATGCTTAGGTGGCTAAGCGAACACATGGCTATTTTAGTCTTTTATAGGATCAGTAAGTTCTTGGGATTTGGAGCATAAATCAACTGCTAACGGAAGTTAGAGAGGCCCTTTGACCTGTGGCAGATTGAACCATAATCCAGTCTAAGGTGTCCTGCACCCCTGAAACATCCCATGTTGGCCGCTGTCCAGAGATGCTCACCTAGGTGAGCCAGCAGCCTGACACAGAAGTGAACGATCGCGGTTTGTCTCCTTCACCGATTCTAAATTTGCTTGAACATGCTTGTGCAGAGCCTGACTCCTGGGCAGGTGGGCGCTCCTACCCAGTGACCCAGTCTTCTAGAGTCCATAGCCACCGTGGCTGGAGGGCTCAGGTGCGTGTTGTGTGCCGCTCTTCGTTTGGCAAGAGACCACTTGCAACAGCTGTATAAATCGGATCCTGCTGTTTGAAAGCATTTCTGTGTGTGACGCTGTAGTAGATGAAAGGAATATTGACATCTGGTTTGAATTCTTCTAGCTTCGCTTTTCAGCCACTGGATACAGTTACGCCGCTGTCACTGTGGTGAAACAGGCCTGTAGTATTCAGTGTCTCTTTCCCTGTGTGCATCCTTAAGAAACTGATCAGGTTGCCTCAACTTTGTTGTTTGATCAGGTAAATCAAGTCTGGTAAAGCCTGCTTTCCTGACCTCAAATTAGGGCTTTAGTTGTTATGTAAAGGACCTGGATTGTCACCTGGTGCTCTTACTTGGCTGTGGGCTTTTCTTTTTGTTCTCTGCTCCCCGTGGACTACGCCAGGTTCCTCATCATGCGTCACTGAGGAGACCAGTTTCTGGGAAGTGGAGATGGGTTATTTTTTATTTCTGCTGCTGAACTTGTACCCAAAAGCTCCACCCCGGTTTTACCAGCCGCTGCATCGCTTGGCCAGCGCCTATCCGGGTGAGTGGCGACAGGAAGGCGACTGGTGACAGCTCGCTCCGGTCCGTGGGCAGGCGGCTCCTGAAAGACCAACAAGAAACCGCCTCCGCACCAGAGCGCTCGTGGCTGCGCCGCCGCTTCGCTGCGGGGCGGGGAGGGCCGGAGGGCAGGTCCGCTCAGAAAGATGGAGGCTGGCCGAGCCGAGCGCCTCAGGGGCTGCGCGGTTCGCGCGCTGCAGCGGCCGCTCGGAGCTGCGCTTGTCCCGGGCGTCCGCGTAGAGCCGCTCGGCCCGGCAGGAGCGGGGGTGGGCCCCGGCCCCGGCTGGAGCAGCGCAGGCTCCGAGCAGAGCTGTCTGTTGTCGCTGTGGTCAGCGACGTCACGGGCTGACGTTACCCGCCGTCGTCATCCGCCGCGGCCCCGCCCAGGCTCAGCC